>NC_081232.1:4945000-5290000 GCF_902713425.1 Acipenser ruthenus
ACCAAGCCCAACATTGCTTAGCTTCTGAGATCAGACGAGATCAGGCTTATTCAAGGTGGTGTGGCCGCAGGCGATTGCATTTCTGCTTTCATGACTTTTATGTTTAGTGAGCTGGGGGTGATTCCTCCAAAATTTCCTTTTGTCCTCCACACATTTCAATTGTAAAATGTAATTACAAAAATGTAATGCCTGCAGCACTTGATATTCCCAGGTGGTCTCCCATCCAAGTACTAACCAAGCCCAACATTGCTTAGCTTCTGAGATCAGACGAGATCAGGCTTATTCAAGGTGGTGTGGCCGCAGGCGATTGCATTTCTGCTTTCATGACTTTTATGTTTAGTGAGCTGGGGGTGATTCCTCCAAAATTTCCTTTTGTCCTCCACACATTTCAATTGTAAAATGTAATTACAAAAATGTAATGCCTGCAGCACTTGATATTCCCAGGTGGTCTCCCATCCAAGTTCTAACCAAGCCCAATATTGCTTAGCTTCTGAGATCAGACGAGATCAGGCTTATTCAAGGTGGTGTGGCCGCAGGCGATTGCATTTCTGCTTTCATGACTTTTATGTTTAGTGAGCTGGGGGTGATTCCTCCAAAATTTCCTTTTGTCCTCCACACATTTCAATTGTAAAATGTAATTACAAAAATGTAATGCCTGCAGCACTTGATATTCCCAGGTGGTCTCCCATCCAAGTACTAACCAAGCCCAACATTGCTTAGCTTCTGAGATCAGACGAGATCAGGCTTATTCAAGGTGGTGTGGCCGCAGGCGATTGCATTTCTGCTTTCATGACTTTTATGTTTAGTGAGCTGGGGGTGATTCCTCCAAAATTTCCTTTTGTCCTCCACACATTTCTATTGTAAAATGTAATTACAAAAATGTAATGCCTGCAGCACTTGATATTCCCAGGTGGTCTCCCATCCAAGTACTAACCAAGCCCAACATTGCTTAGCTTCTGAGATCAGACGAGATCAGGCTTATTCAAGGTGGTGTGGCCGCAGGCGATTGCATTTCTGCTTTCATGACTTTTATGTTTAGTGAGCTGGGGGTGATTCCTCCAAAATTTCCTTTTGTCCTCCACACATTTCAATTGTAAAATGTAATTACAAAAATGTAATGCCTGCAGCACTTGATATTCCCAGGTGGTCTCCCATCCAAGTACTAACCAAGCCCAACATTGCTTAGTTTCTGAGATCAGACGAGATCAGGCTTATTCAAGGTGGTGTGGCCGCAGGCGATTGCATTTCTGCTTTCATGACTTTTATGTTTAGTGAGCTGGGGGTGATTCCTCCAAAATTTCCTTTTGTCCTCCACACATTTCAATTGTAAAATGTAATGCCTGCAGCACTTGATATTCCCAGGTGGTCTCCCATCCAAGTACTAACCAAGCCCAACATTGCTTAGCTTCTGAGATCAGACGAGATCAGGCTTATTCAAGGTGGTGTGGCCGCAGGCGATTGCATTTCTGCTTTCATGACTTTTATGTTTAGTGAGCTGGAGGTGATTCCTCCAAAATTTCCTTTTGTCCTCCACACATTTCAATTGTAAAATGTAATGCCTGCAGCACTTGATATTCCCAGGTGGTCTCCCATCCAAGTACTAACCAAGCCCAACATTGCTTAGCTTCTGAGATCAGACGAGATCAGGCTTATTCAAGGTGGTGTGGCCGCAGGCGATTGCATTTCTGCTTTCATGACTTTTATGTTTAGTGAGCTGGGGGTGATTCCTCCAAAATTTCCTTTTGTCCTCCACACATTTCAATTGTAAAATGTAATTACAAAAATGTAATGCCTGCAGCACTTGATATTCCCAGGTGGTCTCCCATCCAAGTACTAACCAAGCCCAACATTGCTTAGTTTCTGAGATCAGACGAGATCAGGCTTATTCAAGGTGGTGTGGCCGCAGGCGATTGCATTTCTGCTTTCATGACTTTTATGTTTAGTGAGCTGGGGGTGATTCCTCCAAAATTTCCTTTTGTCCTCCACACATTTCAATTGTAAAATGTAATGCCTGCAGCACTTGATATTCCCAGGTGGTCTCCCATCCAAGTACTAACCAAGCCCAACATTGCTTAGCTTCTGAGATCAGACGAGATCAGGCTTATTCAAGGTGGTGTGGCCGCAGGCGATTGCATTTCTGCTTTCATGACTTTTATGTTTAGTGAGCTGGAGGTGATTCCTCCAAAATTTCCTTTTGTCCTCCACACATTTCAATTGTAAAATGTAATGCCTGCAGCACTTGATATTCCCAGGTGGTCTCCCATCCAAGTACTAACCAAGCCCAACATTGCTTAGCTTCTGAGATCAGACGAGATCAGGCTTATTCAAGGTGGTGTGGCCGCAGGCGATTGCATTTCTGCTTTCATGACTTTTATGTTTAGTGAGCTGGGGGTGATTCCTCCAAAATTTCCTTTTGTCCTCCACACATTTCAATTGTAAAATGTAATTACAAAAATGTAATGCCTGCAGCACTTGATATTCCCAGGTGGTCTCCCATCCAAGTACTAACCAAGCCCAACATTGCTTAGTTTCTGAGATCAGACGAGATCAGGCTTATTAAAGGTGGTGTGGCCGCAGGCGATTGCATTTCTGCTTTCATGACTTTTATGTTTAGTGAGCTGGGGGTGATTCCTCCAAAATTTCCTTTTGTCCTCCACACATTTCAATTGTAAAATGTAATGCCTGCAGCACTTGATATTCCCAGGTGGTCTCCCATCCAAGTACTAACCAAGCCCAACATTGCTTAGCTTCTGAGATCAGACGAGATCAGGCTTATTCAAGGTGGTGTGGCCGCAGGCGATTGCATTTCTGCTTTCATGACTTTTATGTTTAGTGAGCTGGGGGTGATTCCTCCAAAATTTCCTTTTGTCCTCCACACATTTCAATTGTAAAATGTAATTACAAAAATGTAATGCCTGCAGCACTTGATATTCCCAGGTGGTCTCCCATCCAAGTACTAACCAAGCCCAACATTGCTCAGCTTCTGAGATCAAACGAGATCAGGCTTATTCAAGGTGGTGTGGCCGCAGGCGATTGCATTTCTGCTTTCATGACTTTTATGTTTAGTGAGCTGGGGGTGATTCCTCCAAAATTTCCTTTTGTCCTCCACACATTTCAATTGTAAAATGTAATGCCTGCCGCACTTGATATTCCCAGGTGGTCTCCCATCCAAGTACTAACCAAGCCCAACATTGCTTAGTTTCTGAGATCAGACGAGATCAGGCTTATTCAAGGTGGTGTGGCCGCAGGCGATTGCATTTCTGCTTTCATGACTTTTATGTTTAGTGAGCTGGGGGTGATTCCTCCAAAATTTCCTTTTGTCCTCCACACATTTCAATTGTAAAATGTAATGCCTGCAGCACTTGATATTCCCAGGTGGTCTCCCATCCAAGTACTAACCAAGCCCAACATTGCTTAGCTTCTGAGATCAGACGAGATCAGGCGAGATCAGGCTTATTCAAGGTGGTGTGGCCGCAGGCGATTGCATTTCTGCTTTCATGACTTTTATGTTTAGTGAGCTGGGGGTGATTCCTCCAAAATTTCCTTTTGTCCTCCACACATTTCAATTGTAAAATGTAATTACAAAAATGTAATGCCTGCAGCACTTGATATTCCCAGGTGGTCTCCCATCCAAGTACTAACCAAGCCCAACATTGCTTAGCTTCTGAGATCAGACGAGATCAGGCGAGATCAGGCTTATTCAAGGTGGTGTGGCTGCAGGCGATTGCATTTCTGCTTTCATGACTTTTATGTTTAGTGAGCTGGGGGTGATTCCTCCAAAATTTCCTTTTGTCCTCCACACATTTCAATTGTAAAATGTAATTACAAAAATGTAATGCCTGCAGCACTTGATATTCCCAGGTGGTCTCCCATCCAAGTACTAACCAAGCCCAACATTGCTTAGCTTCTGAGATCAGACGAGATCAGGCTTATTCAAGGTGGTGTGGCCGCAGGCGATTGCATTTCTGCTTTCATGACTTTTATGTTTAGTGAGCTGGGGGTGATTCCTCCAAAATTTCCTTTTGTCCTCCACACATTTCAATTGTAAAATGTAATTACAAAAATGTAATGCCTGCAGCACTTGATATTCCCAGGTGGTCTCCCATCCAAATACTAACCAAGACCAACATTGCTTAGCTTCTGAGATCAGACAAGATCAGGCTTATTCAAGGTGGTGTGGCCGCAGGCGATTGCATTTCTGCTTTCATGACTTTTATGTTTAGTGAGCTGGGGGTGATTCCTCCAAAATTTCCTTTTGTCCTCCACACATTTCAATTGTAAAATGTAATTACAAAAATGTAATGCCTGTAGCACTTGATATTCCCAGGTGGTCTCCCATCCAAGTACTAACCAAGCCCAACATTGCTTAGCTTCTGAGATCAGACGAGATCAGGCTTATTCAAGGTGGTGTGGCCGCAGGCGATTGCATTTCTGCTTTCATGACTTTTATGTTTAGTGAGCTGGGGGTGATTCCTCCAAAATTTCCTTTTGACCTCCACACATTTCAATTGTAAAATGTAATTACAAAAATGTAATGCCTGCAGCACTTGATATTCCCAGGTGGTCTCCCATCCAAGTACTAACCAAGCCCAACATTGCTTAGCTTCTGAGATCAGACGAGATCAGGCTTATTCAAGGTGGTGTGGCCGCAGGCGATTGCATTTCTGCTTTCATGACTTTTATGTTTAGTGAGCTGGGGGTGATTCCTCCAAAATTTCCTTTTGTCCTCCACACATTTCAATTGTAAAATGTAATTACAAAAATGTAATGCCTGCAGCACTTGATATTCCCAGGTGGTCTCCCATCCAAGTACTAACCAAGCCCAACATTGCTTAGTTTCTGAGATCAGACGAGATCAGGCTTATTAAAGGTGGTGTGGCCGCAGGCGATTGCATTTCTGCTTTCATGACTTTTATGTTTAGTGAGCTGGGGGTGATTCCTCCAAAATTTCCTTTTGTCCTCCACACATTTCAATTGTAAAATGTAATGCCTGCAGCACTTGATATTCCCAGGTGGTCTCCCATCCAAGTACTAACCAAGCCCAACATTGCTTAGCTTCTGAGATCAGACGAGATCAGGCTTATTCAAGGTGGTGTGGCCGCAGGCGATTGCATTTCTGCTTTCATGACTTTTATGTTTAGTGAGCTGGGGGTGATTCCTCCAAAATTTCCTTTTGTCCTCCACACATTTCAATTGTAAAATGTAATGCCTGCAGCACTTGATATTCCCAGGTGGTCTCCCATCCAAGTACTAACCAAGCCCAACATTGCTTAGCTTCTGAGATCAGACGAGATCAGGCTTATTCAAGGTGGTGTGGCCGCAGGCGATTGCTTTTCTGCTTTCATGACTTTTATGTTTAGTGAGCTGGGGGTGATTCCTCCAAAATTTCCTTTTGTCCTCCACACATTTCAATTGTAAAATGTAATTACAAAAATGTAATGCCTGCAGCACTTGATATTCCCAGGTGGTCTCCCATCCAAGTACTAACCAAGCCCAACATTGCTTAGCTTCTGAGATCAGACGAGATCAGGCTTATTCAAGGTGGTGTGGCCGCAGGCGATTGCATTTCTGCTTTCATGACTTTTATGTTTAGTGAGCTGGGGGTGATTCCTCCAAAATTTCCTTTTGTCCTCCACACATTTCAATTGTAAAATGTAATTACTAAAATGTAATGCCTGCAGCACTTGATATTCCCAGGTGGTCTCCCATCCAAGTACTAACCAAGCCCAACATTGCTTAGCTTCTGAGATCAGGCTTATTCAAGGTGGTGTGGCCGCAGGCGATTGCATTTCTGCTTTCATGACTTTTATGTTTAGTGAGCTGGGGGTGATTCCTCCAAAATTTCCTTTTGTCCTCCACACATTTCAATTGTAAAATGTAATTACAAAAATGTAATGCCTGCAGCACTTGATATTCCCAGGTGGTCTCCCATCCAAGTACTAACCAAGCCCAACATTGCTTAGCTTCTGAGATCAGACGAGATCAGGCTTATTCAAGGTGGTGTGGCCGCAGGCGATTGCATTTCTGCTTTCATGACTTTTATGTTTAGTGAGCTGGGGGTGATTCCTCCAAAATTTCCTTTTGTCCTCCACACATTTCTATTGTAAAATGTAATTACAAAAATGTAATGCCTGCAGCACTTGATATTCCCAGGTGGTCTCCCATCCAAGTACTAACCAAGCCCAACATTGCTTAGCTTCTGAGATCAGACGAGATCAGGCTTATTCAAGGTGGTGTGGCCGCAGGCGATTGCATTTCTGCTTTCATGACTTTTATGTTTAGTGAGCTGGGGGTGATTCCTCCAAAATTACCTTTTGTCCTCCACACATTTCAATTGTAAAATGTAATGCCTGCAGCACTTGATATTCCCAGGTGGTCTCCCATCCAAGTACTAACCAAGCCCAACATTGCTTAGTTTCTGAGATCAGACGAGATCAGGCTTATTCAAGGTGGTGTGGCCGCAGGCGATTGCATTTCTGCTTTCATGACTTTTATGTTTAGTGAGCTGGGGGTGATTCCTCCAAAATTTCCTTTTGTCCTCCACACATTTCAATTGTAAAATGTAATTACAAAAATGTAATGCCTGCAGCACTTGATATTCCCAGGTGGTCTCCCATCCAAGTACTAACCAAGCCCAACATTGCTTAGCTTCTGAGATCAGACGAGATCAGGCTTATTCAAGGTGGTGTGGCCGCAGACGATTGCATTTCTGCTTTCATGACTTTTATGTTTAGTGAGCTGGGGGTGATTCCTCCAAAATTTCCTTTTGTCCTCCACACATTTCTATTGTAAAATGTAATTACAAAAATGTAATGCCTGCAGCACTTGATATTCCCAGGTGGTCTCCCATCCAAGTACTAACCAAGCCCAACATTGCTTAGCTTCTGAGATCAGACGAGATCAGGCTTATTCAAGGTGGTGTGGCCGCAGGCGATTGCATTTCTGCTTTCATGACTTTTATGTTTAGTGAGCTGGGGGTGATTCCTCCAAAATTTCCTTTTGTCCTCCACACATTTCAATTGTAAAATGTAATGCCTGCAGCACTTGATATTCCCAGGTGGTCTCCCATCCAAGTACTAACCAAGCCCAACATTGCTTAGCTTCTGAGATCAGACGAGATCAGGCGAGATCAGGCTTATTCAAGGTGGTGTGGCCGCAGGCGATTGCTGTTCTGCTTTCATGACTTTTATGTTTAGTGAGCTGGGGGTGATTCCTCCAAAATTTCCTTTTGTCCTCCACACATTTCAATTGTAAAATGTAATGCCTGCAGCACTTGATATTCCCAGGTGGTCTCCCATCCAAGTACTAACCAAGCCCAACATTGCTTAGCTTCTGAGATCAGACGAGATCAGGCTTATTCAAGGTGGGGTGGCCGCAGGCGATTGCATTTCTGCTTTCATGACTTTTATGTTTAGTGAGCTGGGGGTGATTCCTCCAAAATTTCCTTTTGTCCTCCACACATTTCAATTGTAAAATGTAATTACAAAAATGTAATGCCTGCAGCACTTGATATTCCCAGGTGGTCTCCCATCCAAGTACTAACCAAGCCCAACATTGCTTAGCTTCTGAGATCAGGCTTATTCAAGGTGGTGTGGCCGCAGGCGATTGCATTTCTGCTTTCATGACTTTTATGTTTAGTGAGCTGGGGGTGATTCCTCCAAAATTTCCTTTTGTCCACACATTTCAATTGTAAAATGTAATTACAAAAATGTAATGCCTGCAGCACTTGATATTCCCAGGTGGTCTCCCATCCAAGTACTAACCAAGCCCAACATTGCTTAGTTTCTGAGATCAGACGAGATCAGGCTTATTCAAGGTGGTGTGGCCGCAGGTGATTGCATTTCTGCTTTCATGACTTTTATGTTTAGTGAGCTGGGGGTGATTCCTCCAAAATTTCCTTTTGTCCTCCACACATTTCTATTGTAAAATGTAATGACAAAAATGTAATGCCTGCAGCACTTGATATTCCCAGGTGGTCTCCCATCCAAGTACTAACCAAGCCCAACATTGCTTAGCTTCTGAGATCAGACGAGATCAGGCTTATTCAAGGTGGTGTGGCCGCAGGCGATTGCATTTCTGCTTTCATGACTTTTATGTTTAGTGAGCTGGGGGTGATTCCTCCAAAATTTCCTTTTGTCCTCCACACATTTCAATTGTAAAATGTAATGCCTGCAGCACTTGATATTCCCAGGTGGTCTCCCATCCAAGTACTAACCAAGCCCAACATTGCTTAGCTTCTGAGATCAGACGAGATCAGGCTTATTCAAGGTGGTGTGGCCGCAGGCGATTGCATTTCTGCTTTCATGACTTTTATGTTTAGTGAGCTGGGGGTGATTCCTCCAAAATTTCCTTTTGTCCTCCACACATTTCAATTGTAAAATGTAATGCCTGCAGCACTTGATATTCCCAGGTGGTCTCCCATCCAAGTACTAACCAAGCCCAACATTGCTTAGCTTCTGAGATCAGACGAGATCAGGCTTATTCAAGGTGGTGTGGCCGCAGGCGATTGCATTTCTGCTTTCATGACTTTTATGTTTAGTGAGCTGGGGGTGAGTCCTCCAAAATTTCCTTTTGTCCTCCACACATTTCAATTGTAAAATGTAATGCCTGCAGCACTTGATATTCCCAGGTGGTCTCCCATCCAAGTACTAACCAAGCCCAACATTGCTTAGCTTCTGAGATCAGACGAGATCAGGCTTATTCAAGGTGGTGTGGCCGCAGGCGATTGCATTTCTGCTTTCATGACTTTTATGTTTAGGGAGCTGGGGGTGATTCCTCCAAAATTTCCTTTTGTCCTCCACACATTTCAATTGTAAAATGTAATTACAAAAATGTAATGCCTGCAGCACTTGATATTCCCAGGTGGTCTCCCATCCAAGTACTAACCAAGCCCAACATTGCTTAGCTTCTGAGATCAGGCTTATTCAAGGTGGTGTGGCCGCAGGCGATTGCATTTCTGCTTTCATGACTTTTATGTTTAGTGAGCTGGGGGTGATTCCTCCAAAATTTCCTTTTGTCCTCCACACATTTCAATTGTAAAATGTAATTACAAAAATGTAATGCCTGCAGCACTTGATATTCCCAGGTGGTCTCCCATCCAAGTACTAACCAAGCCCAACATTGCTTAGCTTCTGAGATCAGACGAGATCAGGCTTATTCAAGGTGGTGTGGCCGCAGGCGATTGCGTTTCTGCTTTCATGACTTTTATGTTTAGTGAGCTGGGGGTGATTCCTCCAAAATTTCCTTTTGTCCTCCACACATTTCAATTGTAAAATGTAATTACTAAAATGTAATGCCTGCAGCACTTGATATTCCCAGGTGGTCTCCCATCCAAGTACTAACCAAGCCCAACATTGCTTAGCTTCTGAGATCAGACGAGATCAGGCTTATTCAAGGTGGTGTGGCCGCAGGCGATTGCATTTCTGCTTTCATGACTTTTATGTTTAGTGAGCTGGGGGTGATTCCTCCAAAATTTCCTTTTGTCCTCCACACATTTCAATTGTAAAATGTAATGCCTGCAGCACTTGATATTCCCAGGTGGTCTCCCATCCAAGTACTAACCAAGCCCAACATTGCTTAGCTTCTGAGATCAGACGAGATCAGGCTTATTCAAGGTGGTGTGGCCGCAGGCGATTGCATTTCTGCTTTCATGACTTTTATGTTTAGTGAGCTGGGGGTGATTCCTCCAAAATTTCCTTTTGTCCTCCACACATTTCAATTGTAAAATGTAATTACAAAAATGTAATGCCTGCAGCACTTGATATTCCCAGGTGGTCTCCCATCCAAGTACTAACCAAGCCCAACATTGCTTAGCTTCTGAGATCAGGCTTATTCAAGGTGGTGTGGCCGCAGGCGATTGCATTTCTGCTTTCATGACTTTTATGTTTAGTGAGCTGGGGGTGATTCCTCCAAAATTTCCTTTTGTCCTCCACACATTTCAATTGTAAAATGTAATGCCTGCAGCACTTGATATTCCCAGGTGGTCTCCCATCCAAGTACTAACAAAGCCCAACATTGCTTAGCTTCTGAGATCAGACGAGATCAGGCTTATTCAAGGTGGTGTGGACGCAGGCGATTGCATTTCTGCTTTCATGACTTTTATGTTTAGTGAGCTGGGGGTGATTCCTCCAAAATTTCCTTTTGTCCTCCACACATTTCAATTGTAAAATGTAATGCCTGCAGCACTTGATATTCCCAGGTGGTCTCCCATCCAAGTACTAACCAAGCCCAACATTGCTTAGCTTCTGAGATCAGACGAGATCAGGCTTATTCAAGGTGGTGTGGCCGCAGGCGATTGCATTCCTGCTTTCATGACTTTTATGTTTAGTGAGCTGGGGGTGATTCCTCCAAAATTTCCTTTTGTCCTCCACACATTTCAATTGTAAAATGTAATTACAAAAATGTAATGCCTGCAGCACTTGATATTCCCAGGTGGTCTCCCATCCAAGTACTAACCAAGCCCAACATTGCTTAGCTTCTGAGATCAGACGAGATCAGGCTTATTCAAGGTGGTGTGGCCGCAGGCGATTGCATTTCTGCTTTCATGACTTTTATGTTTAGTGAGCTGGGGGTGATTCCTCCAAAATTTCCTTTTGTCCTCCACACATTTCAATTGTAAAATGTAATGCCTGCAGCACTTGATATTCCCAGGTGGTCTCCCATCCAAGTACTAACCAAGCCCAACATTGCTTAGCTTCTGAGATCAGACGAGATCAGGCTTATTCAAGGTGGTGTGGCCGCAGGCGATTGCATTTCTGCTTTCATGACTTTTATGTTTAGTGAGCTGGGGGTGATTCCTCCAAAATTTCCTTTTGTCCTCCACACATTTCAATTGTAAAATGTAATTACAAAAATGTAATGCCTGCAGCACTTGATATTCCCAGGTGGTCTCCCATCCAAGTACTAACCAAGCCCAACATTGCTTAGCTTCTGAGATCAGACGAGATCAGGCTTATTCAAGGTGGTGTGGCCGCAGGCGATTGCATTTCTGCTTTCATGACTTTTATGTTTAGTGAGCTGGGGGTGATTCCTCCAAAATTTCCTTTTGTCCTCCACACATTTCAATTGTAAAATGTAATTACAAAAATGTAATGCCTGCAGCACTTGATATTCCCAGGTGGTCTCCCATCCAAGTACTAACCAAGCCCAACATTGCTTACCTTCTGAGATCAGACGAGATCAGGCTTATTCAAGGTGGTGTGGCCGCAGGCGATTGCATTTCTGCTTTCATGACTTTTATGTTTAGTGAGCTGGGGGTGATTCCTCCAAAATTTCCTTTTGTCCTCCACACATTTCAATTGTAAAATGTAATTACAAAAATGTAATGCCTGCAGCACTTGATATTCCCAGGTGGTCTCCCATCCAAGTACTAACCAAGCCCAACATTGCTTAGCTTCTGAGATCAGACGAGATCAGGCCTATTCAAGGTGGTGTGGCCGCAGGCGATTGCATTTCTGCTTTCATGACTTTTATGTTTAGTGAGCTGGGGGTGATTCCTCCAAAATTTCCTTTTGTCCACCACACATTTCAATTGTAAAATGTAATGCCTGCAGCACTTGATATTCCCAGGTGGTCTCCCATCCAAGTACTAACCAAGCCCAACATTGCTTAGCTTCTGAGATCAGACGAGATCAGGCTTATTCAAGGTGGTGCGGCCGCAGGTGATTGCATTTCTGCTTTCATGACTTTTATGTTTAGTGAGCTGGGGGTGATTCCTCCAAAATTTCCTTTTGTCCTCCACACATTTCAATTGTAAAATGTAATGCCTGCAGCACTTGATATTCCCAGGTGGTCTCCCATCCAAGTACTAACCAAGCCCAACATTGCTTAGCTTCTGAAATCAGACGAGATCAGGCTTATTCAAGGTGGTGTGGCCGCAGGCGATTGCATTTCTGCTTTCATGACTTTTATGTTTAGTGAGCTGGGGGTGATTCCTCCAAAATTTCCTTTTGTCCTCCACACATTTCAATTGTAAAATGTAATTACAAAAATGTAATGCCTGCAGCACTTGATATTCCCAGGTGGTCTCCCATCCAAGTACTAACCAAGCCCAACATTGCTTAGCTTCTGAGATCAGACGAGATCAGGCTTATTCAAGGTGGTGTGGCTGCAGGCGTTTGCATTTCTGCTTTCATGACTTTTATGTTTAGTGAGCTGGGGGTGATTCCTCCAAAATTTCCTTTTGTCCTCCACACATTTCAATTGTAAAATGTAATGACTGCAGCACTTGATATTCCCAGGTGGTCTCCCATTCAAGTACTAACCAAGCCCAACATTGCTTAGCTTCTGAGATCAGACGAGATCAGGCTTATTCAAGGTGGTGTGGCCGCAGGCGATTGCATTTCTGCTTTCATGACTTTTATGTTTAGTGAGCTGGGGGTGATTCCTCCAAAATTTCCTTTTGTCCTCCACACATTTCAATTGTAAAATGTAATTACAAAAATGTAATGCCTGCAGCACTTGATATTCCCAGGTGGTCTCCCATCCAAGTACTAACCAAGCCCAACATTGCTTAGCTTCTGAGATCAGGCTTATTCAAGGTGGTGTGGCCGCAGGCGATTGCATTTCTGCTTTCATGACTTTTATGTTTAGTGAGCTGGGGGTGATTCCTCCAAAATTTCCTTTCGTCCTCCACACATTTCAATTGTAAAATGTAATGCCTGCAGCACTTGATATTCCCAGGTGGTCTCCCATCCAAGTACTAACCAAGCCCAACATTGCTTAGCTTCTGAGATCAGACGAGATCAGGCTTATTCAAGGTGGTGTGGCCGCAGGCGATTGCATTTCTGCTTTCATGACTTTTATGTTTAGTGAGCTGGGGGTGATTCCTCCAAAATTTCCTTTTGTCCTCCACACATTTCAATTGTAAAATGTAATTACAAAAATGTAATGCCTGCAGCACTTGATATTCCCAGGTGGTCTTCCATCCAAGTACTAACCAAGCCCAACATTGCTTAGCTTCTGAGATCAGACGAGATCAGGCTTATTCAAGGTGGTGTGGCCGCAGGCGATTGCATTTCTGCTTTCATGACTTTTATGTTTAGTGAGCTGGGGGTGATTCCTCCAAAATTTCCTTTTGTCCTCCACACATTTCAATTGTAAAATGTAATTACAAAAATGTAATGCCTGCAGCACTTGATATTCCCAGGTGGTCTCCCATCCAAGTACTAACCAAGCCCAACATTGCTTAGCTTCTGAGATCAGACGAGATCAGGCTTATTCAAGGTGGTGTGGCCGCAGGCGATTGCATTTCTGCTTTCATGACTTTTATGTTTAGTGAGCTGGGGGTGATTCCTAAAAAATTTCCTTTTGTCCTCCGCACATTTCAATTGTAAAATGTAATTACAAAAATGTAATGCCTGCAGTACTTGATATTCCCAGGTGGTCTCCCATCCAAGTACTAACCAAGCCCAACATTGCTTAGCTTCTGAGATCAGACGAGATCAGGCTTATTCAAGGTGGTGTGGCCGCAGGCGATTGCATTTCTGCTTTCATGACTTTTATGTTTAGTGAGCTGGGGGTGATTCCTCCAAAATTTCCTTTTGTCCTCCACACATTTCAATTGTAAAATGTAATTACAAAAATGTAATGCCTGCAGCACTTGATATTCCCAGGTGGTCTCCCATCCAAGTACTAACCAAGCCCAACATTGCTTAGCTTCTGAGATCAGACGAGATCAGGCTTATTCAAGGTGGTGTGGCCGCAGGCGATTGCATTTCTGCTTTCATGACTTTTATGTTTAGTGAGCTGGGGGTGATTCCTCCAAAATTTCCTTTTGTCCTCCACACATTTCAATTGTAAAATGTAATGCCTGCAGCACTTGATATTCCCAGGTGGTCTCCCATCCAAGTACTAACCAAGCCCAACATTGCTTAGCTTCTGAGATCAGACGAGATCAGGCTTATTCAAGGTGGTGTGGCCGCAGGCGATTGCATTTCTGCTTTCATGACTTTTATGTTTAGTGAGCTGGGGGTGATTCCTCCAAAATTTCCTTTTGTCCTCCACACATTTCAATTGTAAAATGTAATTACAAAAATGTAATGCCTGCAGCACTTGATATTCCCAGGTGGTCTCCCATCCAAGTACTAACCAAGCCCAACATTGCTTAGCTTCTGAGATCAGACGAGATCAGGCTTATTCAAGGTGGTGTGGCCGCAGGCGATTGCATTTCTGCTTTCATGACTTTTATGTTTAGTGAGCTGGGGGTGATTCCTCCAAAATTTCCTTTTGTCCTCCACACATTTCAATTGTAAAATGTAATTACAAAAATGTAATGCCTGCAGCACTTGATATTCCCAGGTGGTCTCCCATCCAAGTACTAACCAAGCCCAACATTGCTTAGCTTCTGAGATCAGACGAGATCAGGCTTATTCAAGGTGGTGTGGCCGCAGGCGATTGCATTTCTGCTTTCATGACTTTTATGTTTAGTGAGCTGGGGGTGATTCCTCCAAAATTTCCTTTTGTCCTCCACACATTTCAATTGTAAAATGTAATGCCTGCAGCACTTGATATTCCCAGGTGGTCTCCCATCCAAGTACTAACCAAGCCCAACATTGCTTAGCTTCTGAGATCAGACGAGATCAGGCTTATTCAAGGTGGTGTGGCCGCAGGCGATTGCATTTCTGCTTTCATGACTTTTATGTTTAGTGAGCTGGGGGTGATTCCTCCAAAATTTCCTTTTGTCCTCCACACATTTCAATTGTAAAATGTAATGCCTGCAGCACTTGATATTCCCAGGTGGTCTCCCATCCAAGTACTAACCAAGCCCAACATTGCTTAGCTTCTGAGATCAGACGAGATCAGGCTTATTCAAGGTGGTGTGGCCGCAGGCGATTGCATTTCTGCTTTCATGACTTTTATGTTTAGTGAGCTGGGGGTGATTCCTCCAAAATTTCCTTTTGTCCTCCACACATTTCAATTGTAAAATGTAATTACAAAAATGTAATGCCTGCAGCACTTGATATTCCCAGGTGGTCTCCCATCCAAGGACTAACCAAGCCCAACATTGCTTAGCTTCTGAGATCAGACGAGATCAGGCTTATTCAAGGTGGTGTGGCCGCAGGCGATTGCATTTCTGCTTTCATGACTTTTATGTTTAGTGAGCTGGGGGTGATTCCTCCAAAATTTCCTTTTGTCCTCCACACATTTCAATTGTAAAATGTAATTACAAAAATGTAATGCCTGCAGCACTTGATATTCCCAGGTGGTCTCCCATCCAAGTACTAACCAAGCCCAACATTGCTTAGCTTCTGAGATCAGACGAGATCAGGCTTATTCAAGGTGGTGTGGCCGCAGGCGATTGCATTACTGCTTTCATGACTTTTATGTTTAGTGAGCTGGGGGTGATTCCTCCAAAATTTCCTTTTGTCCTCCACACATTTCAATTGTAAAATGTAATGCCTGCAGCACTTGATATTCCCAGGTGGTCTCCCATCCAAGTACTAACCAAGCCCAACATTGCTTAGCTTCTGAGATCAGACGAGATCAGGCTTATTCAAGGTGGTGTGGCCGCAGGCGATTGCATTTCTGCTTTCATGACTTTTATGTTTAGTGAGCTGGGGGTGATTCCTCCAAAATTTCCTTTTGTCCTCCACACATTTCAATTGTAAAATGTAATGCCTGCAGCACTTGATATTCCCAGGTGGTCTCCCATCCAAGTACTAACCAAGCCCAACATTGCTTAGCTTCTGAGATCAGACGAGATCAGGCTTATTCAAGGTGGTGTGGCCGCAGGCGATTGCATTTCTGCTTTCATGACTTTTATGTTTAGTGAGCTGGGGGTGATTCCTCCAAAATTTCCTTTTGTCCTCCACACATTTCAATTGTAAAATGTAATGCCTGCAGCACTTGATATTCCCAGGTGGTCTCCCATCCAAGTACTAACCAAGCCCAACATTGCTTAGCTTCTGAGATCAGACGAGATCAGGCTTATTCAAGGTGGTGTGGCCGCAGGCGATTGCATTTCTGCTTTCATGACTTTTATGTTTAGTGAGCTGGGGGTGATTCCTCCAAAATTTCCTTTTGTCCTCCACACATTTCAATTGTAAAATGTAATGCCTGCAGCACTTGATATTCCTAGGTGGTCTCCCATCCAAGTACTAACCAAGCCCAACATTGCTTAGCTTCTGAGATCAGACGAGATCAGGCTTATTCAAGGTGGTGTGGCCGCAGGCGATTGCATTTCTGCTTTCATGACTTTTATGTTTAGTGAGCTGGGGGTGATTCCTCCAAAATTTCCTTTTGTCCTCCACACATTTCAATTGTAAAATGTAATTACAAAAATGTAATGCCTGCAGCACTTGATATTCCCAGGAGGTCTCCCATCCAAGTACTAACCAAGCCCAACATTGCTTAGCTTCTGAGATCAGACGAGATCAGGCTTATTCAAGGTGGTGTGGCCGCAGGCGATTGCATTTCTTGGAGGAATCACCCCCAGCTCACTAAACATAAAAGTCATGAAAGCAGAAATGCAATCGCCTGCGGCCACACCACCTTGAATAAGCCTGATCTCAGAAGCTAAGCAATGTTGGGCTTGGTTAGTACTTGGATGGGAGACCACCTGGGAATATCAAGTGCTGCAGGCATTACATTTTTGTAATTACATTTTACAATTGAAATGTGTGGAGGACAAAAGGAAATTTTGGAGGAATCACCCCCAGCTCACTAAACATAAAAGTCATGAAAGCAGAAATGCAATCGCCTGCGGCCACACCACCTTGAATAAGCCTGATCTTGTCTGATCTCAGAAGCTAAGCAATGTTGGTCTTGGTTAGTACTTGGATGGGAGACCACCTGGGAATATCAAGTGCTGCAGGCATTACATTTTACAATTGAAATGTGTGGAGGACAAAAGGAAATTTTGGAGGAATCACCCCCAGCTCACTAAACATAAAAGTCATGAAAGCAGAAATGCAATCGCCTGCGGCCACACCACCTTGAATAAGCCTGATCTCGTCTGATCTCAGAAGCTAAGCAATGTTGGGCTTGGTTAGTACTTGGATGGGAGACCACCTGGGAATATCAAGTGCTGCAGGCATTACATTTTTGTAATTACATTTTACAATTGAAATGTGTGGAGGACAAAAGGAAATTTTGGAGGAATCACCCCCAGCTCACTAAACATAAAAGTCATGAAAGCAGAAATGCAATCGCCTGCGGCCACACCACCTTGAATAAGCCTGATCTCAGAAGCTAAGCAATGTTGGGCTTGGTTAGTACTTGGATGGGAGACCACCTGGGAATATCAAGTGCTGCAGGCATTACATTTTTGTAATTACATTTTACAATTGAAATGTGTGGAGGACAAAAGGAAATTTTGGAGGAATCACCCCCAGCTCACTAAACATAAAAGTCATGAAAGCAGAAATGCAATCGCCTGCGGCCACACCACCTTGAATAAGACTGATCTTGTCTGATCTCAGAAGCTAAGCAATGTTGGTCTTGGTTAGTACTTGGATGGGAGACCACCTGGGAATATCAAGTGCTGCAGGCATTACATTTTACAATTGAAATGTGTGGAGGACAAAAGGAAATTTTGGAGGAATCACCCCCAGCTCCCTAAACATAAAAGTCATGAAAGCAGAAATGCAATCGCCTGCGGCCACACCACCTTGAATAAGCCTGATCTTGTATGATCTCAGAAGCTAAGCAATGTTGGGCTTGGTTAGTACTTGGATGGGAGACCACCTGGGAATATCAAGTGCTGCAGGCATTACATTTTACAATTGAAATGTGTGGAGGACAAAAGGAAATTTTGGAGGAATCACCCCCAGCTCACTAAACATAAAAGTCATGAAAGCAGAAATGCAATCGCCTGCGGCCACACCACCTTGAATAAGCCTGATCTCGTCTGATCTCAGAAGCTAAGCAATGTTGGGCTTGGTTAGTACTTGGATGGGAGACCACCTGGGAATATCAAGTGCTGCAGGCATTACATTTTTGTAATTACATTTTACAATTGAAATGTGTGGAGGACAAAAGGAAATTTTGGAGGAATCACCCCCAGCTCACTAAACATAAAAGTCATGAAAGCAGAAATGCAATCGCCTGCGGCCACACCACCTTGAATAAGCCTGATCTCAGAAGCTAAGCAATGTTGGGCTTGGTTAGTACTTGGATGGGAGACCACCTGGGAATATCAAGTGCTGCAGGCATTACATTTTTGTAATTACATTTTACAATTGAAATGTGTGGAGGACAAAAGGAAATTTTGGAGGAATCACCCCCAGCTCACTAAACATAAAAGTCATGAAAGCAGAAATGCAATCGCCTGCGGCCACACCACCTTGAATAAGCCTGATCTCGTCTGATCTCAGAAGCTAAGCAATGTTGGGCTTGGTTAGTACTTGGATGGGAGACCACCTGGGAATATCAAGTGCTGCAGGCATTACATTTTACAATTGAAATGTGTGGAGGACAAAAGGAAATTTTGGAGGAATCACCCCCAGCTCACTAAACATAAAAGTCATGAAAGCAGAAATGCAATCGCCTGCAGCCACACCACCTTGAATAAGCCTGATCTCGTCTGATCTCAGAAGCTAAGCAATGTTGGGCTTGGTTAGTACTTGGATGGGAGACCACCTGGGAATATCAAGTGCTGCAGGCATTACATTTTACAATTGAAATGTGTGGAGGACAAAAGGAAATTTGGGAGGAATCACCCCCAGCTCACTAAACATAAAAGTCATGAAAGCAGAAATGCAATCGCCTGCGGCCACACCACCTTGAATAAGCCTGATCTCAGAAGCTAAGCAATGTTGGGCTTGGTTAGTACTTGGATGGGAGACCACCTGGGAATATCAAGTGCTGCAGGCATTACATTTTTGTAATTACATTTTACAATTGAAATGTGTGGAGGACAAAAGGAAATTTTGGAGGAATCACCCCCAGCTCACTAAACATAAAAGTCATGAAAGCAGAAATGCAATCGCCTGCGGCCACACCACCTTGAATAAGACTGATCTTGTCTGATCTCAGAAGCTAAGCAATGTTGGTCTTGGTTAGTACTTGGATGGGAGACCACCTGGGAATATCAAGTGCTGCAGGCATTACATTTTACAATTGAAATGTGTGGAGGACAAAAGGAAATTTTGGAGGAATCACCCCCAGCTCCCTAAACATAAAAGTCATGAAAGCAGAAATGCAATCGCCTGCGGCCACACCACCTTGAATAAGCCTGATCTTGTATGATCTCAGAAGCTAAGCAATGTTGGGCTTGGTTAGTACTTGGATGGGAGACCACCTGGGAATATCAAGTGCTGCAGGCATTACATTTTACAATTGAAATGTGTGGAGGACAAAAGGAAATTTTGGAGGAATCACCCCCAGCTCACTAAACATAAAAGTCATGAAAGCAGAAATGCAATCGCCTGCGGCCACACCACCTTGAATAAGCCTGATCTCGTCTGATCTCAGAAGCTAAGCAATGTTGGGCTTGGTTAGTACTTGGATGGGAGACCACCTGGGAATATCAAGTGCTGCAGGCATTACATTTTTGTAATTACATTTTACAATTGAAATGTGTGGAGGACAAAAGGAAATTTTGGAGGAATCACCCCCAGCTCACTAAACATAAAAGTCATGAAAGCAGAAATGCAATCGCCTGCGGCCACACCACCTTGAATAAGCCTGATCTCAGAAGCTAAGCAATGTTGGGCTTGGTTAGTACTTGGATGGGAGACCACCTGGGAATATCAAGTGCTGCAGGCATTACATTTTTGTAATTACATTTTACAATTGAAATGTGTGGAGGACAAAAGGAAATTTTGGAGGAATCACCCCCAGCTCACTAAACATAAAAGTCATGAAAGCAGAAATGCAATCGCCTGCGGCCACACCACCTTGAATAAGACTGATCTTGTCTGATCTCAGAAGCTAAGCAATGTTGGTCTTGGTTAGTACTTGGATGGGAGACCACCTGGGAATATCAAGTGCTGCAGGCATTACATTTTACAATTGAAATGTGTGGAGGACAAAAGGAAATTTTGGAGGAATCACCCCCAGCTCCCTAAACATAAAAGTCATGAAAGCAGAAATGCAATCGCCTGCGGCCACACCACCTTGAATAAGCCTGATCTTGTATGATCTCAGAAGCTAAGCAATGTTGGGCTTGGTTAGTACTTGGATGGGAGACCACCTGGGAATATCAAGTGCTGCAGGCATTACATTTTACAATTGAAATGTGTGGAGGACAAAAGGAAATTTTGGAGGAATCACCCCCAGCTCACTAAACATAAAAGTCATGAAAGCAGAAATGCAATCGCCTGCGGCCACACCACCTTGAATAAGCCTGATCTCGTCTGATCTCAGAAGCTAAGCAATGTTGGGCTTGGTTAGTACTTGGATGGGAGACCACCTGGGAATATCAAGTGCTGCAGGCATTACATTTTTGTAATTACATTTTACAATTGAAATGTGTGGAGGACAAAAGGAAATTTTGGAGGAATCACCCCCAGCTCACTAAACATAAAAGTCATGAAAGCAGAAATGCAATCGCCTGCGGCCACACCACCTTGAATAAGCCTGATCTCAGAAGCTAAGCAATGTTGGGCTTGGTTAGTACTTGGATGGGAGACCACCTGGGAATATCAAGTGCTGCAGGCATTACATTTTTGTAATTACATTTTACAATTGAAATGTGTGGAGGACAAAAGGAAATTTTGGAGGAATCACCCCCAGCTCACTAAACATAAAAGTCATGAAAGCAGAAATGCAATCGCCTGCGGCCACACCACCTTGAATAAGACTGATCTTGTCTGATCTCAGAAGCTAAGCAATGTTGGTCTTGGTTAGTACTTGGATGGGAGACCACCTGGGAATATCAAGTGCTGCAGGCATTACATTTTACAATTGAAATGTGTGGAGGACAAAAGGAAATTTTGGAGGAATCACCCCCAGCTCCCTAAACATAAAAGTCATGAAAGCAGAAATGCAATCGCCTGCGGCCACACCACCTTGAATAAGCCTGATCTTGTATGATCTCAGAAGCTAAGCAATGTTGGGCTTGGTTAGTACTTGGATGGGAGACCACCTGGGAATATCAAGTGCTGCAGGCATTACATTTTACAATTGAAATGTGTGGAGGACAAAAGGAAATTTTGGAGGAATCACCCCCCAGCTCACTAAACATAAAAGTCATGAAAGCAGAAATGCAATCGCCTGCGGCCACACCACCTTGAATAAGCCTGATCTCGTCTGATCTCAGAAGCTAAGCAATGTTGGTCTTGGTTAGTACTTGGATGGGAGACCACCTGGGAATATCAAGTGCTGCAGGCATTACATTTTACAATTGAAATGTGTGGAGGACAAAAGGAAATTTTGGAGGAATCACCCCCAGCTCACTAAACATAAAAGTCATGAAAGCAGAAATGCAATCGCCTGCGGCCACACCACCTTGAATAAGCCTGATCTCGTCTGATCTCAGAAGCTAAGCAATGTTGGGCTTGGTTAGTACTTGGATGGGAGACCACCTGGGAATATCAAGTGCTGCAGGCATTACATTTTTGTAATTACATTTTACAATTGAAATGTGTGGAGGACAAAAGGAAATTTTGGAGGAATCACCCCCAGCTCACTAAACATAAAAGTCATGAAAGCAGAAATGCAATCGCCTGCGGCCACACCACCTTGAATAAGCCTGATCTCGTCTGATCTCAGAAGCTAAGCAATGTTGGGCTTGGTTAGTACTTGGATGGGAGACCACCTGGGAATATCAAGTGCTGCAGGCATTACATTTTACAATTGAAATGTGTGGAGGACAAAAGGAAATTTTGGAGGAATCACCCCCAGCTCACTAAACATAAAAGTCATGAAAGCAGAAATGCAATCGCCTGCAGCCACACCACCTTGAATAAGCCTGATCTCGTCTGATCTCAGAAGCTAAGCAATGTTGGGCTTGGTTAGTACTTGGATGGGAGACCACCTGGGAATATCAAGTGCTGCAGGCATTACATTTTACAATTGAAATGTGTGGAGGACAAAAGGAAATTTGGGAGGAATCACCCCCAGCTCACTAAACATAAAAGTCATGAAAGCAGAACAGCAATCGCCTGCGGCCACACCACCTTGAATAAGCCTGATCTCGTCTGATCTCCGAAGCTAAGCAATGTTGGGCTTGGTTAGTACTTGGATGGGAGACCACCTGGGAATATCAAGTGCTGCAGGCATTACATTTTACAATTGAAATGTGTGGAGGACAAAAGGAAATTTTGGAGGAATCACCCCCAGCTCACTAAACATAAAAGTCATGAAAGCAGAAATGCACTCGCCTGCGGCCACACCACCTTGAATAAGCCTGATCTCGTCTGATCTCAGAAGCTAAGCAATGTTGGGCTTAGTTAGTACTTGGATGGGAGACCACCTGGGAATATCAAGTGCTGCAGGCATTACATTTTTGTAATTACATTTTACAATTGAAATGTGTGGAGGACAAAAGGAAATTTTGGAGGAATCACCCCCAGCTCACTAAACATAAAAGTCATGAAAGCAGAAACGCAATCGCCTGCGGCCACACCACTTTGAATACGCCTGATCTCGTCTGATCTCAGAAGCTAAGCAATGTTGGTCTTGGTGAGTACTTGGATGGGAGACCAACTGGGAATATCAAGGGCTGCAGGCATTACATTTTACAATTGAAATGTGTGGAGGACAAAAGGAAATTTTGGAGGAATCACCCCCAGCTCACTAAACATAAAAGTCATGAAAGCAGAAATGCAATCGCCTGTGGCCACACCACCTTGAATAAGCCTGATCTCGTCTGATCTCAGAAGCTAAGCAATGTTGGGCTTGGTTAGTACTTGGATGGGAGACCACCTGGGAATATCAAGTGCTGCAGGCATTACATTTTACAATTGAAATGTGTGGAGGACAAAAGGAAATTTTGGAGGAATCACCCCCAGCTCACTAAACATAAAAGTCATGAAAGCAGAAATGCAATCGCCTGCGGCCACACCACCTTGAATAAGCCTGATCTCGTCTGATCTCAGAAGCTAAGCAATGTTGGGCTTGGTTAGTACTTGGATGGGAGACCACCTGGGAATATCAAGTGCTGCAGGCATTACATTTTTGTAATTACATTTTACAATTGAAATGTGTGGAGGACAAAAGGAAATTTTGGAGGAATCACCCCCAGCTCACTAAACATAAAAGTCATGAAAGCAGAAATGCAATCGCTTGTGGCCACACCACCTTGAATAAGCCTGATCTCGTCTGATCTCAGAAGCTAAGCAATGTTGGGCTTGGTTAGTACTTGGATGGGAGACCACCTGGGAATATCAAGTGCTGCAGGCATTACATTTTACAATTGAAATGTGTGGAGGACAAAAGGAAATTTTGGAGGAATCACCCCCAGCTCACTAAACATAAAAGTCATGAAAGCAGAAATGCAATCGCCTGCGGCCACACCACCTTGAATAAGCCTGATCTCGCCTGATCTCGTCTGATCTCAGAAGCTAAGCAATGTTGGGCTTGGTTAGTACTTGGATGGGAGACCACCTGGGAATATCAAGTGCTGCAGGCATTACATTTTTGTAATTACATTTTACAATTGAAATGTGTGGAGGACAAAAGGAAATTTTGGAGGAATCACCCCCAGCTCACTAAACATAAAAGTCATGAAAGCAGAAATGCAATCGCCTGCGGCCACACCACCTTGAATAAGCCTGATCTCGTCTGATCTCAGAAGCTAAGCAATGTTGGGCTTGGTTAGTACTTGGATGGGAGACCACCTGGGAATATCAAGTGCTGCAGGCATTACATTTTACAATTGAAATGTGTGGAGGACAAAAGGAAATTTTGGAGGAATCACCCCCAGCTCACTAAACATAAAAGTCATGAAAGCAGAAACGCAATCGCCTGCGGCCACACCACCTTGAATAAGCCTGATCTCGTCTGAACTCAGAAGCTAAGCAATATTAGGCTTGGTTAGTACTTGGATGGGAGACCACCTGGGAATATCAAGTGCTGCAGGCATTACATTTTACAATTGAAATGTGTGGAGGACAAAAGGAAATTTTGGAGGAATCACCCCCAGCTCACTAAACATAAAAGTCATGAACGCAGAACTGCAATCGCCTGCGGCCACACCACCTTGAATAAGCCTGATCTCGTCTCATCTCAGAAGCTAAGCAATGTTGGGCTTGGTTAGTACTTGGATGGGAGACCACCTGGGAATATCAAGTGCTGCAGGCATTACATTTTTGTAATTACATTTTACAATTGAAATGTGTGGAGGACAAAAGGAAATTTTGGAGGAATCACCCCCAGCTCACTAAACATAAAAGTCATGAAAGCAGAAATGCAATCGCCTGCGGCCACACCACCTTGAATAAGCCTGATCTCGTCTGATCTCAGAAGCTAAGCAATGTTGGGCTTGGTTAGTACTTGGATGGGAGACCACCTGGGAATATCAAGTGCTGCAGGCATTACATTTTACAATTGAAATGTGTGGAGGACAAAAGGAAATTTTGGAGGAATCACCCCCAGCTCACTAAACATAAAAGTCATGAAAGCAGAAATGCAATCGCCTGCGGCCACACCACCTTGAATAAGCCTGATCTCGTCTGATCTCAGAAGCTAAGCAATGTTGGGCTTGGTTAGTACTTGGATGGGAGACCACCTGGGAATATCAAGTGCTGCAGGCATTACATTTTACAATTGAAATGTGTGGAGGACAAAAGGAAATTTTGGAGGAATCACCCCCAGCTCACTAAACATAAAAGTCATGAAAGCAGAAATGCAATCGCCTGCGGCCACACCACCTTGAATAAGCCTGATCTCGTCTGATCTCAGAAGCTAAGCAATGTTGGGCTTGGTTAGTACTTGGATGGAAGACCACCTGGGAATATCAAGTGCTGCAGGCATTACATTTTTGTAATTACATTTTACAATTGAAATGTGTGGAGGACAAAAGGAAATTTTGGAGGAATCACCCCCAGCTCACTAAACATAAAAGTCATGAAAGCAGAAATGCAATCGCCTGCGGCCACACCACCTTGAATAAGCCTGATCTCGTCTGATCTCAGAAGCTAAGCAATGTTGGGCTTGGTTAGTACTTGGATGGGAGACCACCTGGGAATATCAAGTGCTGCAGGCATTACATTTTACAATTGAAATGTGTGGAGGACAAAAGGAAATTTTGGAGGAATCACCCCCAGCTCACTAAACATAAAAGTCATGAAAGCAGAAATGCAATCGCCTGCGGCCACACCACCTTGAATAAGCCTGATCTCGTCTGATCTCAGAAGCTAAGCAATGTTGGGCTTGGTTAGTACTTGGATGGGAGACCACCTGGGAATATCAAGTGCTGCAGGCATTACATTTTACAATTGAAATGTGTGGAGGACAAAAGGAAATTTTGGAGGAATCACCCCCAGCTCACTAAACATAAAAGTCATGAAAGCAGAAATGCAATCGCCTGCGGCCACACCACCTTGAATAAGCCTGATCTCGTCTGATCTCAGAAGCTAAGCAATGTTGGGCTTGGTTAGTACTTGGATGGGAGACCACCTGGGAATATCAAGTGCTGCAGGCATTACATTTTACAATTGAAATGTGTGGAGGACAAAAGGAAATTTTGGAGGAATCACCCACAGCTCACTAAACATAAAAGTCATGAAAGCAGAAATGCACTCGCCTGCGGCCACACCACCTTGAATAAGCCTGATCTCGTCTGATCTCGTCTGATCTCAGAAGCTAAGCAATGTTGGGCTTGGTTAGTACTTGGATGGGAGACCACCTGGGAATATCAAGTGCTGCAGGCATTACATTTTTGTAATTACATTTTACAATTGAAATGTGTGGAGGACAAAAGGAAATTTTGGAGGAATCACCCCCAGCTCACTAAACATAAAAGTCATGAAAGCAGAAATGCAATCGCCTGCGGCCACACCACCTTGAATAAGCCTGATCTCGTCTGATCTCAGAAGCTAAGCAATGTTGGGCTTGGTTAGTACTTGGATGGGAGACCACCTGGGAATATCAAGTGCTGCAGGCATTACATTTTACAATTGAAATGTGTGGAGGACAAAAGGAAATTTTGGAGGAATCACCCCCAGCTCACTAAACATAAAAGTCATGAAAGCAGAAATGCAATCGCCTGCGGCCACACCACCTTGAATAAGCCTGATCTCGTCTGATCTCAGAAGCTAAGCAATGTTGGGCTTGGTTAGTACTTGGATGGGAGACCACCTGGGAATATCAAGTGCTGCAGGCATTACATTTTACAATTGAAATGTGTGGAGGACAAAAGGAAATTTTGGAGGAATCACCCCCAGCTCACTAAACATAAAAGTCATGAAAGCAGAAATGCAATCGCCTGCGGCCACACCACCTTGAATAAGCCTGATCTCGTCTGATCTCAGAAGCTAAGCAATGTTGGGCTTGGTTAGTACTTGGATGGGAGACCACCTGGGAATATCAAGTACTGCAGGCATTACATTTTACAATTGAAATGTGTGGAGGACAAAAGGAAATTTTGGAGGAATCACCCCCAGCTCACTAAACATAAAAGTCATGAAAGCAGAAATGCAATTGCCTGCGGCCACACCACCTTGAATAAGCCTGATCTCGTCTGATCTCAGAAGCTAAGCAATGTTGGGCTTGGTTAGTACTTGGATGGGAGACCACCTGGGAATATCAAGTGCTGCAGGCATTACATTTTACAATTGAAATGTGACGAGGACAAAAGGAAATTTTGGAGGAATCACCCCCAGCTCACTAAACATAAAAGTCATGAAAGCAAAAATGCAATCACCTGCGGCCACACCACCTTGAATAAGCCTGAGCTCGTCTGATCTCAGAAGCTAAGTAATGTTGGGCTTGGTTAGTACTTGGATGGGAGACCACCTGGGAATATCAAGTGCTGCAGGCATTACATTTTTGTAATTACATTTTACAATTGAAATGTGTGGAGGACAAAAGGAAATTTTGGAGGAATCACCCCCAGCTCACTAAACATAAAAGTCATGAAAGCAGAAATGCAATCGCCTGCGGCCACACCCCCTTGAATAAGCCTGATCTCGTCTGATCTCAGAAGCTAAGCAATGTTGGGCTTGGTTAGTACTTGGATGGGAGACCACCTGGGAATATCAAGTGCTGCAGGCATTACATTTTTGTAATTACATTTTACAATTGAAATGTGTGGAGGACAAAAGGAAATTTTGGAGGAATCACCCCCAGCTCACTAAACATAAAAGTCATGAAAGCAGAAATGCAATCGACTGCGGCCACACCACCTTGAATAAGCCTGATCTCGTCTGATCTCAGAAGCTAAGCAATGTTGGGCTTGGTTAGTACTTGGATGGGAGACCACCTGGGAATATCAAGTGCTGCAGGCATTACATTTTTGTAATTACATTTTACAATTGAAATGTGTGGAGGACAAAAGGAAATTTTGGAGGAATCACCCCCAGCTCACTAAACATAAAAGTCATGAAAGCAGAACAGCAATCGCCTGCGGCCACACCACCTTGAATAAGCCTGATCTCGTCTGATCTCAGAAGCTAAGCAATGTTGGGCTTGGTTAGTACTTGGATGGGAGACCACCTGGGAATATCAAGTGCTGCAGGCATTACATTTTACAATTGAAATGTGTGGAGGACAAAAGGAAATTTTGGAGGAATCACCCCCAGCTCACTAAACATAAAAGTCATGAAAGCAGAAATGCAATCGCCTGCGGCCACACCACCTTGAATAAGCCTGATCTCGTCTGATCTCTGAAGCTAAGCAATGTTGGGCTTGGTTAGTACTTGGATGGGAGACCACCTGGGAATATCAAGTGCTGCAGGCATTACATTTTTGTAATTACATTTTACAATTGAAATGTGTGGAGGACAAAAGGAAATTTTGGAGGAATCACCCCCAGCTCACTAAACATAAAAGTCATGAAAGCAGAAATGCAATCGCCTGCGGCCACACCACCTTGAATAAGCCTGATCTCGTCTGATCTCAGAAGCTAAGCAATGTTGGGCTTGGTTAGTACTTGGATGGGAGACCACCTGGGAATATCAAGTGCTGCAGGCATTACATTTTAGTAATTACATTTTACAATTGAAATGTGTGGAGGACAAAAGGAAATTTTGGAGGAATCACCCCCAGCTCACTAAACATAAAAGTCATGAAAGCAGAACAGCAATCGCCTGCGGCCACACCACCTTGAATAAGCCTGATCTCGTCTGATCTCAGAAGCTAAGCAATGTTGGGCTTGGTTAGTACTTGGATGGGAGACCACCTGGGAATATCAAGTGCTGCAGGCATTACATTTTTGTAATTACATTTTACAATTGAAATGTGTGGAGGACAAAAGGAAATTTTGGAGGAATCACCCCCAGCTCACTAAACATAAAAGTCATGAATGCAGAAATGCAATCGCCTGCGGCCACACCACCTTGAATAAGCCTGATCTCAGAAGCTAAGCAATGTTGGGCTTGGTTAGTACTTGGATGGGAGACCACCTGGGAATATCAAGTGCTGCAGGCATTACATTTTTGTAATTAAATTTTACAATTGAAATGTGTGGAGGACAAAAGGAAATTTTGGAGGAATCACCCCCAGCTCACTAAACATAAAAGTCATGAAAGCAGAAATGCAATCGCCTGCGGCCACACCACCTTGAATAAGCCTGATCTCAGAAGCTAAGCAATGTTGGGCTTGGTTAGTACTTGGATGGGAGACCACCTGGGAATATCAAGTGCTGCAGGCATTACATTTTTGTAATTACATTTTACAATTGAAATGTGTGGAGGACAAAAGGAAATTTTGGAGGAATCACCCCCAGCTCACTAAACATAAAAGTCATGAAAGCAGAAATGCAATCGCCTGCGGCCACACCACCTTGAATAAGCCTGATCTCGTCTGATCTCAGAAGCTAAGCAATGTTGGGCTTGGTTAGTACTTGGATGGGAGACCACCTGGGAATATCAAGTGCTGCAGGCATTACATTTTTGTAATTACATTTTACAATTGAAATGTGTGGAGGACAAAAGGAAATTTTGGAGGAATCACCCCCAGCTCACTAAACATAAAAGTCATGAAAGCAGAAATGCAATCGCCTGCAGCCACACCACCTTGAATAAGCCTGATCTCGTCTGATCTCAGAAGCTAAGCAATGTTGGGCTTGGTTAGTACTTGGATGGGAGACCACCTTGGAATATCAAGTGCTGCAGGCATTACATTTTTGTAATTACATTTTACAATTGAAATGTGTGGAGGACAAAAGGAAATTTTGGAGGAATCACCCCCAGCTCACTAAACATAAAAGTCATGAAAGCAGAAATGCAATCGCCTGCGGCCACACCACCTTGAATAAGCCTGATCTCGTCTGATCTCAGAAGCTAAGCAATGTTGGGCTTGGTTAGTACTTGGATGGGAGACCACCTGGGAATATCAAGTGCTGCAGGCATTACATTTTACAATTGAAATGTGTGGAGGACAATAGGATATTTTGGAGGAATCACCCCCAGCTCACTAAACATAAAAGTCATGAAAGCAGAAATGCAATCGCCTGCGGCCACACCACCTTGAATTCGTCTGATCTCAGAAGCTAAGCAAAGTAGGGCTTGGTTAGTACTTGGATTGGAGACCACCTGGGAATATCAAGTGCTGCAGGCATTACATTTTACAATTGAAATGTGTGGAGGACAAAAGGAAATTTTGGAGGAATCACCCCCAGCTCACTAAACATAAAAGTCATGAAAGCAGAAATGCAATCGCCTGCGACCACACCACCTTGAATAAGCCTGATCTCGTCTGATATCAGAAGCTATGCAATGTTGGGCTTGGTTAGTACTTGGATGGGAGACCACCTGGGAATATCAAGTGCTGCAGGCATTACATTTTTGTAATTACATTTTACAAATGAAATGTGTGGAGGACAAAAGGAAATTTTGGAGGAATCACCCCCAGCTCACTAAACATAAAAGTCATGAAAGCAGAAATGCAATCGCCTGCGGCCACACCACTTTGAATAAGTCTGATCTCAGAAGCTAAGCAATGTTGGGCTTGGTTAGTACTTGGATGGGAGACCACCTGGGAATATCAAGTGCTGCAGGCATTACATTTTACAATTGAAATGTGTGGAGGGCAAAAGGAAATTTTGGAGGAATCACCCCCAGCTCACTAAACATAAAAGTCATGAAAGCAGAAATGCAATTGCCTGCGGCCACACCACCTTGAATAAGCCTGATCTCGTCTGATCTCAGAAGCTAAGCAATGTTGGGCTTGGTTAGTACTTGGATGGGAGACCACCTGGGAATATCAAGTGCTGCAGGCATTACATTTTTGTAATTACATTTTACAATTGAAATGTGTGGAGGACAAAAGGAAATTTTGGCGGAATCACCCCCAGCTCACTAAACATAAAAGTCATGAAAGCAGAAATGCAATCGCCTGCGGCCACACCACCTTGAATAAGCCTGATCTCGTCTGATCTCAGAAGCTAAGCAATGTTGGGCTTGGTTAGTACTTGGATGGGAGACCACCTGGGAATATCAAGTGCTGCAGGCATTACATTTTACAATTGAAATGTGTGGAGGACAAAAGGAAATTTTGGAGGAATCACCCCCAGCTCACTAAACATAAAAGTCATGAAAGCAGAAATGCAATCGCCTGCGGCCACACCACCTTGAATAAGCCTGATCTCGTCTGATCTCAGAAGCTAAGCAATGTTGGGCTTGGTTAGTACTTGGATGGGAGACCACCTGGGAATATCAAGTGCTGCAGGCATTACATTTTTGTAATTACATTTTACAATTGAAATGTGTGGAGGACAAAAGGAAATTTTGGAGGAATCACCCCCAGCTCACTAAACATAAAAGTCATGAAAGCAGAAATGCAATCGCCTGCGGCCACACCACCTTGAATAAGCCTGATCTCGTCTGATCTCAGAAGCTAAGCAATGTTGGGCTTGGTTAGTACTTGGATGGGAGACCACCTGGGAATATCAAGTGCTGCAGGCATTACATTTTTGTAATTACATTTTACAATTGAAATGTGTGGAGGACAAAAGGAAATTTTGGAGGAATCACCCCCAGCTCACTAAACATAAAAGTCATGAAAGCAGAAATGCAATCGCCTGCGGCCACACCACCTTGAATAAGCCTGATCTCGTCTGATCTCAGAAGCTAAGCAATGTTGGGCTTGGTTAGTACTTGGATGGGAGACCACCTGGGAATATCAAGTGCTGCAGGCATTACATTTTTGTAATTACATTTTACAATTGAAATGTGTGGAGGACAAAAGGAAATTTTGGAGGAATCACCCCCAGCTCACTAAACATAAAAGTCATGAAAGCAGAAATGCAATCGCCTGCGGCCACACCACCTTGAATAAGCCTGATCTCGTCTGATCTCAGAAGCTAAGCAATGTTGGGCTTGGTTAGTACTTGGATGGGAGACCACCTGGGAATATCAAGTGCTGCAGGCATTACATTTTTGTAATTACATTTTACAATTGAAATGTGTGGAGGACAAAAGGAAATTTTGGCGGAATCACCCCCAGCTCACTAAACATAAAAGTCATGAAAGCAGAAATGCAATCGCCTGCGGCCACACCACCTTGAATAAGCCTGATCTCGTCTGATCTCAGAAGCTAAGCAATGTTGGGCTTGGTTAGTACTTGGATGGGAGACCACCTGGGAATATCAAGTGCTGCAGGCATTACATTTTTGTAATTACATTTTACAATTGAAATGTGTGGAGGACAAAAGGAAATTTTGGAGGAATCACCCCCAGCTCACTAAACATAAAAGTCATGAAAGCAGAAATGCAATCGCCTGCGGCCACACCACCTTGAATAAGCCTGATCTCGTCTGATCTCAGAAGCTAAGCAATGTTGGGCTTGGTTAGTACTTGGATGGGAGACCACCTGGGAATATCAAGTGCTGCAGGCATTACATTTTTGTAATTACATTTTACAATTGAAATGTGTGGAGGACAAAAGGAAATTTTGGCGGAATCACCCCCAGCTCACTAAACATAAAAGTCATGAAAGCAGAAATGCAATCGCCTGCGGCCACACCACCTTGAATAAGCCTGATCTCGTCTGATCTCAGAAGCTAAGCAATGTTGGGCTTGGTTAGTACTTGGATGGGAGACCACCTGGGAATATCAAGTGCTGCAGGCATTACATTTTTGTAATTACATTTTACAATTGAAATGTGTGGAGGACAAAAGGAAATTTTGGAGGAATCACCCCCAGCTCACTAAACATAAAAGTCATGAAAGCAGAAATGCAATCGCCTGCGGCCACACCACCTTGAATAAGCCTGATCTCGTCTGATCTCAGAAGCTAAGCAATGTTGGGCTTGGTTAGTACTTGGATGGGAGACCACCTGGGAATATCAAGTGCTGCAGGCATTACATTTTACAATTGAAATGTGTGGAGGACAAAAGGAAATTTTGGAGGAATCACCCCCAGCTCACTAAACATAAAAGTCATGAAAGCAGAAATGCAATCGCCTGCGGCCACACCACCTTGAATAAGCCTGATCTCGTCTGATCTCAGAAGCTAAGCAATGTTGGGCTTGGTTAGTACTTGGATGGGAGACCACCTGGGAATATCAAGTGCTGCAGGCATTACATTTTTGTAATTACATTTTACAATTGAAATGTGTGGAGGACAAAAGGAAATTTTGGAGGAATCACCCCCAGCTCACTAAACATAAAAGTCATGAAAGCAGAAATGCAATCGCCTGCGGCCACACCACCTTGAATAAGCCTGATCTCGTCTGATCTCAGAAGCTAAGCAATGTTGGGCTTGGTTAGTACTTGGATGGGAGACCACCTGGGAATATCAAGTGCTGCAGGCATTACATTTTTGTAATTACATTTTACAATTGAAATGTGTGGAGGACAAAAGGAAATTTTGGAGGAATCACCCCCAGCTCACTAAACATAAAAGTCATGAAAGCAGAAATGCAATCGCCTGCGGCCACACCACCTTGAATAAGCCTGATCTCGTCTGATCTCAGAAGCTAAGCAATGTTGGGCTTGGTTAGTACTTGGATGGGAGACCACCTGGGAATATCAAGTGCTGCAGGCATTACATTTTTGTAATTACATTTTACAATTGAAATGTGTGGACAAAAGGGAATTTTGGAGGAATCACCCCCAGCTCACTAAACATAAAAGTCATGAAAGCAGAAATGCAATCGCCTGCGGCCACACCACCTTGAATAAGCCTGATCTCGTCTGATCTCAGAAGCTAAGCAATGTTGGGCTTGGTTAGTACTTGGATGGGAGACCACCTGGGAATATCAAGTGCTGCAGGCATTACATTTTACAATTGAAATGTGTGGAGGACAAAAGGAAATTTTGGAGGAATCACCCCCAGCTCACTAAACATAAAAGTCATGAAAGCAGAACAGCAATCGCCTGCGGCCACACCACCTTGAATAAGCCTGATCTCGTCTGATCTCAGAAGCTAAGCAATGTTGGGCTTGGTTAGTACTTGGATGGGAGACCACCTGGGAATATCAAGTGCTGCAGGCATTACATTTTTGTAATTACATTTTACAATTGAAATGTGTGGAGGACAAAAGGAAATTTTGGAGGAATCACCCCCAGCTCACTAAACATAAAAGTCATGAAAGCAGAAATGCAATCGCCTGCGGCCACACCACCTTGAATAAGCCTGATCTCGTCTGATCTCAGAAGCTAAGCAATGTTGGGCTTGGTTAGTACTTGGATGGGAGACCACCTGGGAATATCAAGTGCTGCAGGCATTACATTTTACAATTGAAATGTGTGGAGGACAAAAGGAAATTTTGGAGGAATCACCCCCAGCTCACTAAACATAAAAGTCATGAAAGCAGAAATGCAATCGCCTGCGGCCACACCACCTTGAATAAGCCTGATCTCGTCTGATCTCAGAAGCTAAGCAATGTTGGGCTTGGTTAGTACTTGGATGGGAGACCACCTGGGAATATCAAGTGCTGCAGGCATTACATTTTACAATTGAAATGTGTGGAGGACAAAAGGAAATTTTGGAGGAATCACCCCCAGCTCACTAAACATAAAAGTCATGAAAGCAGAAATGCAATCGCCTGCGGCCACACCACCTTGAATAAGTCTGATCTCAGAAGCTAAGCAATGTTGGGCTTGGTTAGTACTTGGATGGGAGACCACCTGGGAATATCAAGTGCTGCAGGCATTACATTTTTGTAATTACATTTTACAATTGAAATGTGTGGAGGACAAAAGGAAATTTTGGAGGAATCACCCCCAGCTCACTAAACATAAAAGTCATGAAAGCAGAAATGCAATCTCCTGCGGCCACACCACCTTGAATAAGCCTGATCTCGTCTGATCTCAGAAGCTAAGCAATGTTGGGCTTGGTTAGTACTTGGATGGGAGACCACCTGGGAATATCAAGTGCTGCAGGCATTACATTTTTGTAATTACATTTTACAATTGAAATGTGTGGAGGACAAAAGGAAATTTTGGAGGAATCACCCCCAGCTCACTAAACATAAAAGTCATGAAAGCAGAAATGCAATCGCCTGCGGCCACACCACCTTGAATAAGCCTGATCTCGTCTGATCTCAGAAGCTAAGCAATGTTGGGCTTGGTTAGTACTTGGATGGGAGACCACCTGGGAATATCAAGTGCTGCAGGCATTACATTTTTGTAATTACATTTTACAATTGAAATGTGTGGAGGACAAAAGGAAATTTTGGAGGAATCACCCCCAGCTCACTAAACATAAAAGTCATGAAAGCAGAAATGCAATCGCCTGCGGCCACACCACCTTGAATAAGCCTGATCTCAGAAGCTAAGCAATGTTGGGCTTGGTTAGTACTTGGATGGGAGACCACCTGGGAATATCAAGTGCTGCAGGCATTACATTTTTGTAATTACATTTTACAATTGAAATGTGTGGAGGACAAAAGGAAATTTTGGAGGAATCACCCCCAGCTCACTAAACATAAAAGTCATGAAAGCAGAAATGCAATCGCCTGCGGCCACACCACCTTGAATAAGCCTGATCTCAGAAGCTAAGCAATGTTGGGCTTGGTTAGTACTTGGATGGGAGACCACCTGGGAATATCAAGTGCTGCAGGCATTACATTTTTGTAATTACATTTTACAATTGAAATGTGTGGAGGACAAAAGGAAATTTTGGAGGAATCACCCCCAGCTCACTAAACATAAAAGTCATGAAAGCAGAAATGCAATCGCCTGCGGCCACACCACCTTGAATAAGCCTGATCTCAGAAGCTAAGCAATGTTGGGCTTGGTTAGTACTTGGATGGGAGACCACCTGGGAATATCAAGTGCTGCAGGCATTACATTTTTGTAATTACATTTTACAATTGAAATGTGTGGAGGACAAAAGGAAATTTTGGAGGAATCACCCCCAGCTCACTAAACATAAAAGTCATGAAAGCAGAAATGCAATCGCCTGCGGCCACACCACCTTGAATAAGTCTGATCTCAGAAGCTAAGCAATGTTGGGCTTGGTTAGTACTTGGATGGGAGACCACCTGGGAATATCAAGTGCTGCAGGCATTACATTTTTGTAATTACATTTTACAATTGAAATGTGTGGAGGACAAAAGGAAATTTTGGAGGAATCACCCCCAGCTCACTAAACATAAAAGTCATGAAAGCAGAAATGCAATCGCCTGCGGCCACACCACCTTGAATAAGCTTGATCTCGTCTGATCTCAGAAGCTAAGCAATGTTGGGCTTGGTTAGTACTTGGATGGGAGACCACCTGGGAATATCAAGTGCTGCAGGCATTACATTTTACAATTGAAATGTGTGGAGGACAAAAGGAAATTTTGGAGGAATCACCCCCAGCTCACTAAACATAAAAGTCATGAAAGCAGAAATGCAATCGCCTGCGGCCACACCACCTTGAATAAGCCTGATCTCGTCTGATCTCAGAAGCTAAGCAACGTTGGGCTTGGTTAGTACTTGGATGGGAGACCACCTGGGAATATCAAGTGCTGCAGGCATTACATTTTACAATTGAAATGTGTGGAGGACAAAAGGAAATTTTGGAGGAATCACCCCCAGCTCACTAAACATAAAAGTCATGAAAGCAGAAATGCAATCGCCTGCGGCCACACCACCTTGAATAAGCCTGATCTCGTCTGATCTCAGAAGCTAAGCAATGTTGGGCTTGGTTAGTACTTGGATGGGAGACCACCTGGGAATATCAAGTGCTGCAGGCATTACATTTTTGTAATTACATTTTACAATTGAAATGTGTGGAGGACAAAAGGAAATTTTGGAGGAATCACCCCCAGCTCACTAAACATAAAAGTCATGAAAGCAGAAATGCAATCGCCTGCGGCCACACCACCTTGAATAAGCCTGATCTCAGAAGCTAAGCAATGTTGGGCTTGGTTAGTACTTGGATGGGAGACCACCTGGGAATATCAAGTGCTGCAGGCATTACATTTTTGTAATTACATTTTACAATTGAAATGTGTGGAGGACAAAAGGAAATTTTGGAGGAATCACCCCCAGCTCACTAAACATAAAAGTCATGAAAGCAGAAATGCAATCGCCTGCGGCCACACCACCTTGAATAAGCCTGATCTCGTCTGATCTCAGAAGCTAAGCAATGTTGGGCTTGGTTAGTACTTGGATGGGAGACCACCTGGGAATATCAAGTGCTGCAGGCATTACATTTTACAATTGAAATGTGTGGAGGACAAAAGGAAATTTTGGAGGAATCACCCCCAGCTCACTAAACATAAAAGTCATGAAAGCAGAAATGCAATCGCCTGCGGCCACACCACCTTGAATAAGTCTGATCTCGTCTGATCTCAGAAGCTAAGCAATGTTGGGCTTGGTTAGTACTTGGATGGGAGACCACCTGGGAATATCAAGTGCTGCAGGCATTACATTTTTGTAATTACATTTTACAATTGAAATGTGTGGAGGACAAAAGGAAATTTTGGAGGAATCACCCCCAGCTCACTAAACATAAAAGTCATGAAAGCAGAAATGCAATCGCCTGCGGCCACACCACCTTGAATAAGCCTGATCTCGTCTGATCTCAGAAGCTAAGCAAAGTTGGGCTTGGTTAGTACTTGGATGGGAGACCACCTGGGAATATCAAGTGCTGCAGGCATTACATTTTACATTTGAAATGTGTGGAGGACAAAAGGAAATTTTGGAGGAATCACCCCCAGCTCACTAAACATAAAAGTCATGAAAGCAGAAATGCAATCGCCTGCGGCCACACCACCTTGAATAAGCCTGATCTCGCCTGATCTCGTCTGATCTCAGAAGCTAAGCAATGTTGGGCTTGGTTAGTACTTGGATGGGAGACCACCTGGGAATATCAAGTGCTGCAGGCATTACATTTTACAATTGAAATGTGTGGAGGACAAAAGGAAATTTTGGAGGAATCACCCCCAGCTCACTAAACATAAAAGTCATGAAAGCAGAAATGCAATCGCCTGCGGCCACACCACCTTGAATAAGCCTGATCTCGTCTGATCTCAGAAGCTAAGCAATGTTGGGCTTGGTTAGTACTTGGATGGGAGACCACCTGGGAATATCAAGTGCTGCAGGCATTACATTTTTGTAATTACATTTTATAATTGAAATGTGTGGAGGACAAAAGGAAATTTTGGAGGAATCACCCCCAGCTCACTAAACATAAAAGTCATGAAAGCAGAAATGCAATCGCCTGCGGCCACACCACCTTGAATAAGCCTGATCTCATCTGATCTCAGAAGCTAAGCAATGTTGGGCTTGGTTAGTACTTGGATGGGAGACCACCTGGGAATATCAAGTGCTGCAGGCATTACATTTTACAATTGAAATGTGTGGAGGACAAAAGGAAATTTTGGAGGAATCACCCCCAGCTCACTAAACATAAAAGTCATGAAAGCAGAAATGCAATCGCCTGCGGCCACACCACCTTGAATAAGCCTGATCTCGTCTGATCTCAGAAGTTAAGCAATGTTGGGCTTGGTTAGTACTTGGATGGGAGACCACCTGGGAATATCAAGTGCTGCAGGCATTACATTTTACAATTGAAATGTGTGGAGGACAAAAGGAAATTTTGGAGGAATCACCCCCAGCTCACTAAACATAAAAGTCATGAAAGCAGAAATGCAATCGCCTGCGGCCACACCACCTTGAATAAGCCTGATCTCAGAAGCTAAGCAATGTTGGGCTTGGTTAGTACTTGGATGGGAGACCACCTGGGAATATCAAGTGCTGCAGGCATTACATTTTTGTAATTACATTTTACAATTGAAATGTGTGGAGGACAAAAGGAAATTTTGGAGGAATCACCCCCAGCTCACTAAACATAAAAGTCATGAAAGCAGAAATGCAATCGCCTGCGGCCACACCACCTTGAATAAGCCTGATCTCGTCTGATCTCAGAAGCTAAGCAATGTTGGGCTTGGTTAGTACTTGGATGGGAGACCACCTGGGAATATCAAGTGCTGCAGGCATTACATTTTACAATTGAAATGTGTGGAGGACAAAAGGAAATTTTGGAGGAATCACCCCCAGCTCACTAAACATAAAAGTCATGAAAGCAGAAATGCAATCGCCTGCGGCCACACCACCTTGAATAAGTCTGATCTCGTCTGATCTCAGAAGCTAAGCAATGTTGGGCTTGGTTAGTACTTGGATGGGAGACCACCTGGGAATATCAAGTGCTGCAGGCATTACATTTTTGTAATTACATTTTACAATTGAAATGTGTGGAGGACAAAAGGAAATTTTGGAGGAATCACCCCCAGCTCACTAAACATAAAAGTCATGAAAGCAGAAATGCAATCGCCTGCGGCCACACCACCTTGAATAAGCCTGATCTCGTCTGATCTCAGAAGCTAAGCAAAGTTGGGCTTGGTTAGTACTTGGATGGGAGACCACCTGGGAATATCAAGTGCTGCAGGCATTACATTTTACATTTGAAATGTGTGGAGGACAAAAGGAAATTTTGGAGGAATCACCCCCAGCTCACTAAACATAAAAGTCATGAAAGCAGAAATGCAATCGCCTGCGGCCACACCACCTTGAATAAGCCTGATCTCGCCTGATCTCGTCTGATCTCAGAAGCTAAGCAATGTTGGGCTTGGTTAGTACTTGGATGGGAGACCACCTGGGAATATCAAGTGCTGCAGGCATTACATTTTACAATTGAAATGTGTGGAGGACAAAAGGAAATTTTGGAGGAATCACCCCCAGCTCACTAAACATAAAAGTCATGAAAGCAGAAATGCAATCGCCTGCGGCCACACCACCTTGAATAAGCCTGATCTCGTCTGATCTCAGAAGCTAAGCAATGTTGGGCTTGGTTAGTACTTGGATGGGAGACCACCTGGGAATATCAAGTGCTGCAGGCATTACATTTTTGTAATTACATTTTATAATTGAAATGTGTGGAGGACAAAAGGAAATTTTGGAGGAATCACCCCCAGCTCACTAAACATAAAAGTCATGAAAGCAGAAATGCAATCGCCTGCGGCCACACCACCTTGAATAAGCCTGATCTCATCTGATCTCAGAAGCTAAGCAATGTTGGGCTTGGTTAGTACTTGGATGGGAGACCACCTGGGAATATCAAGTGCTGCAGGCATTACATTTTACAATTGAAATGTGTGGAGGACAAAAGGAAATTTTGGAGGAATCACCCCCAGCTCACTAAACATAAAAGTCATGAAAGCAGAAATGCAATCGCCTGCGGCCACACCACCTTGAATAAGCCTGATCTCGTCTGATCTCAGAAGTTAAGCAATGTTGGGCTTGGTTAGTACTTGGATGGGAGACCACCTGGGAATATCAAGTGCTGCAGGCATTACATTTTACAATTGAAATGTGTGGAGGACAAAAGGAAATTTTGGAGGAATCACCCCCAGCTCACTAAACATAAAAGTCATGAAAGCAGAAATGCAATCGCCTGCGGCCACACCACCTTGAATAAGCCTGATCTCGTCTGATCTCAGAAGCTAAGCAATGTTGGGCTTGGTTAGTACTTGGATGGGAGACCACCTGGGAATATCAAGTGCTGCAGGCATTACATTTTAGAATTGAAATGTGTGGAGGACAAAAGGAAATTTTGGAGGAATCACCCCCAGCTCACTAAACATAAAAGTCATGAAAGCAGAAATGCAATCGCCTGCGGCCACACCACCTTGAATAAGCCTGATCTCGTCTGATCTCAGAAGCTAAGCAATGTTGGGCTTGGTTAGTACTTGGATGGGAGACCACCTGGGAATATCAAGTGCTGCAGGCATTACATTTTTGTAATTACATTTTACAATTGAAATGTGTGGAGGACAAAAGGAAATTTTGGAGGAATCACCCCCAGCTCACTAAACATAAAAGTCATGAAAGCAGAAATGCAATCGCCTGCGGCCACACCACCTTGAATAAGCCTGATTTCGTCTGATCTCAGAAGCTAAGCAATGTTGGGCTTGGTTAGTACTTGGATGGGAGACCACCTGGGAATATCAAGTGCTGCAGGCATTACATTTTACAATTGAAATGTGTGGAGGACAAAAGGAAATTTTGGAGGAATCACCCCCAGCTCACTAAACATAAAAGTCATGAAAGCAGAACAGCAATCGCCTGCGGCCACACCACCTTGAATAAGCCTGATCTCGTCTGATCTCAGAAGCTAAGCAATGTTGGGCTTGGTTAGTACTTGGATGGGAGACCACCTGGGAATATCAAGTGCTGCAGGCATTACATTTTTGTAATTACATTTTACAATTGAAATGTGTGGAGGACAAAAGGAAATTTTGGAGGAATCACCCCCAGCTCACTAAACATAAAAGTCATGAAAGCAGAAATGCAATCGCCTGCGGCCACACCACCTTGAATAAGCCTGATCTCGTCTGATCTCAGAAGCTAAGCAATGTTGGGCTTGGTTAGTACTTGGATGGGAGACAACCTGGGAATATCAAGTGCTGCAGGCATTACATTTTTGTAATTACATTTTAGAATTGAAATGTGTGGAGGACAAAAGGAAATTTTGGAGGAATCACCCCCAGCTCACTAAACATAAAAGTCATGAAAGCAGAAATGCAATCGCCTGCGGCCACACCACCTTGAATAAGCCTGATCTCGTCTGATCTCAGAAGCTAAGCAATGTTGGGCTTGGTTAGTACTTGGATGGGAGACAACCTGGGAATATCAAGTGCTGCAGGCATTACATTTTTGTAATTACATTTTACAATTGAAATGTGTGGAGGACAAAAGGAAATTTTGGAGGAATCACCCCCAGCTCACTAAACATAAAAGTCATGAAAGCAGAAATGCAATCGCCTGCGGCCACACCACCTTGAATAAGCCTGATCTCAGAAGCTAAGCAATGTTGGGCTTGGTTAGTACTTGGATGGGAGACCACCTGGGAATATCAAGTGCTGCAGGCATTACATTTTTGTAATTACATTTTACAATTGAAATGTGTGGAGGACAAAAGGAAATTTTGGAGGAATCACCCCCAGCTCACTAAACATAAAAGTCATGAAAGCAGAAATGCAATCGCCTGCGGCCACACCACCTTGAATAAGCCTGATCTCGTCTGATCTCAGAAGCTAAGCAATGTTGGGCTTGGTTAGTACTTGGATGGGAGACCACCTGGGAATATCAAGTGCTGCAGGCATTACATTTTAGTAATTACATTTTACAATTGAAATGTGTGGAGGACAAAAGGAAATTTTGGAGGAATCACCCCCAGCTCACTAAACATAAAAGTCATGAAAGCAGAAATGCAATCGCCTGCGGCCACACCACCTTGAATAAGCCTGATCTCGTCTGATCTCAGAAGCTAAGCAATGTTGGGCTTGGTTAGTACTTTGATGGGAGACCACCTGGGAATATCAAGTGCTGCAGGCATTACATTTTTGTAATTACATTTTACAATTGAAATGTGTGGAGGACAAAAGGAAATTTTGGAGGAATCACCCCCAGCTCACTAAACATAAAAGTCATGAAAGCAGAAATGCAATCGCCTGCGGCCACACCACCTTGAATAAGCCTGATCTCGTCTGATCTCAGAAGCTAAGCAATGTTGGGCTTGGTTAGTACTTGGATGGGAGACCACCTGGGAATATCAAGTGCTGCAGGCATTACATTTTTGTAATTACATTTTACAATTGAAATGTGTGGAGGACAAAAGGAAATTTTGGAGGAATCACCCCCAGCTCACTAAACATAAAAGTCATGAAAGCAGAAATGCAATCGCCTGCGGCCACACTACCTTGAATAAGCCTGATCTCGTCTGATCTCAGAAGCTAAGCAATGTTGGGCTTGGTTAGTACTTGGATGGGAGACCACCTGGGAATATCATGTGCTGCAGGCATTACATTTTACAATTGAAATGTGTGGAGGACAAAAGGAAATTTTGGAGGAATCACCCCCAGCTCACTAAACATAAAAGTCATGAAAGCAGAAATGCAATCGCCTGCGGCCACACCACCTTGAATAAGTCTGATCTCGTCTGATCTCAGAAGCTAAGCAATGTTGGGCTTGGTTAGTACTTGGATGGGAGACCACCTGGGAATATCAAGTGCTGCAGGCATTACATTTTACAATTGAAATGTGTGGAGGACAAAAGGAAATTTTGGAGGAATCACCCCCAGCTCACTAAACATAAAAGTCATGAAAGCAGAAATGCAATCGCCTGCGGCCACACCACCTTGAATAAGCCTGATCTCGTCTGATCTCAGAAGCTAAGCAATGTTGGGCTTGGTTAGTACTTGGATGGGAGACCACCTGGGAATATCAAGTGCTGCAGACATTACATTTTTGTAATTACATTTTACAATTGAAATGTGTGGAGGACAAAAGGAAATTTTGGAGGAATCACCCCCAGCTCACTAAACATAAAAGTCATGAAAGCAGAAATGCAATCGCCTGCGGCCACACCACCTTGAATAAGCCTGATCTCGTCTGATCTCAGAAGCTAAGCAATGTTGGGCTTGGTTAGTACTTGGATGGGAGACCACCTGGGAATATCAAGTGCTGCAGGCATTACATTTTTGTAATTACATTTTACAATTGAAATGTGTGGAGGACAAAAGGAAATTTTGGAGGAATCACCCCCAGCTCACTAAACATAAAAGTCATGAAAGCAGAAATGCAATCGCCTGCGGCCACACCACCTTGAATAAGCCTGATCTCGTCTGATCTCAGAAGCTAAGCAATGTTGGGCTTGGTTAGTACTTGGATGGGAGACCACCTGGGAATATCAAGTGCTGCAGGCATTACATTTTTGTAATTACATTTTACAATTGAAATGTGTGGAGGACAAAAGGAAATTTTGGAGGAATCACCCCCAGCTCACTAAACATAAAAGTCATGAAAGCAGAAATGCAATCGCCTGCGGCCACACCACCTTGAATAAGCCTGATCTCGTCTGATCTCAGAAGCTAAGCAATGTTGGGCTTGGTTAGTACTTGGATGGGAGACCACCTGGGAATATCAAGTGCTGCAGGCATTACATTTTACAATTGAAATGTGTGGAGGACAAAAGGAAATTTTGGAGGAATCACCCCCAGCTCACTAAACATAAAAGTCATGAAAGCAGAAATGCAATCGCCTGCGGCCACACCACCTTGAATAAGCCTGATCTCGTCTGATCTCAGAAGCTAAGCAATGTTGGGCTTGGTTAGTACTTGGATGGGAGACCACCTGGGAATATCAAGTGCTGCAGGCATTACATTTTTGTAATTACATTTTACAATTGAAATGTGTGGAGGACAAAAGGAAATTTTGGAGGAATCACCCCCAGCTCACTAAACATAAAAGTCATGAAAGCAGAAATGCAATCGCCTGCGGCCACACCACCTTGAATAAGCCTGATCTCGTCTGATCTCAGAAGCTAAGCAATGTTGGGCTTGGTTAGTACTTGGATGGGAGACCACCTGGGAATATCAAGTGCTGCAGGCATTACATTTTTGTAATTACATTTTACAATTGAAATGTGTGGAGGACAAAAGGAAATTTTGGAGGAATCACCCCCAGCTCACTAAACATAAAAGTCATGAAAGCAGAAATGCAATCGCCTGCGGCCACACCACCTTGAATAAGCCTGATCTCGTCTGATCTCAGAAGCTAAGCAATGTTGGGCTTGGTTAGTACTTGGATGGGAGACCACCTGAGAATATCAAGTGCTGCAGGCATTACATTTTTGTAATTACATTTTACAATTGAAATGTGTGGAGGACAAAAGGAAATTTTGGAGGAATCACCCCCAGCTCACTAAACATAAAAGTCATGAAAGCAATGAAAGCAGAAATGCAATCGCCTGCGGCCACACCACCTTGAATAAGCCTGATCTCGTCTGATCTCAGAAGCTAAGCAATGTTGGGCTTGGTTAGTACTTGGATGGGAGACCACCTGGGAATATCAAGTGCTGCAGGCATTACATTTTTGTAATTACATTTTACAATTGAAATGTGTGGAGGACAAAAGGAAATTTTGGAGGAATCACCCCCAGCTCACTAAACATAAAAGTCATGAAAGCAGAAATGCAATCGCCTGCGGCCACACCACCTTGAATAAGCCTGATCTCGTCTGATCTCAGAAGCTAAGCAATGTTGGGCTTGGTTAGTACTTGGATGGGAGACCACCTGGGAATATCAAGTGCTGCAGGCATTACATTTTACAATTGAAATGTGTGGAGGACAAAAGGAAATTTTGGAGGAATCACCCCCAGCTCACTAAACATAAAAGTCATGAAAGCAGCAATGCAATCGCCTGCGGCCACACCACCTTGAATAAGCCTGATCTCGTCTGATCTCAGAAGCTAAGCAATGTTGGGCTTGGTTAGTACTTGGATGGGAGACCACCTGGGAATATCAAGTGCTGCAGGCATTACATTTTAGTAATTACATTTTACAATTGAAATGTGTGGAGGACAAAAGGAAATTTTGGAGGAATCACCCCCAGCTCACTAAACATAAAAGTCATGAAAGCAGAAACGCAATCGCCTGCGGCCACACCACCTTGAATAAGCCTGATCTCGTCTGATCTCAGAAGCTAAGCAATGTTGGGCTTGGTTAGTACTTGGATGGGAGACCACCTGGGAATATCAAGTGCTGCAGGCATTACATTTTACAATTGAAATGTGTGGAGGACAAAAGGAAATTTTGGAGGAATCACCCCCAGCTCACTAAACATAAAAGTCATGAAAGCAGAAATGCAATCGCCTGCGGCCACACCACCTTGAATAAGCCTGATCTCGTCTGATCTCAGAAGCTAAGCAATGTTGGGCTTGGTTAGTACTTGGATGGGAGACCACCTGGGAATATCAAGTGCTGCAGGCATTACATTTTACAATTGAAATGTGTGGAGGACAAAAGGAAATTTTGGAGGAATCACCCCCAGCTCACTAAACATAAAAGTCATGAAAGCAGAAATGCAATCGCCTGCGGCCACACCACCTTGAATAAGCCTGATCTCGTCTGATCTCAGAAGCTAAGCAATGTTGGGCTTGGTTAGTACTTGGATGGAAGACCACCTGGGAATATCAAGTGCTGCAGGCATTACATTTTACAATTGAAATGTGTGGAGGACAAAAGGAAATTTTGGAGGAATCACCCCCAGCTCACTAAACATAAAAGTCATGAAAGCAGAAATGCAATCGCCTGCGGCCACACCACCTTGAATAAGCCTGATCTCGTCTGATCTCAGAAGCTAAGCAATGTTGGGCTTGGTTAGTATTTGGATGGGAGACCACCTGGGAATATCAAGTGCTGCAGGCATTACATTTTTGTAATTACATTTTACAATTGAAATGTGTGGAGGACAAAAGGAAATTTTGGAGGAATCACCCCCAGCTCACTAAACATAAAAGTCATGAAAGCAGAAATGCAATCGCCTGCGGCCACACCACCTTGAATAAGCCTGATCTCGTCTGATCTCAGAAGCTAAGCAATGTTGGGCTTGGTTAGTACTTGGATGGGAGACCACCTGGGAATATCAAGTGCTGCAGGCATTACATTTTTGTAATTACATTTTACAATTGAAATGTGTGGAGGACAAAAGGAAATTTTGGAGGAATCACCCCCAGCTCACTAAACATAAAAGTCATGAAAGCAGAAATGCAATCGCCTGCGGCCACACCACCTTGAATAAGCCTGATCTCGTCTGATCTCAGAAGCTAAGCAATGTTGGGCTTGGTTAGTACTTGGATGGGAGACCACCTCGGAATATCAAGTGCTGCAGGCATTACATTTTACAATTGAAATGTGTGGAGGACAAAAGGAAATTTTGGAGGAATCACCCCCAGCTCACTAAACATAAAAGTCATGAAAGCAGAAATGCAATCGCCTGCGGCCACACCACCTTGAATAAGCCTGATCTCGTCTGATCTCAGAAGCTAAGCAATGTTGGGCTTGGTTAGTACTTGGATGGGAGACCACCTGGGAATATCAAGTGCTGCAGGCATTACAATTTACAATTGAAATGTGTGGAGGACAAAAGGAAATTTTGGAGGAATCACCCCCAGCTCACTAAACATAAAAGTCATGAAAGCAGAAATGCAATCGCCTGCGGCCACACCACCTTGAATATGCCTGATCTCGTCTGATCTCAGAAGCTAAGCAATGTTGGGCTTGGTTAGTACTTGGATGGGAGACCACCTGGGAATATCAAGTGCTGCAGGCATTACATTTTACAATTGAAATGTGTGGAGGACAAAAGGAAATTTTGGAGGAATCACCCCCAGCTCACTAAACATAAAAGTCATGAAAGCAGAAATGCAATCGCCTGCGGCCACACCACCTTGAATAAGCCTGATCTCGTCTGATCTCTGAAGCTAAGCAATGTTGGGCTTGGTTAGTACTTGGATGGGAGACCACCTGGGAATATCAAGTGCTGCAGGCATTACATTTTTGTAATTACATTTTACAATTGAAATGTGTGGACAAAAGGAAATTTTGGAGGAATCACCCCCAGCTCACTAAACATAAAAGTCATGAAAGCAGAAATGCAATCGCCTGCGGCCACACCACCTTGAATAAGCCTGATCTCGTCTCATCTCAGAAGCTAAGCAATGTTGGGCTTGGTTAGTACTTGGATGGGAGACCACCTGGGAATATCAAGTGCTGCAGGCATTACATTTTTGTAATTACATTTTACAATTGAAATGTGTGGAGGACAAAAGGAAATTTTGGAGGAATCACCCCCAGCTCACTAAACATAAAAGTCATGAAAGCAGAAATGCAATCGCCTGCGGCCACACCACCTTGAATAAGCCTGATCTCGTCTGATCTCAGAAGCTAAGCAATGTTGGGCTTGGTTAGTACTTGGATGGGAGACCACCTGGGAATATCAAGTGCTGCAGGCATTACATTTTACAATTGAAATGTGTGGAGGACAAAAGGAAATTTTGGAGGAATCACCCCCAGCTCACTAAACATAAAAGTCATGAAAGCAGAAATGCAATCGCCTGCGGCCACACCACCTTGAATAAGCCTGATCTCGTCTGATCTCAGAAGCTAAGCAATGTTGGGCTTGGTTAGTGCTTGGATGGGAGACCACCTGGGAATATCAAGTGCTGCAGGCATTACATTTTACAATTGAAATGTGTGGAGGACAAAAGGAAATTTTGGAGGAATCACCCCCAGCTCACTAAACATAAAAGTCATGAAAGCAGGAATGCAATCGCCTGCGGCCACACCACCTTGAATAAGCCTGATCTCGTCTGATCTCAGAAGCTAAGCAATGTTGGGCTTGGTTAGTACTTGGATGGGAGACCACCTGGGAATATCAAGTGCTGCAGGCATTACATTTTACAATTGAAATGTGTGGAGGACAAAAGGAAATTTTGGAGGAATCACCCCCAGCTCACTAAACATAAAAGTCATGAAAGCAGAAATGCAATCGCCTGCGGCCACACCACCTTGAATAAGCCTGATCTCGTCTGATCTCAGAAGCTAAGCAATGTTGGGCTTGGTTAGTACTTGGATGGTAGACCACCTGGGAATATCAAGTGCTGCAGGCATTACATTTTTGTAATTACATTTTACAATTGAAATGTGTGGAGGACAAAAGGAAATTTTGGAGGAATCACCCCCAGCTCACTAAACATAAAAGTCATGAAAGCAGAAACGCAATCGCCTGCGGCCACACCACCTTGAATAAGCCTGATCTCGTCTGATCTCAGAAGCTAAGCAATGTTGGGCTTGGTTAGTACTTGGATGGGAGACCACCTGGGAATAACAAGTGCTGCAGGCATTACATTTTTGTAATTACATTTTACAATTGAAATGTGTGGAGGACAAAAGGAAATTTTGGAGGAATCACCCCCAGCTCACTAAACATAAAAGTCATGAAAGCAGAAATGCAATCGCCTGCGGCCACACCACCTTGAATAAGCCTGATCTCGTCTGATCTCAGAAGCTAAGCAATGTTGGGTTTGGTTAGTACTTGGATGGGAGACCACCTGGGAATATCAAGTGCTGCAGGCATTACATTTTTGTAATTACATTTTACAATTGAAATGTGTGGAGGACAAAAGGAAATTTTGGAGGAATCACCCCCAGCTCACTAAACATAAAAGTCATGAAAGCAGAAATGCAATCGCCTGCGGCCACACCACCTTGAATAAGCCTGATCTCGTCTGATCTCAGAAGCTAAGCAATGCTGGGCTTGGTTAGTACTTGAATGGGAGACCACCTGGGAATATCAAGTGCTGCAGGCATTACATTTTACAATTGAAATGTGTGGAGGACAAAAGGAAATTTTGGAGGAATCACCCCCAGCTCACTAAACATAAAAGTCATGAAAGCAGAAATGCAATCGCCTGCGGCCACACCACCTTGAATAAGCCTGATCTCGTCTGATCTCAGAAGCTAAGCAATGTTGGGCTTGGTTAGTACTTGGATGGGAGACCACCTGGGAATATCAAGTGCTGCAGGCATTACATTTTACAATTGAAATGTGTGGAGGACAATAGGAAATTTTGGAGGAATCACCCCCAGCTCACTAAACATAAAAGTCATGAAAGTAGAAATGCAATCGCCTGCGGCCACACCACCTTGAATAAGCCTGATCTCGTCTGATCTCAGAAGCTAAGCAATGTTGGGCTTGGTTAGTACTTGGATGGGAGACCACCTGGGAATATCAAGTGCTGCAGGCATTACATTTTACAATTGAAATGTGTGGAGGACAAAAGGAAATTTTGGAGGAATCACCCCCAGCTCACTAAACATAAAAGTCATGAAAGCAGAAATGCAATCGCCTGCGGCCACACCACCTTGAATAAGCCTGATCTCGTCTGATCTCAGAAGCTAAGCAATGTTGGGCTTGGTTAGTACTTGGATGGGAGACCACCTGGGAATATCAAGTGCTGCAGGCATTACATTTTACAATTGAAATGTGTGGAGGACAAAAGGAAATTTTGGAGGAATCACCCCCAGCTCACTAAACATAAAAGTCATGAAAGCAGAAATGCAATCGCCTGCGGCCACACCACCTTGAATAAGCCTGATCTCGTCTGATCTCAGAAGCTAAGCAATGTTGGGCTTGGTTAGTACTTGGATGGGAGACCACCTGGGAATATCAAGTGCTGCAGGCATTACATTTTTGTAATTACATTTTACAATTGAAATGTGTGGAGGACAAAAGGAAATTTTGGAGGAATCACCCCCAGCTCACTAAACATAAAAGTCATGAAAGCAGAAATGCAATCGCCTGCGGCCACACCACCTTGAATAAGCCTGATCTCGTCTGATCTCAGAAGCTAAGCAATGTTGGGCTTGGTTAGTACTTGGATGGGAGACCACCTGGGAATATCAAGTGCTGCAGGCATTACATTTTTGTAATTACATTTTACAATTGAAATGTGTGGAGGACAAAAGGAAATTTTGGAGGAATCACCCCCAGCTCACTAAACATAAAAGTCATGAAAGCAGAAATGCAATCGCCTGCGGCCACACCACCTTGAATAAGCCTGATCTCAGAAGCTAAGCAATGTTGGGCTTGGTTAGTACTTGGATGGGAGACCACCTGGGAATATCAAGTGCTGCAGGCATTACATTTTACAATTGAAATGTGTGGAGGACAAAAGGAAATTTTGGAGGAATCACCCCCAGCTCACTAAACATAAAAGTCATGAAAGCAGAAATGCAATCGCCTGCGGCCACACCACCTTGAATAAGCCTGATCTCGTCTGATCTCAGAAGCTAAGCAATGTTGGGCTTGGTTAGTACTTGGATGGGAGACCACCTGGGAATATCAAGTGCTGCAGGCATTACATTTTTGTAATTACATTTTACAATTGAAATGTGTGGAGGACAAAAGGAAATTTTGGAGGGATCACCCCCAGCTCACTAAACATAAAAGTCATGAAAGCAGAAATGCAATCGCCTGCGGCCACACCACCTTGAATAAGCCTGATCTCGTCTGATCTCAGAAGCTAAGCAATGTTGGGCTTGGTTAGTACTTGGATGGGAGACCACCTGGGAATATCAAGTGCTGCAGGCATTACATTTTTGTAATTACATTTTACAATTGAAATGTGTGGAGGACAAAAGGAAATTTTGGAGGAATCACCCCCAGCTCACTAAACATAAAAGTCATGAAAGCAGAAATGCAATCGCCTGCGGCCACACCACCTTGAATAAGCCTGATCTCGTCTGATCTCAGAAGCTAAGCAATGTTGGGCTTGGTTAGTACTTGGATGGGAGACCACCTGGGAATATCAAGTGCTGCAGGCATTACATTTTACAATTGAAATGTGTGGAGGACAAAAGGAAATTTTGGAGGAATCACCCCCAGCTCACTAAACATAAAAGTCATGAAAGCAGAAATGCAATCGCCTGCGGCCACACCACCTTGAATAAGCCTGATCTCGTCTGATCTCAGAAGCTAAGCAATGTTGGGCTTGGTTAGTACTTGGATGGGAGACCACCTGGGAATATCAAGTGCTGCAGGCATTACATTTTACAATTGAAATGTGTGGAGGACAAAAGGAAATTTTGGAGGAATCACCCCCAGCTCACTAAACATAAAAGTCATGAAAGCAGAAATGCAATCGCCTGCGGCCACACCACCTTGAATAAGCCTGATCTCGTCTGATCTCAGAAGCTAAGCAATGTTGGGCTTGGTTAGTACTTGGATGGGAGACCACCTGGGAATATCAAGTGCTGCAGGCATTACATTTTTGTAATTACATTTTACAATTGAAATGTGTGGACGACAAAAGGAAATTTTGGAGGAATCACCCCCAGCTCACTAAACATAAAAGTCATGAAAGCAGAAATGCAATCGCCTGCGGCCACACCACCTTGAATAAGCCTGATCTCGTCTGATCTCAGAAGCTAAGCAATGTTGGGCTTGGTTAGTACTTGGATGGGAGACCACCTGGGAATATCAAGTGCTGCAGGCATTACATTTTACAATTGAAATGTGTGGAGGACAAAAGGAAATTTTGGAGGAATCACCCCCAGCTCACTAAACATAAAAGTCATGAAAGCAGAAATGCAATCGCCTGCGGCCACACCACCTTGAATAAGCCTGATCTCGTCTGATCTCAGAAGCTAAGCAATGTTGGGCTTGGTTAGTACTTGGATGGGAGACCACCTGGGAATATCAAGTGCTGCAGGCATTACATTTTACAATTGAAATGTGTGGAGGACAAAAGGAAATTTTGGAGGAATCACCCCCAGCTCACTAAACATAAAAGTCATGAAAGCAGAAATGCACTCGCCTGCGGCCACACCACCTTGAATAAGCCTGATCTCGTCTGATCTCGTCTGATCTCGTCTGATCTCAGAAGCTAAGCAATGTTGGGCTTGGTTAGTACTTGGATGGGAGACCACCTGGGAATATCAAGTGCTGCAGGCATTACATTTTTGTAATTACATTTTACAATTGAAATGTGTGGAGGACAAAAGGAAATTTTGGAGGAATCACCCCCAGCTCACTAAACATAAAAGTCATGAAAGCAGAAATGCAATCGCCTGCGGCCACACCACCTTGAATAAGCCTGATCTCAGAAGCTAAGCAATGTTGGGCTTGGTTAGTACTTGGATGGGAGACCACCTGGGAATATCAAGTGCTGCAGGCATTACATTTTACAATTGAAATGTGTGGAGGACAAAAGGAAATTTTGGAGGAATCACCCCCAGCTCACTAAACATAAAAGTCATGAAAGCAGAAATGCAATCGCCTGCGGCCACACCACCTTGAATAAGCCTGATCTCGTCTGATCTCAGAAGCTAAGCAATGTTGGGCTTGGTTAGTACTTGGATGGGAGACCACCTGGGAATATCAAGTGCTGCAGGCATTACATTTTTGTAATTACATTTTACAATTGAAATGTGTGGAGGACAAAAGGAAATTTTGGAGGAATCACCCCCAGCTCACTAAACATAAAAGTCTTGAAAGCAGAAATGCAATCGCCTGCGGCCACACCACCTTGAATAAGCCTGATCTCGTCTGATCTCAGAAGCTAAGCAATGTTGGGCTTGGATAGTACTTGGATGGGAGACCACCTGGGAATATCAAGTGCTGCAGGCATTACATTTTACAATTGAAATGTGTGGAGGACAAAAGGAAATTTTGGAGGAATCACCCCCAGCTCACTAAACATAAAAGTCATGAAAGCAGAAATGCAATCGCCTGCGGCCACACCACCTTGAATAAGCCTGATCTCGTCTGATCTCAGAAGCTAAGCAATGTTGGGCTTGGTTAGTACTTGGATGGGAGACCACCTGGGAATATCAAGTGCTGCAGGCATTACATTTTACAATTGAAATGTGTGGAGGACAAAAGGAAATTTTGGAGGAATCACCCCCCAGCTCACTAAACATAAAAGTCATGAAAGCAGAAATGCAATCGCCTGCGGCCACACCACCTTGAATAAGCCTGATCTCGTCTGATCTCAGAAGCTAAGCAATGTTGGGCTTGGTTAGTACTTGGATGGGAGACCACCTGGGAATATCAAGTGCTGCAGGCATTACATTTTTGTAATTACATTTTACAATTGAAATGTGTGGAGGACAAAAGGAAATTTTGGAGGAATCACCCCCAGCTCACTAAACATAAAAGTCATGAAAGCAGAACAGCAATCGCCTGCGGCCACACCACCTTGAATAAGCCTGATCTCGTCTGATCTCAGAAGCTAAGCAATGTTGGGCTTGGTTAGTACTTGGATGGGAGACCACCTGGGAATATCAAGTGCTGCAGGCATTACATTTTACAATTGAAATGTGTGGAGGACAAAAGGAAATTTTGGAGGAATCACCCCCAGCTCACTAAACATAAAAGTCATGAAAGCAGAAATGCAATCGCCTGCGGCCACACCACCTTGAATAAGCCTGATCTCGTCTGATCTCAGAAGCTAAGCAATGTTGGGCTTGGTTAGTACTTGGATGGGAGACCACCTGGGAATATCAAGTGCTGCAGGCATTACATTTTACAATTGAAATGTGTGGAGGACAAAAGGAAATTTTGGAGGAATCACCCCCAGCTCACTAAACATAAAAGTCATGAAAGCAGAAATGCAATCGCCTGCGGCCACACCACCTTGAATAAGCCTGATCTCGTCTGATCTCAGAAGCTAAGCAATGTTGGGCTTGGTTAGTACTTGGATGGGAGACCACCTGGGAATATCAAGTGCTGCAGGCATTACATTTTACAATTGAAATGTGTGGAGGACAAAAGGAAATTTTGGAGGAATCACCCCCAGCTCACTAAACATAAAAGTCATGAAAGCAGAAATGCAATCGCCTGCGGCCACACCACCTTGAATAAGCCTGATCTCGTCTGATCTCAGAAGCTAAGCAATGTTGGGCTTGGTTAGTACTTGGATGGGAGACCACCTGGGAATATCAAGTGCTGCAGGCATTACATTTTTGTAATTACATTTTACAATTGAAATGTGTGGAGGACAAAAGGAAATTTTGGAGGAATCACCCCCAGCTCACTAAACATAAAAGTCATGAAAGCAGAAATGCAATCGCCTGCGGCCACACCACCTTGAATAAGCCTGATCTCGTCTGATCTCAGAAGCTAAGCAATGTTGGGCTTGGTTAGTACTTGGATGGGAGACCACCTGGGAATATCAAGTGCTGCAGGCATTACATTTTACAATAGAAATGTGTGGAGGACAAAAGGAAATTTTGGAGGAATCACCCCCAGCTCACTAAACATAAAAGTCATGAAAGCAGAACTGCAATCGCCTGCGGCCACACCACCTTGAATAAGCCTGATCTCGTCTGATCTCAGAAGCTAAGCAATGTTGGGCTTGGTTAGTACTTGGATGGGAGACCACCTGGGAATATCAAGTGCTGCAGGCATTACATTTTTGTAATTACATTTTACAATTGAAATGTGTGGAGGACAAAAGGAAATTTTGGAGAAATCACCCCCAGCTCACTAAACATAAAAGTCATGAAAGCAGAAATGCAATCGCCTGTGGCCACACCACCTTGAATAAGCCTGATCTCGTCTGATCTCAGAAGCTAAGCAACGTTGGGCTTGGTTAGTACTTGGATGGGAGACCACCTGGGAATATCAAGTGCTGCAGGCATTACATTTTTGTAATTACATTTTACAATTGAAATGTGTGGAGGACAAAAGGAAATTTTGGAGGAATCACCCCCAGCTCACTAAACATAAAAGTCATGAAAGCAGAAATGCAATCGCCTGCGGCCACACCACCTTGAATAAGCCTGATCTCGTCTGATCTCAGAAGCTAAGCAATGTTGGGCTTGGTTAGTACTTGGATGGGAGACCACCTGGGAATATCAAGTGCTGCAGGCATTACATTTTTGTAATTACATTTTACAATTGAAATGTGTGGAGGACAAAAGGAAATTTTGGAGGAATCACCCCCAGCTCACTAAACATAAAAGTCATGAAAGCAGAAATGCAATCGCCTGCGGCCACACCACCTTGAATAAGCCTGATCTCGTCTGATCTCAGAAGCTAAGCAATGTTGGGCTTGGTTAGTACTTGGATGGGAGACCACCTGGGAATATCAAGTGCTGCAGGCATTACATTTTACAATTGAAATGTGTGGAGGACAAAAGCAAATTTTGGAGGAATCACCCCCAGCTCACTAAACATAAAAGTCATGAAAGCAGAAATGCAATCGCCTGCGGCCACACCACCTTGAATAAGCCTGATCTCGTCTGATCTCAGAAGCTAAGCAATGTTGGGCTTGGTTAGTACTTGGATGGGAGACCACCTGGGAATATCAAGTGCTGCAGGCATTACATTTTACAATTGAAATGTGTGGAGGACAAAAGGAAATTTTGGAGGAATCACCCCCAGCTCACTAAACATAAAAGTCATGAAAGCAGAAATGCAATCGCCTGCGGCCACACCACCTTGAATAAGCCTGATCTCGTCTGATCTCAGAAGCTAAGCAATGTTGGGCTTGGTTAGGACTTGGATGGGAGACCACCTGGGAATATCAAGTGCTGCAGGCATTACATTTTTGTAATTACATTTTACAATTGAAATGTGTGGAGGACAAAAGGAAATTTTGGAGGAATCACCCCCAGCTCACTAAACATAAAAGTCATGAAAGCAGAAATGCAATCGCCTGCGGCCACACCACCTTGAATAAGCCTGATCTCGTCTGATCTCAGAAGCTAAGCAATGTTGGGCTTGGTTAGTACTTGGATGGGAGACCACCTGGGAATATCAAGTGCTGCAGGCATTACATTTTACAATTGAAATGTGTGGAGGACAAAAGGAAATTTTGGAGGAATCACCCCCAGCTCACTAAACATAAAAGTCATGAAAGCAGAAATGCAATCGCCTGCGGCCACACCACCTTGAATAAGCCTGATCTCGTCTGATCTCAGAAGCTAAGCAATGTTGGGCTTGGTTAGTACTTGGATGGGAGACCACCTGGGAATATCAAGTGCTGCAGGCATTACATTTTACAATTGAAATGTGTGGAGGACAAAAGGAAATTTTGGAGGAATCACCCCCAGCTCACTAAACATAAAAGTCATGAAAGCAGAAATGCAATCGCCTGCGGCCACACCACCTTGAATAAGCCTGATCTCGTCTGATCTCAGAAGCTAAGCAATGTTGGGCTTGGTTAGTACTTGGATGGGAGACCACCTGGGAATATCAAGTGCTGCAGGCATTACATTTTTGTAATTACATTTTACAATTGAAATGTGTGGAGGACAAAAGGAAATTTTGGAGGAATCACCCCCAGCTCACTAAACATAAAAGTCATGAAAGCAGAAATGCAATCGCCTGCGGCCACACCACCTTGAATAAGCCTGATCTCGTCTGATCTCAGAAGCTAAGCAATGTTGGGCTTGGTTAGTACTTGGATGGGAGACCACCTGGGAATATCAAGTGCTGCAGGCATTACATTTTACAATTGAAATGTGTGGAGGACAAAAGGAAATTTTGGAGGAATCACCCCCAGCTCACTAAACATAAAAGTCATGAAAGCAGAAATGCAATCGCCTGCGGCCACACCACCTTGAATAAGCCTGATCTCGTCTGATCTCAGAAGCTAAGCAATGTTGGGCTTGGTTAGTACTTGGATGGGAGACCACCTGGGAATATCAAGTGCTGCAGGCATTACATTTTACAATTGAAATGTGTGGAGGACAAAAGGAAATTTTGGAGGAATCACCCCCAGCTCACTAAACATAAAAGACATGAAAGCAGAAATGCAATCGCCTGCGGCCACACCACCTTGAATAAGCCTGATCTCGTCTGATCTCAGAAGCTAAGCAATGTTGGGCTTGGTTAGTACTTGGATGGGAGACCACCTGGGAATATCAAGTGCTGCAGGCATTACATTTTACAATTGAAATGTGTGGAGGACAAAAGGAAATTTTGGAGGAATCACCCCCAGCTCACTAAACATAAAAGTCATGAAAGCAGAAATGCAATCGCCTGCGGCCACACCACCTTGAATAAGCCTGATCTCGTCTGATCTCAGAAGCTAAGCAATGTTGGGCTTGGTTAGTACTTGGATGGGAGACCACCTGGGAATATCAAGTGCTGCAGGCATTACATTTTTGTAATTACATTTTACAATTGAAATGTGTGGAGGACAAAAGGAAATTTTGGCGGAATCACCCCCAGCTCACTAAACATAAAAGTCATGAAAGCAGAAATGCAATCGCCTGCGGCCACACCACCTTGAATAAGCCTGATCTCGTCTGATCTCAGAAGCTAAGCAATGTTGGGCTTGGTTAGTACTTGGATGGGAGACCACCTGGGAATATCAAGTGCTGCAGGCATTACATTTTACAATTGAAATGTGTGGAGGACAAAAGGAAATTTTGGAGGAATCACCCCCAGCTCACTAAACATAAAAGTCATGAAAGCAGAAATGCAATCGCCTGCGGCCACACCACCTTGAATAAGCCTGATCTCGTCTGATCTCAGAAGCTAAGCAATGTTGGGCTTGGTTAGTACTTGGATGGGAGACCACCTGGGAATATCAAGTGCTGCAGGCATTACATTTTACAATTGAAATGTGTGGAGGACAAAAGGAAATTTTGGAGGAATCACCCCCAGCTCACTAAACATAAAAGTCATGAAAGCAGAAATGCAATCGCCTGCGGCCACACCACCTTGAATAAGCCTGATCTCGTCTGATCTCAGAAGCTAAGCAATGTTGGGCTTGGTTAGTACTTGGATGGGAGACCACCTGGGAATATCAAGTGCTGCAGGCATTACATTTTACAATTGAAATGTGTGGAGGACAAAAGGAAATTTTGGAGGAATCACCCCCAGATCACTAAACATAAAAGTCATGAAAGCAGAAATGCAATCGCCTGCGGCCACACCACCTTGAATAAGCCTGATCTCGTCTGATCTCAGAAGCTAAGCAATGTTGGGCTTGGTTAGTACTTGGATGGGAGACCACCTGGGAATATCAAGTGCTGCAGGCATTACATTTTACAATTGAAATGTGTGGAGGACAAAAGGAAATTTTGGAGGAATCACCCCCAGCTCACTAAACATAAAAGTCATGAAAGCAGAAATGCAATCGCCTGCGGCCACACCACCTTGAATAAGCCTGATCTCGTCTGATCTCAGAAGCTAAGCAATGTTGGGCTTGGTTAGTACTTGGATGGGAGACCACCTGGGAATATCAAGTGCTGCAGGCATTACATTTTACAATTGAAATGTGTGGAGGACAAAAGGAAATTTTGGAGGAATCACCCCCAGCTCACTAAACATAAAAGTCATGAAAGCAGAAATGCAATCGCCTGCGGCCACACCACCTTGAATAAGCCTGATCTCGTCTGATCTCAGAAGCTAAGCAATGTTGGGCTTGGTTAGTACTTGGATGGGAGACCACCTGGGAATATCAAGTGCTGCAGGCATTACATTTTACAATTGAAATGTGTGGAGGACAAAAGGAAATTTTGGAGGAATCACCCCCAGCTCACTAAACATAAAAGTCATGAAAGCAGAAATGCAATCGCCTGCGGCCACACCACCTTGAATAAGCCTGATCTCGTCTGATCTCAGAAGCTAAGCAATGTTGGGCTTGGTTAGTACTTGGATGGGAGACCACCTGGGAATATCAAGTGCTGCAGGCATTACATTTTACAATTGAAATGTGTGGAGGACAAAAGGAAATTTTGGAGGAATCACCCCCAGCTCACTAAACATAAAAGTCATGAAAGCAGAAATGCAATCGCCTGCGGCCACACCACCTTGAATAAGCCTGATCTCGTCTGATCTCAGAAGCTAAGCAATGTTGGGCTTGGTTAGTACTTGGATGGGAGACCACCTGGGAATATCAAGTGCTGCAGGCATTACATTTTACAATTGAAATGTGTGGAGGACAAAAGGAAATTTTGGAGGAATCACCCCCAGCTCACTAAACATAAAAGTCATGAAAGCAGAAATGCAATCGCCTGCGGCCACACCACCTTGAATAAGCCTGATCTCGTCTGATCTCAGAAGCTAAGCAATGTTGGGCTTGGTTAGTACTTGGATGGGAGACCACCTGGGAATATCAAGTGCTGCAGGCATTACATTTTTGTAATTACAATTTACAATTGAAATGTGTGGAGGACAAAAGGAAATTTTGGAGGAATCACCCCCAGCTCACTAAACATAAAAGTCATGAAAGCAGAAATGCAATCGCCTGCGGCCACACCACCTTGAATAAGCCTGATCTCGTCTGATCTCAGAAGCTAAGCAATGTTGGGCTTGGTTAGTACTTGGATGGGAGACCACCTGGGAATATCAAGTGCTGCAGGCATTACATTTTTGTAATTACATTTTACAATTGAAATGTGTGGAGGACAAAAGGAAATTTTGGAGGAATCACCCCCAGCTCACTAAACATAAAAGTCATGAAAGCAGAAATGCAATCGCCTGCGGCCACACCACCTTGAATAAGCCTGATCTCGTCTGATCTCAGAAGCTAAGCAATGTTGGGCTTGGTTAGTACTTGGATGGGAGACCACCTGGGAATATCAAGTGCTGCAGGCATTACATTTTACAATTGAAATGTGTGGAGGACAAAAGGAAATTTTGGAGGAATCACCCCCAGCTCACTAAACATAAAAGTCATGAAAGCAGAAATGCAATCGCCTGCGGCCACACCACCTTGAATAAGCCTGATCTCGTCTGATCTCAGAAGCTAAGCAATGTTGGGCTTGGTTAGTACTTGGATGGGAGACCACCTGGGAATATCAAGTGCTGCAGGCATTACATTTTACAATTGAAATGTGTGGAGGACAAAAGGAAATTTTGGAGGAATCACCCCCAGCTCACTAAACATAAAAGTCATGAAAGCAGAAATGCAATCGCCTGCGGCCACACCACCTTGAATAAGCCGGATCTCGTCTGATCTCAGAAGCTAAGCAATGTTGGGCTTGGTTAGTACTTGGATGGGAGACCACCTGGGAATATCAAGTGCTGCAGGCATTACATTTTACAATTGAAATGTGTGGAGGACAAAAGGAAATTTTGGAGGAATCACCCCCAGCTCACTAAACATAAAAGTCATGAAAGCAGAAATGCAATCGCCTGCGGCCACACCACCTTGAATAAGCCTGATCTCGTCTGATCTCAGAAGCTAAGCAATGTTGGGCTTGGTTAGTACTTGGATGGGAGACCACCTGGGAATATCAAGTGCTGCAGGCATTACATTTTACAATTGAAATGTGTGGAGGACAAAAGGAAATTTTGGAGGAATCACCCCCAGCTCACTAAACATAAAAGTCATGAAAGCAGAAATGCAATCGCCTGCGGCCACACCACCTTGAATAAGCCTGATCTCGTCTGATCTCAGAAGCTAAGCAATGTTGGGCTTGGTTAGTACTTGGATGGGAGACCACCTGGGAATATCAAGTGCTGCAGGCATTACATTTTACAATTGAAATGTGTGGAGGACAAAAGGAAATTTTGGAGGAATCACCCCCAGCTCACTAAACATAAAAGTCATGAAAGCAGAAATGCAATCGCCTGCGGCCACACCACCTTGAATAAGCCTGATCTCGTCTGATCTCAGAAGCTAAGCAATGTTGGGCTTGGTTAGTACTTGGATGGGAGACCACCTGGGAATATCAAGTGCTGCAGGCATTACATTTTACAATTGAAATGTGTGGAGGACAAAAGGAAATTTTGGAGGAATCACCCCCAGCTCACTAAACATAAAAGTCATGAAAGCAGAAATGCAATCGCCTGCGGCCACACCACCTTGAATAAGCCTGATCTCGTCTGATCTCAGAAGCTAAGCAATGTTGGGCTTGGTTAGTACTTGGATGGGAGACCACCTGGGAATATCAAGTGCTGCAGGCATTACATTTTACAATTGAAATGTGTGGAGGACAAAAGGAAATTTTGGAGGAATCACCCCCAGCTCACTAAACATAAAAGTCATGAAAGCAGAAATGCAATCGCCTGCGGCCACACCACCTTGAATAAGCCTGATCTCGTCTGATCTCAGAAGCTAAGCAATGTTGGGCTTGGTTAGTACTTGGATGGGAGACCACCTGGGAATATCAAGTGCTGCAGGCATTACATTTTACAATTGAAATGTGTGGAGGACAAAAGGAAATTTTGGAGGAATCACCCCCAGCTCACTAAACATAAAAGTCATGAAAGCAGAAATGCAATCGCCTGCGGCCACACCACCTTGAATAAGCCTGATCTCGTCTGATCTCCGAAGCTAAGCAATGTTGGGCTTGGTTAGTACTTGGATGGGAGACCACCTGGGAATATCAAGTGCTGCAGGCATTACATTTTACAATTGAAATGTGTGGAGGACAAAAGGAAATTTTGGAGGAATCACCCCCAGCTCACTAAACATAAAAGTCATGAAAGCAGAAATGCAATCGCCTGCGGCCACACCACCTTGAATAAGCCTGATCTCGTCTGATCTCAGAAGCTAAGCAATGTTGGGCTTGGTTAGTACTTGGATGGGAGACCACCTGGGAATATCAAGTGCTGCAGGCATTACATTTTACAATAGAAATGTGTGGAGGACAAAAGGAAATTTTGGAGGAATCACCCCCAGCTCACTAAACATAAAAGTCATGAAAGCAGAAATGCAATCGCCTGCGGCCACACCACCTTGAATAAGCCTGATCTCGTCTGATCTCAGAAGCTAAGCAATGTTGGGCTTGGTTAGTACTTGGGTGGGAGACCACCTGGGAATATCAAGTGCTGCAGGCATTACATTTTACAATTGAAATGTGTGGAGGACAAAAGGAAATTTTGGAGGAATCACCCCCAGCTCACTAAACATAAAAGTCATGAAAGCAGAAATGCAATCGCCTGCGGCCACACCACCTTGAATAAGCCTGATCTCGTCTGATCTCAGAAGCTAAGCAATGTTGGGCTTGGTTAGTACTTGGATGGGAGACCACCTGGGAATATCAAGTGCTGCAGGCATTACATTTTTGTAATTACATTTTACAATTGAAATGTGTGGAGGACAAAAGGAAATTTTGGAGGAATCACCCCCAGCTCACTAAACATAAAAGTCATGAAAGCAGAAATGCAATCGCCTGCGGCCACACCACCTTGAATAAGCCTGATCTCAGAAGCTAAGCAATGTTGGGCTTGGTTAGTACTTGGATGGGAGACCACCTGGGAATATCAAGTGCTGCAGGCATTACATTTTACAATTGAAATGTGTGGAGGACAAAAGGAAATTTTGGAGGAATCACCCCCAGCTCACTAAACATAAAAGTCATGAAAGCAGAAATGCAATCGCCTGCGGCCACACCACCTTGAATAAGCCTGATCTCGTCTGATCTCAGAAGCTAAGCAATGTTGGGCTTGGTTAGTACTTGGATGGGAGACCACCTGGGAATATCAAGTGCTGCAGGCATTACATTTTACAATTGAAATGTGTGGAGGACAAAAGGAAATTTTGGAGGAATCACCCCCAGCTCACTAAACATAAAAGTCATGAAAGCAGAAATGCAATCGCCTGCGGCCACACCACCTTGAATAAGCCTGATCTCGTCTGATCTCAGAAGCTAAGCAATGTTGGGCTTGGTTAGTACTTGGATGGGAGACCACCTGGGAATATCAAGTGCTGCAGGCATTACATTTTACAATTGAAATGTGTGGAGGACAAAAGGAAATTTTGGAGGAATCACCCCCAGCTCACTAAACATAAAAGTCATGAAAGCAGAAATGCAATCGCCTGCGGCCACACCACCTTGAATAAGCCTGATCTCGTCTGATCTCAGAAGCTAAGCAATGTTGGGCTTGGTTAGTACTTGGATGGGAGACCACCTGGGAATATCAAGTGCTGCAGGCATTACATTTTACAATTGAAATGTGTGGAGAACAAAAGGAAATTTTGGAGGAATCACCCCCAGCTCACTAAACATAAAAGTCATGAAAGCAGAAATGCAATCGCCTGCGGCCACACCACCTTGAATAAGCCTGATCTCGTCTGATCTCAGAAGCTAAGCAATGTTGGGCTTGGTTAGTACTTGGATGGGAGACCAGCTGGGAATATCAAGTGCTGCAGGCATTACATTTTTGTAATTACATTTTACAATTGAAATGTGTGGAGGACAAAAGGAAATTTTGGAGGAATCACCCCCAGCTCACTAAACATAAAAGTCATGAAAGCAGAAATGCAATCGCCTGCGGCCACACCACCTTGAATAAGCCTGATCTCGTCTGATCTCAGAAGCTAAGCAATGTTGGGCTTGGTTAGTACTTGGATGGGAGACCACCTGGGAATATCAAGTGCTGCAGGCATTACATTTTAGTAATTACATTTTACAATTGAAATGTGTGGAGGACAAAAGGAAATTTTGGAGGAATCACCCCCAGCTCACTAAACATAAAAGTCATGAAAGCAGAAATGCAATCGCCTGCGGCCACACCACCTTGAATAAGCCTGATCTCGTCTGATCTCAGAAGCTAAGCAATGTTGGGCTTGGTTAGTACTTGGATGGGAGACCACCTGGGAATATCAAGTGCTGCAGGCATTACATTTTTGTAATTACATTTTACAATTGAAATGTGTGGAGGACAAAAGGAAATTTTGGAGGAATCACCCCCAGCTCACTAAACATAAAAGTCATGAAAGCAGAAATGCAATCGCCTGCGGCCACACCACCTTGAATAAGCCTGATCTCGTCTGATCTCAGAAGCTAAGCAATGTTGGGCTTGGTTAGTACTTGGATGGGAGACCACCTGGGAATATCAAGTGCTGCAGGCATTACATTTTACAATTGAAATGTGTGGAGGACAAAAGGAAATTTTGGAGGAATCACCCCCAGCTCACTAAACATAAAAGTCATGAAAGCAGAAATGCAGTCGCCTGCGGCCACACCACCTTGAATAAGCCTGATCTTGTCTGATCTCAGAAGCTAAGCAATGTTGGGCTTGGTTAGTACTTGGATGGGAGACCACCTGGGAATATCAAGTGCTGCAGGCATTACATTTTTGTAATTACATTTTACAATTGAAATGTGTGGAGGACAAAAGGAAATTTTGGAGGAATCACCCCCAGCTCACTAAACATAAAAGTCATGAAAGCAGAAATGCAATCGCCTGCGGCCACACCACCTTGAATAAGCCTGATCTCGTCTGATCTCAGAAGCTAAGCAATGTTGGGCTTGGTTAGTACTTGGATGGGAGACCACCTGGGAATATCAAGTGCTGCAGGCATTACATTTTACAATAGAAATGTGTGGAGGACAAAAGGAAATTTTGGAGGAATCACCCCCAGCTCACTAAACATAAAAGTCATGAAAGCAGAAATGCAATCGCCTGCGGCCACACCACCTTGAATAAGCCTGATCTCGTCTGATCTCAGAAGCTAAGCAATGTTGGGCTTGGTTAGTACTTGGGTGGGAGACCACCTGGGAATATCAAGTGCTGCAGGCATTACATTTTACAATTGAAATGTGTGGAGGACAAAAGGAAATTTTGGAGGAATCACCCCCAGCTCACTAAACATAAAAGTCATGAAAGCAGAAATGCAATCGCCTGCGGCCACACCACCTTGAATAAGCCTGATCTCGTCTGATCTCAGAAGCTAAGCAATGTTGGGCTTGGTTAGTACTTGGATGGGAGACCACCTGGGAATATCAAGTGCTGCAGGCATTACATTTTTGTAATTACATTTTACAATTGAAATGTGTGGAGGACAAAAGGAAATTTTGGAGGAATCACCCCCAGCTCACTAAACATAAAAGTCATGAAAGCAGAAATGCAATCGCCTGCGGCCACACCACCTTGAATAAGCCTGATCTCAGAAGCTAAGCAATGTTGGGCTTGGTTAGTACTTGGATGGGAGACCACCTGGGAATATCAAGTGCTGCAGGCATTACATTTTACAATTGAAATGTGTGGAGGACAAAAGGAAATTTTGGAGGAATCACCCCCAGCTCACTAAACATAAAAGTCATGAAAGCAGAAATGCAATCGCCTGCGGCCACACCACCTTGAATAAGCCTGATCTCGTCTGATCTCAGAAGCTAAGCAATGTTGGGCTTGGTTAGTACTTGGATGGGAGACCACCTGGGAATATCAAGTGCTGCAGGCATTACATTTTACAATTGAAATGTGTGGAGGACAAAAGGAAATTTTGGAGGAATCACCCCCAGCTCACTAAACATAAAAGTCATGAAAGCAGAAATGCAATCGCCTGCGGCCACACCACCTTGAATAAGCCTGATCTCGTCTGATCTCAGAAGCTAAGCAATGTTGGGCTTGGTTAGTACTTGGATGGGAGACCACCTGGGAATATCAAGTGCTGCAGGCATTACATTTTACAATTGAAATGTGTGGAGGACAAAAGGAAATTTTGGAGGAATCACCCCCAGCTCACTAAACATAAAAGTCATGAAAGCAGAAATGCAATCGCCTGCGGCCACACCACCTTGAATAAGCCTGATCTCGTCTGATCTCAGAAGCTAAGCAATGTTGGGCTTGGTTAGTACTTGGATGGGAGACCACCTGGGAATATCAAGTGCTGCAGGCATTACATTTTACAATTGAAATGTGTGGAGGACAAAAGGAAATTTTGGCGGAATCACCCCCAGCTCACTAAACATAAAAGTCATGAAAGCAGAAATGCAATCGCCTGCGGCCACACCACCTTGAATAAGCCTGATCTCGTCTGATCTCAGAAGCTAAGCAATGTTGGGCTTGGTTAGTACTTGGATGGGAGACCACCTGGGAATATCAAGTGCTGCAGGCATTACATTTTTGTAATTACATTTTACAATTGAAATGTGTGGAGGACAAAAGGAAATTTTGGCGGAATCACCCCCAGCTCACTAAACATAAAAGTCATGAAAGCAGAAATGCAATCGCCTGCGGCCACACCACCTTGAATAAGCCTGATCTCGTCTGATCTCAGAAGCTAAGCAATGTTGGGCTTGGTTAGTACTTGGATGGGAGACCACCTGGGAATATCAAGTGCTGCAGGCATTACATTTTTGTAATTACATTTTACAATTGAAATGTGTGGAGGACAAAAGGAAATTTTGGAGGAATCACCCCCAGCTCACTAAACATAAAAGTCATGAAAGCAGAAATGCAATCGCCTGCGGCCACACCACCTTGAATAAGCCTGATCTCGTCTGATCTCAGAAGCTAAGCAATGTTGGGCTTGGTTAGTACTTGGATGGGAGACCACCTGGGAATATCAAGTGCTGCAGGCATTACATTTTTGTAATTACATTTTACAATTGAAATGTGTGGAGGACAAAAGGAAATTTTGGAGGAATCACCCCCAGCTCACTAAACATAAAAGTCATGAAAGCAGAAATGCAATCGCCTGCGGCCACACCACCTTGAATAAGCCTGATCTCGTCTGATCTCAGAAGCTAAGCAATGTTGGGCTTGGTTAGTACTTGGATGGGAGACCACCTGGGAATATCAAGTGCTGCAGGCATTACATTTTACAATTGAAATGTGTGGAGGACAAAAGGAAATTTTGGAGGAATCACCCCCAGCTCACTAAACATAAAAGTCATGAAAGCAGAAATGCAATCGCCTGCGGCCACACCACCTTGAATAAGCCTGATCTCGTCTGATCTCAGAAGCTAAGCAATGTTGGGCTTGGTTAGTACTTGGATGGGAGACCACCTGGGAATATCAAGTGCTGCAGGCATTACATTTTTGTAATTACATTTTACAATTGAAATGTGTGGAGGACAAAAGGAAATTTTGGAGGAATCACCCCCAGCTCACTAAACATAAAAGTCATGAAAGCAGAAATGCAATCGCCTGCGGCCACACCACCTTGAATAAGCCTGATCTCGTCTGATCTCCGAAGCTAAGCAATGTTGGGCTTGGTTAGTACTTGGATGGGAGACCACCTGGGAATATCAAGTGCTGCAGGCATTACATTTTTGTAATTACATTTTACAATTGAAATGTGTGGAGGACAAAAGGAAATTTTGGAGGAATCACCCCCAGCTCACTAAACATAAAAGTCATGAAAGCAGAAATGCAATCGCCTGCGGCCACACCACCTTGAATAAGCCTGATCTCGTCTGATCTCAGAAGCTAAGGAATGTTGGGCTTGGTTAGTACTTGGATGGGAGACCACCTGGGAATATCAAGTGCTGCAGGCATTACATTTTTGTAATTACATTTTACAATTGAAATGTGTGGAGGACAAAAGGAAATTTTGGAGGAATCACCCCCAGCTCACTAAACATAAAAGTCATGAAAGCAGAAATGCAATCGCCTGCGGCCACACCACCTTGAATAAGCCTGATCTCGTCTGATCTCAGAAGCTAAGCAATGTTGGGCTTGGTTAGTACTTGGATGGGAGACCACCTGGGAATATCAAGTGCTGCAGGCATTACATTTTTGTAATTACATTTTACAATTGAAATGTGTGGAGGACAAAAGGAAATTTTGGAGGAATCACCCCCAGCTCACTAAACATAAAAGTCATGAAAGCAGAAATGCAATCGCCTGCGGCCACACCACCTTGAATAAGCCTGATCTCGTCTGATCTCAGAAGCTAAGCAATGTTGGGCTTGGTTAGTACTTGGATGGGAGACCACCTGGGAATATCAAGTGCTGCAGGCATTACATTTTACAATTGAAATGTGTGGAGGACAAAAGGAAATTTTGGAGGAATCACCCCCAGCTCACTAAACATAAAAGTCATGAAAGCAGAAATGCAATCGCCTGCGGCCACACCACCTTGAATAAGCCTGATCTCGTCTGATCTCAGAAGCTAAGCAATGTTGGGCTTGGTTAGTACTTGGATGGGAGACCACCTGGGAATATCAAGTGCTGCAGGCATTACATTTTACAATTGAAATGTGTGGAGGACAAAAGGAAATTTTGGAGGAATCACCCCCAGCTCACTAAACATAAAAGTCATGAAAGCAGAAATGCAATCGCCTGCGGCCACACCACCTTGAATAAGCCTGATCTCGTCTGATCTCAGAAGCTAAGCAATGTTGGGCTTGGTTAGTACTTGGATAGGAGACCACCTGGGAATATCAAGTGCTGCAGGCATTACATTTTTGTAATTACATTTTACAATTGAAATGTGTGGAGGACAAAAGGAAATTTTGGAGGAATCACCCCGAGCTCACTAAACATAAAAGTCATGAAAGCAGAAATGCAATCGCCTGCGGCCACACCACCTTGAATAAGCCTGATCTCGTCTGATCTCAGAAGCTAAGCAATGTTGGGCTTGGTTAGTACTTGGATGGGAGACCACCTGGGAATATCAAGTGCTGCAGGCATTACATTTTACAATTGAAATGTGTGGAGGACAAAAGGAAATTTTGGAGGAATCACCCCCAGCTCACTAAACATAAAAGTCATGAAAGCAGAAATGCAATCGCCTGCGGCCACACCACCTTGAATAAGCCTGATCTCGTCTGATCTCAGAAGCTAAGCAATGTTGGGCTTGGTTAGTACTTGGATGGGAGACCACCTGGGAATATCAAGTGCTGCAGGCATTACATTTTACAATTGAAATGTGTGGAGGACAAAAGGAAATTTTGGAGGAATCACCCCCAGCTCACTAAACATAAAAGTCATGAAAGCAGAAATGCAATCGCCTGCGGCCACACCACCTTGAATAAGCCTGATCTCGTCTGATCTCCGAAGCTAAGCAATGTTGGGCTTGGTTAGTACTTGGATGGGAGACCACCTGGGAATATCAAGTGCTGCAGGCATTACATTTTTGTCATTACATTTTACAATTGAAATGTGTGGAGGACAAAAGGAAATTTGGGAGGAATCACCCCCAGCTCACTAAACATAAAAGTCATGAAAGCAGAAATGCAATCGCCTGCGGCCACACCACCTTGAATAAGCCTGATCTCGTCTGATCTCAGAAGCTAAGCAATGTTGGGCTTGGTTAGTACTTGGATGGGAGACCACCTGGGAATATCAAGTGCTGCAGGCATTACATTTTACAATTGAAATGTGTGGAGGACAAAAGGAAATTTTGGAGGAATCACCCCCAGCTCACTAAACATAAAAGTCATGTAAGCAGAAATGCAATCGCCTGCGGCCACACCACCTTGAATAAGCCTGATCTCGTCTGATCTCAGAAGCTAAGCAATGTTGGGCTTGGTTAGTACTTGGATGGGAGACCACCTGGGAATATCAAGTGCTGCAGGCATTATATTTTACAATTGAAATGTGTGGAGGACAAAAGGAAATTTTGGAGGAATCACCCCCAGCTCACTAAACATAAAAGTCATGAAAGCAGAAATGCAGTCGCCTGCGGCCACACCACCTTGAATAAGCCTGATCTCGTCTGATCTCAGAAGCTAAGCAATGTTGGGCTTGGTTAGTACTTGGATGGGAGACCACCTGGGAATATCAAGTTCTGCAGGCATTACATTTTACAATTGAAATGTGTGGAGGACAAAAGGAAATTTTGGAGGAATCACCCCCAGCTCACTAAACATAAAAGTCATGAAAGCAGAACTGCAATCGCCTGCGGCCACACCACCTTGAATAAGCCTGATCTCGTCTGCTCTCAGAAGCTAAGCAATGTTGGGCTTGGTTAGTACTTGAATGGGAGACCACCTGGGAATATCAAGTGCTGCAGGCATTACATTTTACAATTGAAATGTGTGGAGGACAAAAGGAAATTTTGGAGGAATCACCCCCAGCTCACTAAACATAAAAGTCATGAAAGCAGAAATGCAATCGCCTGCGGCCACACCACCTTGAATAAGCCTGATCTCGTCTGATCTCAGAAGCTAAGCAATGTTGGGCTTGGTTAGTACTTGGATGGGAGACCACCTGGGAATATCAAGTGCTGCAGGCATTACATTTTTGTAATTACATTTTACAATTGAAATGTGTGGAGGACAAAAGGAAATTTTGGAGGAATCACCCCCAGCTCACTAAACATAAAAGTCATGAAAGCAGAAATGCAATCGCCTGCGGCCACACCACCTTGAATAAGCCTGATCTCGTCTGATCTCGGAAGCTAAGCAATGTTGGGCTTGGTTAGTACTTGGATGGGAGACCACCTGGGAATATCAAGTGCTGCAGGCATTACATTTTACAATTGAAATGTGTGGAGGACAAAAGGAAATTTTGGAGGAATCACCCCCAGCTCACTAAACATAAAAGTCATGAAAGCAGAAATGCAATCGCCTGCGGCCACACCACCTTGAATAAGCCTGATCTCGTCTGATCTCAAAAGCTAAGCAATGTTGGGCTTGGTTAGTACTTGGATGGGAGACCACCTGGGAATATCAAGTGCTGCAGGCATTACATTTTTGTAATTACATTTTACAATTGAAATGTGTGGAGGACAAAAGGAAATTTTGGAGGAATCACCCCCAGCTCACTAAACATAAAAGTCATGAAAGCAGAAATGCAATCGCCTGCGGCCACACCACCTTGAATAAGCCTGATCTCGTCTGATCTCAGAAGCTAAGCAATGTTGGGCTTGGTTAGTACTTGGATGGGAGACCACCTGGGAATATCAAGTGCTGCAGGCATTACATTTTACAATTGAAATGTGTGGAGGACAAAAGGAAATTTTGGAGGAATCACCCCCAGCTCACTAAACATAAAAGTCATGAAAGCAGAAATGCAATCGCCTGCGGCCACACCACCTTGAATAAGCCTGATCTCGTCTGATCTCAGAAGCTAAGCAATGTTGGGCTTGGTTAGTACTTGGATGGGAGACCACCTGGGAATATCAAGTGCTGCAGGCATTACATTTTTGTAATTACATTTTACAATTGAAATGTGTGGAGGACAAAAGGAAATTTGGGAGGAATCACCCCCAGCTCACTAAACATAAAAGTCATGAAAGCAGAAATGCAATCGCCTGCGGCCACACCATCTTGAATAAGCCTGATCTCGTCTGATTTCAGAAGCTGAGCAATGTTGGTCTTGGTTAGTACTTGGGTGGGAGACCACCTGGGAATATCAAGTGCTGCAGGCATTACATTTTTGTAATTACATTTTACAATTGAAATGTGTGGAGGACAAAAGGAAATTTGGGAGGAATCACCCCCAGCTCACTAAACATAAAAGTCATGAAAGCAGAAATACAATCGCCTGCGGCCACACCACCTTGAATAAGCCTGATCTCGTCTGATCTCAGAAGCTAAGCAATGTTGGGCTTGGTTAGTACTTGGTTGGGAGACCACCTGGGAATATCAAGTGCTGCAGGCATTACATTTTTGTAATTACATTTTACAATTGAAATGTGTGGAGGACAAAAGGAAATTTGGGAGGAATCACCCCCAGCTCACTAAACATAAAAGTCATGAAAGCAGAAATGCAATCGCCTGCGGCCACACCACCTTGGATAAGTCTGATCTCAGAAGCTAAGCAATGTTGGGCTTGGTTAGTACTTGGATGGGAGACCACCTGGGAATATCAAGTGCTGCAGGCATTACATCTTACAATTGAAATGTGTGGAGGATAAAAGGAAATTTTGGAGGAATCACCCCCAGCTCACTAAACATAAAAGTCATGAAAGCAGAAATGCAATTGCCTGCGGCCACACCACCTTGAATAAGTCTGATCTCAGAAGCTAAGCAATGTTGGGCTTGGTTAGTACTTGGATGGGAGACCACCTGGGAATATCAAGTGCTGCAGGCATTACATTTTTGTAATTACATTTTACAATTGAAATGTGTGGAGGACAAAAGGAAATTTTGGAGGAATCACCCCCAGCTCACTAAACATAAAAGTCATGAAAGCAGAAATGCAATCGCCTGCGGCCACACCACCTTGAATAAGCCTGATCTCGTCTGATCTCAGAAGCTAAGCAATGTTGGGCTTGGTTAGTACTTGGATGGGAGACCACCTGGGAATATCAAGTGCTGCAGGCATTACATTTTTGTAATTACATTTTACAATTGAAATGTGTGGAGGACAAAAGGAAATTTTGGAGGAATCACCCCCAGCTCACTAAACATAAAAGTCATGAAAGCAGAAATGCAATCGCCTGCGGCCACACCACCTTGAATAAGCCTGATCTCATCTGATCTCAGAAGCTAAGCAATGTTGGGCTTGGATAGTACTTGGATGGGAGACCACCTGGGAATATCAAGTGCTGCAGGCATTACATTTTTGTAATTACATTTTACAATTGAAATGTGTGGAGGACAAAAGGAAATTTTGGAGGAATCACCCCCAGCTCACTAAACATAAAAGTCATGAAAGCAGAAATGCAATCGCCTGCGGCCACACCACCTTGAATAAGCCTGATCTCGTCTGATCTCAGAAGCTAAGCAATGTTGGGCTTGGATAGTATTTGGATGGGAGACCACCTGGGAATATCAAGTGCTGCAGGCATTACATTTTACAATTGAAATGTGTGGAGGACAAAAGGAAATTTTGGAGGAATCACCCCCAGCTCACTAAACATAAAAGTCATGAAAGCAGAAATGCAATCGCCTGCGGCCACACCACCGTGAATAAGCCTGATGTCGTCTGATCTCAGAAGCCAAGCAATGTTGGGCTTGGTTAGTACTTGGATGGGAGACCACCTGGGAATATCAAGTGCTGCAGGCATTACATTTTACAATTGAAATGTGTGGAGGACAAAAGGAAATTTTGGAGGAATCACCCCCAGCTCACTAAACATAAAAGTCATGAAAGCAGAAATGCAATCGCCTGCGGCCACACCACCTTGACTAAGCCTGATCTCGTCTGATCTCAGAAGCTAAGCAATGTTGGGCTTGGTTAGTACTTGGATGGGAGACCACCTGGGAATATCAAGTGCTGCAGGCATTACATTTTTGTAATTACATTTTACAATTGAAATGTGTGGAGGACAAAAGGAAATTTGGGAGGAATCACCCCCAGCTCACTAAACATAAAAGTCATGAAAGCAGAAATGCAATCGCCTGCGGCCACACCACCTTGAATACGCCTGATCTCGTCTGATCTCAGAAGCTAAGCAATGTTGGGCTTGGTTAGTACTTGGATGGGAGACCACCTGGGAATATCAAGTGCTGCAGGCATTACTTTTTTGTAATTACATTTTACAATTGAAATGTGTGGAGGACAAAAGGAAATTTTGGAGGAATCACCCCCAGCTCACTAAACATAAAAGTCATGAAAGCAGAAATGCAATCGCCTGCGGCCACACCACCTTGAATAAGCCTGATCTCATCTGATCTCAGAAGCTAAGCAATGTTGGGCTTGGATAGTACTTGGATGGGAGACCACCTGGGAATATCAAGTGCTGCAGGCATTACATTTTTGTAATTACATTTTACAATTGAAATGTGTGGAGGACAAAAGGAAATTTTGGAGGAATCACCCCCAGCTCACTAAACATAAAAGTCATGAAAGCAGAAATGCAATCGCCTGCGGCCACACCACCTTGAATAAGCCTGATCTCGTCTGATCTCAGAAGCTAAGCAATGTTGGGCTTGGTTAGTATTTGGATGGGAGACCACCTGGGAATATCAAGTGCTGCAGGCATTACATTTTACAATTGAAATGTGTGGAGGACAAAAGGAAATTTTGGAGGAATCACCCCCAGCTCACTAAACATAAAAGTCATGAAAGCAGAAATGCAATCGCCTGCGGCCACACCACCTTGAATAAGCCTGATCTCGTCTGATCTCAGAAGCTAAGCAATGTTGGGCTTGGTTAGTACTTGGATGTGAGACCACCTGGGAATTTCAAGTGCTGCAGGCATTACATTTTACAATTGAAATGTGTGGAGGACAAAAGGAAATTTTGGAGGAATCACCCCCAGCTCACTAAACATAAAAGTCATGAAAGCAGAAATGCAATCGCCTGCGGCCACACCACCGTGAATAAGCCTGATGTCGTCTGATCTCAGAAGCCAAGCAATGTTGGGCTTGGTTAGTACTTGGATGGGAGACCACCTGGGAATATCAAGTGCTGCAGGCATTACATTTTACAATTGAAATGTGTGGAGGACAAAAGGAAATTTTGGAGGAATCACCCCCAGCTCACTAAACATAAAAGTCATGAAAGCAGAAATGCAATCGCCTGCGGCCACACCGCCTTGACTAAGCCTGATCTCGTCTGATCTCAGAAGCTAAGCAATGTTGGGCTTGGTTAGTACTTGGATGGGAGACCACCTGGGAATATCAAGTGCTGCAGGCATTACATTTTTGTAATTACATTTTACAATTGAAATGTGTGGAGGACAAAAGGAAATTTGGGAGGAATCACCCCCAGCTCACTAAACATAAAAGTCATGAAAGCAGAAATGCAATCGCCTGCGGCCACACCACCTTGAATAAGCCTGATCTCGTCTGATCTCAGAAGCTAAGCAATGTTGGGCTTGGTTAGTACTTGGATGGGAGACCACCTGCGAATATCAAGTGTTGCAGGCATTACATTTTACAATTGAAATGTGTGGAGGACAAAAGGAAATTTTGGAGGAATCACCCCCAGCTCACTAAACATAAAAGTCATGAAAGCAGAAATGCAATCGCCTGCGGCCACACCACCTTGAATAAGCCTGATCTCGTCTGATCTCAGAAGCTAAGCAATGTTGGGCTTGGTTAGTACTTGGATGGGAGACCACCTGGGAATATCAAGTGCTGCAGGCATTACATTTTACAATTGAAATGTGTGGAGGACAAAAGGAAATTTTGGAGGAATCACCCCCAGCTCACTAAACATAAAAGTCATGAAAGCAGAAATGCAATCGCCTGCGGCCACACCACCTTGAATAAGCCTGATCTCGTCTGATCTCAGAAGCTAAGCAATGTTGGGCTTGGTTAGTACTTGGATGGGAGACCACCTGGGAATATCAAGTGCTGCAGGCATTACATTTTTGTAATTACATTTTACAATTGAAATGTGTGGAGGACAAAAGGAAATTTTGGAGGAATCACCCCCAGCTCACTAAACATAAAAGTCATGAAAGCAGAAATGCAATCGCCTGCGGCCACACCACCTTGAATAAGCCTGATCTCGTCTGATCTCAGAAGCTAAGTAATGTTGGGCTTGGTTAGTACTTGGATGGGAGACCACCTGGGAATATCAAGTGCTGCAGGCATTACATTTTACAATTGAAATGTGTGGAGGACAAAAGGAAATTTTGGAGGACTCACCCACAGCTCACTAAACATAAATGTCATGAAAGCAGAAATGCAATCGCCTGCGGCCACACCACCTTGAATAAGCCTGATCTCGTCTGATCTCAGAAGCTAAGCAATGTTGGGCTTGGTTAGTACTTGGATGGGAGACCACCTGGGAATATCAAGTGCTGCAGGCATTACATTTTTGTAATTACATTTTACAATTGAAATGTGTGGAGGACAAAAGGAAATTTTGGAGGAATCACCCCCAGCTCACTAAACATAAAAGTCATGAAAGCAGAAATGCAATCGCCTGCGGCCACACCACCTTGAATAAGCCTGATCTCGTCTGATCTCAGAAGCTAAGCAATGTTGGGCTTGGTTAGTACTTGGATGGAAGACCACCTGGGAATATCAAGTGCTGCAGGCATTACATTTTACAATTGAAATGTGTGGAGGACAAAAGGAAATTTTGGAGGAATCACCCCCAGCTCACTAAACATAAAAGTCATGAAAGCAAAAATGCAATCCCCTGCGGCCTCACCACCTTGAATAAGCCTGATCTCGTCTGATCTCAGAAGCTAAGCAATGTTGGGCTTGGATGGGAGACCACCTGGGAATATCAAGTGCTGCAGGCATTACATTTTACAATTGAAATGTGTGGAGGACAAAAGGAAATTTGGGAGGAATCACCCCCAGCTCACTAAACATAAAAGTCATGAAAGCAGAAATGCAATCGCCTGCGGCCACACCACCTTGAATAAGCCTGATCTCGTCTGATCTCAGAAGCTAAGCAATGTTGGGCTTGGTTAGTACTTGGATGGGAGACCACCTGGGAATATCAAGTGCTGCAGGCATTACATTTTACAATTGAAATGTGTGGAGGACAAAAGGAAATTTTGGAGGAATCACCCCCAGCTCACTAAACATAAAAGTCATGAAAGCAGAAATGCAATCGCCTGCGGCCACACCACCTTGAATAAGCCTGATCTCGTCTGATCTCAGAAGCTAAGCAATGTTGGGCTGGGTTAGTACTTGGATGGGAGACCACCTGGGAATATCAAGTGCTGCAGGCATTACATTTTACAATTGAAATGTGTGGAGGACAAAAGGAAATTTTGGAGGAATCACCCCCAGCTCACTAAACATAAAAGTCATGAAAGCAGACTCCCATCCAAGTACTAACCAAGCCCAACATTGCTTAGCGTCTGAGATCAGACGAGATCAGGCTTATTCAAGGTGGTGTGGCCGCAGGCGATTGCATTTCTGCTTTCATGACTTTTATGTTTAGTGAGCTGGGGGTGATTCCTCCAAAATATCCTTTTGTCCTCCACACATTTCAATTGTAAAGTGTAATGCCTGCAGCACTTGATATTCCCAGGTGGTCTCCCATCCAAGTACTAACCAAGCCCAACATTGCTTAGCTTCTGAGATCAGACGAGATCAGGCTTATTCAAGGTGGTGTGGCCGCAGGCGATTGCATTTCTGCTTTCATGACTTTTATGTTTAGTGAGCTGGGGGTGATTCCTCCAAAATTTCCTTTTGTCCTCCACACATTTCAATTGTAAAATGTAATGCCTGCAGCACTTGATATTCCCAGGTGGTCTTCCATCCAAGTAGTAACCAAGCCCAACATTGCTTAGCTTCTGAGATCAGACGAGATCAGGCTTATTCAAGGTGGTGTGGCCGCAGGCGATTGCATTTCTGCTTTCATGACTTTTATGTTTAGTGAGCTGGGGGTGATTCCTCCAAAATTTCCTTTTGTCCTCCACACATTTCAATTGTAAAATGTAATTACAAAAATGTAATGCCTGCAGCACTTGATATTCCCAGGTGGTCTCCCATCCAAGTACTAACCAAGCCCAACATTGCTTAGCTTCTGAGATCAGACGAGATCAGGCTTATTCAAGGTGGTGTGGCCGCAGGCGATTGCATTTCTGCTTTCATGACTTTTATGTTTAGTGAGCTGGGGGTGATTCCTCCAAAATTTCCTTTTGTCCTCCACACATTTCAATTGTAAAATGTAATGCCTGCAGCACTTGATATTCCCAGGTGGTCTCCCATCCAAGCACTAACCAAGCCCAACATTGCTTAGCTTCTGAGATCAGACGAGATCAGGCTTTTTCAAGGTGGTGTGGCCGCAGGCGATTGCATTTCTGCTTTCATGACTTTTATGATTAGTGAGCTGGGGGTGAGTCCTCCAAAATTTCCTTTTGTCCTCCACACATTTCAATTGTAAAATGTAATTACAAAAATGTAATGCCTGCAGCACTTGATATTTCCAGGTGGTCTCCCATCCAAGAACTAACCAAGCTCAACATTGCTTAGCTTCTGAGATCAGACGAGATCAGGCTTATTCAAGGTGGTGTGGCCGCAGGCGATTGCATTTCTGCTTTCATGACTTTTATGTTTAGTGAGCTGGGGGTGATTCCTCCCAAATTTCCTTTTGTCCTCCACACATTTCAATTGTAAAATGTAATGCCTGCAGCACTTGATATTCCCAGGTGGTCTCCCATCCAAGTACTAACCAAGCCCAACATTGGTTAGCTTCTGAGATCAGACGAGATCAGGCTTATTCAAGGTGGTGTGGCCGCAGGCGATTGCATTTCTGCTTTCATGACTTTTATGTTTAGTGAGCTGGGGGTGATTCCTCCAAAATTTCCTTTTGTCCTCCACACATTTCAATTGTAAAATGTAATGCCTGCAGCACTTGATATTCCCAGGTGGTCTCCCATCCAAGTACTAACCAAGCCCAACATTGCTTAGCTTCTGAGATCAGACGAGATCAGGCTTATTCAAGGTGGTGTGGCCGCAGGCGATTGCATTTCTGCTTTCATGACTTTTATGTTTAGTGAGCTGGGGGTGATTCCTCCAAAATTTCCTTTTGTCCTCCACACATTTCAATTGTAAAATGTAATTACAAAAATGTAATGTCTGCAGCACTTGATATTCCCAGGTGGTCTCCCATCCAAGTACTAACCAAGCCCAACATTGCTTAGCTTCTGAGATCAGACGATATTAGGCTTAGTCAAGGTGGTGTGGCCGCAGGCGATTGCATTTCTGCTTTCATGACTTTTATGTTTAGTGAGCTGGGGGTGATTCCTCCAAAATTTCCTTTTGTCCTCCACACATTTCAATTGTAAAATGTAATTACAAAAATGTAATGTCTGCAGCACTTGATATTCCCAGGTGGTCTCCCATCCAAGTACTAACCAAGCCCAACATTGCTTAGCTTCTGAGATCAGACGAGATTAGGCTTAGTCAAGGTGGTGTTGCCGCAGGCGATTGCATTTCTGCTTTCATGACTTTTATGTTTAGTGAGCTGGGGGTGATTCCTCCAAAATTTCCTTTTGTCCTCCACACATTTCAATTGTAAAATGTAATTACTAAAATGTAATGCCTGCAGCACTTGATATTCCCAGGTGGTCTCCCATCCAAGTACTAACCAAGCCCAACATTGCTTAGCTTCTGAGATCAGACGAGATCAGGCTTATTCAAGGTGGTGTGGCCGCAGGCGATTGCATTTCTGCTTTCATGACTTTTATGTTTAGTGAGCTGGGGGTGATTCCTCCAAAATTTCCTTTTGTCCTCCACACATTTCAATTGTAAAATGTAATGCCTGCAGCACTTGATATTCCCAGGTGGTCTCCCATCCAAGTACTAACCAAGCCCAACATTGCTTAGCTTCTGAGATCAGACGAGATCAGGCGAGATCAGGCTTATTCAAGGTGGTGTGGCCGCAGGCGATTGCTGTTCTGCTTTCATGACTTTTATGTTTAGTGAGCTGGGGGTGATTCCTCCAAAATTTCCTTTTGTCCTCCACACATTTCAATTGTAAAATGTAATTACAAAAATGTAATGCCTGCAGCACTTGATATTCCCAGGTGGTCTCCCATCCAAGTACTAACCAAGCCCAACATTGCTTAGCTTCTGAGATCAGACGAGAACAGGCTTATTCAAGGTGGTGTGGCCGCAGGCGATTGCATTTCTGCTTTCATGACTTTTATGTTTAGTGAGCTGGGGGTGATTCCTCCAAAATTTCCTTTTGTCCTCCACACATTTCAATTGTAAAATGTAATGCCTGCAGCACTTGATATTCCCAGGTGGTCTCCCATCCAAGCACTAACCAAGCCCAACATTGCTTAGCTTCTGAGATCAGACGAGATCAGGCTTTTTCAAGGTGGTGTGGCCGCAGGCGATTGCATTTCTGCTTTCATGACTTTTATGATTAGTGAGCTGGGGGTGAGTCCTCCAAAATTTCCTTTTGTCCTCCACACACTTCAATTGTAAAATGTAATTACAAAAATGTAATGCCTGCAGCACTTGATATTTCCAGGTGGTCTCCCATCCAAGTACTAACCAAGCTCAACATTGCTTAGCTTCTGAGATCAGACGAGATCAGGCTTATTCAAGGTGGTGTGGCCGCAGGCGATTGCATTTCTGCTTTCATGACTTTTATGTTTAGTGAGCTGGGGGTGATTCCTCCAAAATTTCCTCTTGTCCTCCACACATTTCAATTGTAAAATGTAATGCCTGCAGCACTTGATATTCCCAGGTGGTCTCCCATCCAAGCACTAACCAAGCCCAACATTGCTTAGCTTCTGAGATCAGACGAGATCAGGCTTATTCAAGGTGGTGTGGCCGCAGGCGATTGCATTTCTGCTTTCATGACTTTTATGTTTAGTGAGCTGGGGGTGATTCCTCCAAAATTTCCTTTTGTCCTCCACACATTTCAATTGTAAAATGTAATGCCTGCAGCACTTGATATTCCCAGGTGGTCTCCCATCCAAGTACTAACCAAGCCCAACATTGCTTAGCTTCTGAGATCAGACGAGATCAGGCTTATTCAAGGTGGTGTGGCCGCAAGCGATTGCATTTCTGCTTTCATGACTTTTATGTTTAGTGAGCTGGGGGTGATTCCTCCAAAATTTCCTTTTGTCCTCCACACATTTCAATTGTAAAATGTAATGCCTGCAGCACTTGATATTCCCAGGTGGTCTCCCATCCAAGTACTAACCAAGCCCAACATTGGTTAGCTTCTGAGATCAGACGAGATCAGGCTTATTCAAGGTGGTGTGGCCGCAGGCGATTGCATTTCTGCTTTCATGACTTTTATGTTTAGTGAGCTGGGGGTGATTCCTCCAAAATTTCCTTTTGTCCTCCACACATTTCAATTGTAAAATGTAATGCCTGCAGCACTTGATATTCCCAGGTGGTCTCCCATCCAAGTACTAACCAAGCCCAACATTGCTTAGCTTCTGAGATCAGACGAGATCAGGCTTATTCAAGGTGGTGTGGCCGCAGGCGATTGCATTTCTGCTTTCATGACTTTTATGTTAAGTGAGCTGGGGGTGATTCCTCCAAAATTTCCTTTTGTCCTCCACACATTTCAATTGTAAAATGTAATTACAAAAATGTAATGTCTGCAGCACTTGATATTCCCAGGTGGTCTCCCATCCAAGTACTAACCAAGCCCAACATTGCTTAGCTTCTGAGATCAGACGAGATTAGGCTTAGTCAAGGTGGTGTGGCCGCAGGCGATTGCATTTCTGCTTTCATGACTTTTATGTTTAGTGAGCTGGGGGTGATTCCTCCAAAATTTCCTTTTGTCCTCCACACATTTCAATTGTAAAATGTAATTACAAAAATGTAATGTCTGCAGCACTTGATATTCCCAGGTGGTCTCCCATCCAAGTACTAACCAAGCCCAACATTGCTTAGCTTCTGAGATCAGACGAGATTAGGCTTAGTCAAGGTGGTGTGGCCGCAGGCGATTGCATTTCTGCTTTCATGACTTTTATGTTTAGTGAGCTGGGGGTGATTCCTCCAAAATTTCCTTTTGTCCTCCACACATTTCAATTGTAAAATGTAATTACTAAAATGTAATGCCTGCAGCACTTGATATTCCCAGGTGGTCTCCCATCCAAGTACTAACCAAGCCCAACATTGCTTAGCTTCTGAGATCAGACGAGATCAGGCTTATTCAAGGTGGTGTGGCCGCAGGCGATTGCATTTCTGCTTTCATGACTTTTATGTTTAGTGAGCTGGGGGTGATTCCTCCAAAATTTCCTTTTGTCCTCCACACATTTCAATTTTAAAATGTAATGCCTGCAGCACTTGATATTCCCAGGTGGTCTCCCATCCAAGTACTAACCAAGCCCAACATTGCTTAGCTTCTGAGATCAGACGAGATCAGGCGAGATCAGGCTTATTCAAGGTGGTGTGGCCGCAGGCGTTTGCTGTTCTGCTTTCATGACTTTTATGTTTAGTGAGCTGGGGGTGATTCCTCCAAAATTTCCTTTTGTCCTCCACACATTTCAATTGTAAAATGTAATTACAAAAATGTAATGCCTGCAGCACTTGATATTCCCAGGTGGTCTCCCATCCAAGTACTAACCAAGCCCAACATTGCTTAGCTTCTGAGATCAGACGAGATCAGGCTTAGTCAAGGTGGTGTGGCCGCAGGCGATTGCATTTCTGCTTTCATGACTTTTATGTTTAGTGAGCTGGGGGTGATTCCTCCAAAATTTCCTTTTGTCCACACATTTCAATTGTAAAATGTAATTACAAAAATGTAATGCCTGCAGCACTTGATATTCCCAGGTGGTCTCCCATCCAAGTACTAACCAAGCCCAACATTGCTTAGCTTCTGAGATCAGACGAGATCAGGCTTATTCAAGGTGGTGTGGCCGCAGGCGATTGCATTTCTGCTTTCAGACTTTTATGTTTAGTGAGCTGGGGGTGATTCCTCCAAAATTTCCTTTTGTCCTCCACACATTTCAATTGTAAAATGTAATGCCTGCAGCACTTGATATTCCCAGGTGGTCTCCCATCCAAGTACTAACCAAGCCCAACATTGCTTAGCTTTTGAGATCAGACGAGATCAGGCTTATTCAAGGTGGTGTGGCCGCAGGCGATTGCATTTCTGCTTTCATGACTTTTATGTTTAGTGAGCTGGGGGTGATTCCTCCAAAATTTCCTTTTGTCCACACATTTCAATTGTAAAATGTAATTACAAAAATGTAATGCCTGCAGCACTTGATATTCCCAGGTGGTCTCCCATCCAAGTACTAAACAAGCCCAACATTGCTTAGCTTCTGAGATCAGACGAGATCAGGCTTATTCAAGGTGGTGTGGCCGCAGGCGATTGCATTTCTGCTTTCAGACTTTTATGTTTAGTGAGCTGGGGGTGATTCCTCCAAAATTTCCTTTTGTCCTCCACACATTTCAATTGTAAAATGTAATGCCTGCAGCACTTGATATTCCCAGGTGGTCTCCCATCCAAGTACTAACCAAGCCCAACATTGCTTAGCTTCTGAGATCAGACGAGATCAGGCTTATTCAAGGTGGTGTGGCCGCAGGCGATTGCATTTCTGCTTTCATGACTTTTATGTTTAGTGAGCTGGGGGTGATTCCTCCAAAATTTCCTTTTGTCCTCCACACATTTCAATTGTAAAATGTAATGCCTGCAGCACTTGATATTCCCAGGTGGTCTCCCATCCAAGTACTAACCAAGCCCAACATTGCTTAGCTTCTGAGATCAGACGAGATCAGGCTTATTCAAGGTGGTGTGGCCGCAGGCGATTGCATTTCTGCTTTCATGACTTTTATGTTTAGTGAGCTGGGGGTGATTCCTCCAAAATTTCCTTTTGTCCTCCACACATTTCAATTGTAAAATGTAATGCCTGCAGCACTTGATATTCGCAGGTGGTCTCCCATCCAAGTACTAACCAAGCCCAACATTGCTTAGCTTCTGAGATCAGACGAGATCAGGCTTATTCAAGGTGGTGTGGCCGCAGGCGATTGCATTTCTGCTTTCATGACTTTTATGTTTAGTGAGCTGGGGGTGATTCCTCCAAAATTTCCTTTTGTCCTCCACACATTTCAATTGTAAAATGTAATGCCTGCAGCACTTGATATTCCCAGGTGGTCTCCCATCCAAGTACTAACCAAGCCCAACATTGCTTAGCTTCTGAGATCAGACGAGATCAGGCTTATTCAAGGTGGTGTGGCCGCAGGCGATTGCATTTCTGCTTTCATGACTTTTATGTTTAGTGAGCTGGGGGTGATTCCTCCAAAATTTCCTTTTGTCCACACATTTCAATTGTAAAATGTAATTACAAAAATGTAATGCCTGCAGCACTTGATATTCCCAGGTGGTCTCCCATCCAAGTACTAACCAAGCCCAACATTGCTTAGCTTCTGAGATCAGACGAGATCAGGCTTATTCAAGGTGGTGTGGCCGCAGGCGATTGCATTTCTGCTTTCAGACTTTTATGTTTAGTGAGCTGGGGGTGATTCCTCCAAAATTTCCTTTTGTCCTCCACACATTTCAATTGTAAAATGTAATGCCTGCAGCACTTGATATTCCCAGGTGGTCTCCCATCCAAGTACTAACCAAGCCCAACATTGCTTAGCTTCTGAGATCAGACGAGATCAGGCTTATTCAAGGTGGTGTGGCCGCAGGCGATTGCATTTCTGCTTTCATGACTTTTATGTTTAGTGAGCTGGGGGTGATTCCTCCAAAATTTCCTTTTGTCCACACATTTCAATTGTAAAATGTAATTACAAAAATGTAATGCCTGCAGCACTTGATATTCCCAGGTGGTCTCCCATCCAAGTACTAACCAAGCCCAACATTGCTTAGCTTCTGAGATCAGACGAGATCAGGCTTAGTCAAGGTGGTGTGGCCGCAGGCGATTGCATTTCTGCTTTCATGACTTTTATGTTTAGTGAGCTGGGGGTGATTCCTCCAAAATTTCCTTTTGTCCACACATTTCAATTGTAAAATGTAATTACAAAAATGTAATGCCTGCAGCACTTGATATTCCCAGGTGGTCTCCCATCCAAGTACTAACCAAGCCCAACATTGCTTAGCTTCTGAGATCAGACGAGATCAGGCTTATTCAAGGTGGTGTGGCCGCAGGCGATTGCATTTCTGCTTTCAGACTTTTATGTTTAGTGAGCTGGGGGTGATTCCTCCAAAATTTCCTTTTGTCCTCCACACATTTCAATTGTAAAATGTAATGCCTGCAGCACTTGATATTCCCAGGTGGTCTCCCATCCAAGTACTAACCAAGCCCAACATTGCTTAGCTTCTGAGATCAGACGAGATCAGGCTTATTCAAGGTGGTGTGGCCGCAGGCGATTGCATTTCTGCTATCATGACTTTTATGTTTAGTGAGCTGGGGGTGATTCCTCCAAAATTTCCTTTTGTCCTCCACACATTTCAATTGTAAAATGTAATGCCTGCAGCACTTGATATTCCCAGGTGGTCTCCCATCCAAGTACTAACCAAGCCCAACATTGCTTAGCTTCTGAGATCAGACGAGATCAGGCTTATAAGGTGGTGTGGCCGCAGGCGATTGCATTTCTGCTTTCATGACTTTTATGTTTAGTGAGCTGGGGGTGATTCCTCCAAAATTTCCTTTTGTCCTCCACACATTTCAATTGTAAAATGTAATGCCTGCAGCACTTGATATTCCCAGGTGGTCTCCCATCCAAGTACTAACCAAGCCCAACATTGCTTAGCTTCTGAGATCAGACGAGATCAGGCTTATTCAAGGTGGTGTGGCCGCAGGCGATTGCCTTTCTGCTTTCATGACTTTTATGTTTAGTGAGCTGGGGGTGATTCCTCCAAAATTTCCTTTTGTCCTCCACACATTTCTATTGTAAAATGTAATGCCTGCAGCACTTGATATTCCCAAGTGGTCTCCCATCCAAGTACTAACCAAGCCCAACATTGCTTAGCTTCTGAGATCAGACGAGATCAGGCTTATTCAAGGTGGTGTGGCCGCAGGCGACTGCATTTCTGCTTTCATGACTTTTATGTTTAGTGAGCTGGGGGTGATTCCTCCAAAATTTCCTTTTGTCCTCCACACATTTCAATTGTAAAATGTAATTACAAAAATGTAATGCCTGCAGCACTTGATATTCCCAGGTGGTCTCCCATCCAAGTACTAAATAAGCCCAACATTGCTTAGCTTCTGAGATCAGACGAGATCAGGCTTATTCAAGGTGGTGTGGCCGCAGGCGATTGCATTTCTGCTTTCATGACTTTTATGTTTAGTGAGCTGGGGGTGATTCCTCCAAAATTTCCTTTTGTCCTCCACACATTTCAATTGTAAAATGTAATGCCTGCAGCACTTGATATTCCCAGGTGGTCTCCCATCCAAGTACTAACCAAGCCCAACATTGCTTAGCTTCTGAGATCAGACGAGATCAGGCTTATTCAAGTTGGTGTGGCCGCAGGCGATTGCATTTCTGCTTTCATGACTTTTATGTTTAGTGAGCTGGGGGTGATCCCTCCAAAATTTCCTTTTGTCCTCCACACATTTCAATTGTAAAATGTAATTACAAAAATGTAATGCCTGCAGCACTTGATATTCCCAGGTGGTCTCCCATCCAAGTACTAACCAAACCCAACATTGCTTAGCTTCTGAGATCAGACGAGATCAGGCTTATTCAAGGTGGTGTGGCCGCAGGCGATTGCTGTTCTGCTTTCATGACTTTTATGTTTAGTGAGCTGGGGGTGATTCCGCCAAAATTTCCTTTTGTCCTCCACACATTTCAATTGTAAAATGTAATTACAAAAATGTAATGCCTGCAGCACTTGATATTCCCAGGTGGTCTCCCATCCAAGTACTAACCAAGCCCAACATTGCTTAGCTTCTGAGATCAGACGAGATCAGGCTTATTCAAGGTGGTGTGGCCGCAGGCGATTGCATTTCTGCTTTCATGACTTTTATGTTTAGTGAGCTGGGGGTGATTCCTCCAAAATTTCCTTTTGTCCTCCACACATTTCAATTGTAAAATGTAATGCCTGCAGCACTTGATATTCCCAGGTGGTCTCCCATCCAAGTACTAACCAAGCCCAACATTGCTTAGCTTCTGAGATCAGACGAGATGAGGCTTATTCAAGGTGGTGTGGCCGCAGGCGATTGCATTTCTGCTTTCATGACTTTTATGTTTAGTGAGCTGGGGGTGATTCCTCCAAAATTTCCTTTTGTCCTCCACACATTTCAATTGTAAAATGTAATGCCTGCAGCACTTGATATTCCCAGGTGGTCTCCCATCCAAGTACTAACCAAGCCCAACATTGCTTAGCTTCTGAGATCAGACGAGATCAGGCTTATTCAAGGTGGTGTGGCCGCAGGCGATTGCATTTCTGCTTTCATGGCTTTTATGTTTAGTGAGCTGGGGGTGATTCCTCCAAAATTTCCTTTTGTCCTCCACACATTTCAATTGTAAAATGTAATTACAAAAATGTGATGCCTGCAGCACTTGATATTCCCAGGTGGTCTCCCATCCAAGTACTAACCAAGCCCAACATTGCTTAGCTTCTGAGATCAGACGAGATCAGGCTTATTCAAGGTGGTGTGGCCGCAGGCGATTGCATTTCTGCTTTCATGACTTTTATGTTTAGTGAGCTGGGGGTGATTCCTCCAAAATTTCCTTTTGTCCTCCACACATTTCAATTGTAAAATGTAATGCCTGCAGCACTTGATATTCCCAGGTGGTCTCCCATCCAAGTACTAACCAAGCCCAACATTGCTTAGCTTCTGAGATCAGACGAGATCAGGCTTATTCAAGGTGGTGTGGCCGCAGGCGATTGCTGTTCTGCTTTCATGACTTTTATGTTTAGTGAGCTGGGGGTGATTCCTCCAAAATTTCCTTTTGTCCTCCACACATTTCAATTGTAAAATGTAATTACAAAAATGTAATGCCTGCAGCACTTGATATTCCCAGGTGGTCTCCCATCCAAGTACTAACCAAGCCCAACATTGCTTAGCTTCTGAGATCAGACGAGATCAGGCTTATTCAAGGTGGTGTGGCCGCAGGCGATTGATTTTCTGCTTTCATGACTTTTATGTTTAGTGAGCTGGGGGTGATTCCTCCAAAATTTCCTTTTGTCCTCCACACATTTCAATTGTAAAATGTAAAATGTAATTACAAAAATGTAATGCCTGCAGCACTTGATATTCCCAGGTGGTCTCCCATCCAAGTACTAACCAAGCCCAACATTGCTTAGCTTCTGAGATCAGACGAGATCAGGCTTATTCAAGGTGGTGTGGCCGCAGGCGATTGCATTTCTGCTTTCATGACTTTTATGTTTAGTGAGCTGGGGATGATTCCTCCAAAATTTCCTTTTGTCCTCCACACATTTCAATTGTAAAATGTAATTACAAAAATGTAATGCCTGCAGCACTTGATATTCCCAGGTGGTTTCCCATCCAAGTACTAACCAAGCCCAACATTGCTTAGCTTCTGAGATCAGACGAGATCAGGCTTATTCAAGGTGGTGTGGCCGCAGGCGATTGCATTTCTGCTTTCATGACTTTTATGTTTAGTGAGCTGGGGGTGATTCCTCCAAAATTTCCTTTTGTCCTCCACACATTTCAATTGTAAAATGTAATGCCTGCAGCACTTGATATTCCCAGGTGGTCTCCCATCCAAGTACTAACCAAGCCCAACATTGCTTAGCTTCTGAGATCAGACAAGATCAGGCTTATTCAAGGTGGTGTGGCCGCAGGCGATTGCATTTCTGCTTTCATGACTTTTATGTTTAGTGAGCTAGGGGTGATTCCTCCAAAATTTCCTTTTGTCCTCCACACATTTCAATTGTAAAATGTAATGCCTGCAGCACTTGATATTCCCAGGTGGTCTCCCATCCAAGTACTAACCAAGCCCAACATTGCTTAGCTTCTGAGATCAGACGAGATCAGGCTTATTCAAGGTGGTGTGGCCGCAGGCGATTGCTGTTCTGCTTTCATGACTTTTATGTTTAGTGAGCTGGGGGTGATTCCTCCAAAATTTCCTTTTGTCCTCCACACATTTCAATTGTAAAATGTAATGCCTGCAGCACTTGATATTCCCAGGTGGTCTCCCATCCAAGTACTAACCAAGCCCAACATTGCTTAGCTTCTGAGATCAGGCGAGATCAGGCTTATTCAAGGTGGTGTGGCCGCAGGCGATTGCATTTCTGCTTTCATGACTTTTATGTTTAGTGAGCTGGGGGTGATTCCTCCAAAATTTCCTTTTGTCCTCCACACATTTCAATTGTAAAATGTAATTACAAAAATGTAATGCCTGCAGCACTTGATATTCCCAGGTGGTCTCCCATCCAAGTACTAACCAAGCCCAACATTGCTTAGCTTCTGAGATCAGACGAGATCAGGCTTATTCAAGGTGGTGTGGCCGCAGGCGATTGATTTTCTGCTTTCATGACTTTTATGTTTAGTGAGCTGGGGGTGATTCCTCCAAAATTTCCTTTTGTCCTCCACACATTTCAATTGTAAAATGTAATGCCTGCAGCACTTGATATTCCCAGGTGGTCTCCCATCCAAGTACTAACCAAGCCCAACATTGCTTAGCTTCTGAGATCAGACGAGATCAGGCTTATTCAAGGTGGTGTGGCCGCAGGCGATTGCATTTCTGCTTTCATGACTTTTATGTTTAGTGAGCTGGGGGTGATTCCTCCAAAATTTCCTTTTGTCCTCCACACATTTCAATTGTAAAATGTAATGCCTGCAGCACTTGATATTCCCAGGTGGTCTCCCATCCAAGTACTAACCAAGCCCAACATTGCTTAGCTTCTGAGATCAGACGAGATCAGGCTTATTCAAGGTGGTGTGGCCGCAGGCGATTGCATTTCTGCTTTCATGACTTTTATGTTTAGTGAGCTGGGGGTGATTCCTCCAAAATTTCCTTTTGTCCTCCACACATTTCAATTGTAAAATGTAATTACAAAAATGTAATGCCTGCAGCACTTGATATTCCCAGGTGGTCTCCCATCCAAGTACTAACCAAGCCCAACATTGCTTAGCTTCTGAGATCAGACGAGATCAGGCTTATTCAAGGTGGTGTGGCCGCAGGTGATTGCTGTTCTGCTTTCATGACTTTTATGTTTAATGAGCTGGGGGTGATTCCGCCAAAATTTCCTTTTGTCCTCCACACATTTTAATTGTAAAATGTAATTACAAAAATGTAATGCCTGCAGCACTTGATATTCCCAGGTGGTCTCCCATCCAAGTACTAACCAAGCCCAACATTGCTTAGCTTCTGAGATCAGACGAGATCAGGCTTATTCAAGGTGGTGTGGCCGCAGGCGATTGCATTTCTGCTTTCATGACTTTTATGTTTAGTGAGCTGGGGGTGATTCCTCCAAAATTTCCTTTTGTCCTCCACACATTTCAATTGTAAAATGTAATGCCTGCAGCACTTGATATTCCCAGGTGGTCTCCCATCCAAGTACTAACCAAGCCCAACATTGCTTAGCTTCTGAGATCAGACGAGATCAGGCTTATTCAAGGTGGTGTGGCCGCAGGCGATTGCTGTTCTGCTTTCATGACTTTTATGTTTAGTGAGCTGGGGGTGATTCCTCCAAAATTTCCTTTTGTCCTCCACACATTTCAATTGTAAAATGTAATTACAAAAATGTAATGCCTGCAGCACTTGATATTCCCAGGTGGTCTCCCATCCAAGTACTAACCAAGCCCAACATTGCTTAGCTTCTGAGATCAGACGAGATCAGGCTTATTCAAGGTGGTGTGGCCGCAGGCGATTGATTTTCTGCTTTCATGACTTTTATGTTTAGTGAGCTGGGGGTGATTCCTCCAAAATTTCCTTTTGTCCTCCACACATTTCAATTGTAAAATGTAAAATGTAATTACAAAAATGTAATGCCTGCAGCACTTGATATTCCCAGGTGGTCTCCCATCCAAGTACTAACCAAGCCCAACATTGCTTAGCTTCTGAGATCAGACGAGATCAGGCTTATTCAAGGTGGTGTGGCCGCAGGCGATTGCATTTCTGCTTTCATGACTTTTATGTTTAGTGAGCTGGGGGTGATTCCTCCAAAATTTCCTTTTGTCCTCCACACATTTCAATTGTAAAATGTAATTACAAAAATGTAATGCCTGCAGCACTTGATATTCCCAGGTGGTTTCCCATCCAAGTACTAACCAAGCCCAACATTGCTTAGCTTCTGAGATCAGACGAGATCAGGCTTATTCAAGGTGGTGTGGCCGCAGGCGATTGCATTTCTGCTTTCATGACTTTTATGTTTAGTGAGCTAGGGGTGATTCCTCCAAAATTTCCTTTTGTCCTCCACACATTTCAATTGTAAAATGTAATGCCTGCAGCACTTGATATTCCCAGGTGGCCTCCCATCCAAGTACTAACCAAGCCCAACATTGCTTAGCTTCTGAGATCAGACGAGATCAGGCTTATTCAAGGTGGTGTGGCCGCAGGCGATTGCTGTTCTGCTTTCATGACTTTTATGTTTAGTGAGCTGGGGGTGATTCCTCCAAAATTTCCTTTTGTCCTCCACACATTTCAATTGTAAAATGTAATGCCTGCAGCACTTGATATTCCCAGGTGGTCTCCCATCCAAGTACTAACCAAGCCCAACATTGCTTAGCTTCTGAGATCAGGCGAGATCAGGCTTATTCAAGGTGGTGTGGCCGCAGGCGATTGCATTTCTGCTTTCATGACTTTTATGTTTAGTGAGCTGGGGGTGATTCCTCCAAAATTTCCTTTTGTCCTCCACACATTTCAATTGTAAAATGTAATTACAAAAATGTAATGCCTGCAGCACTTGATATTCCCAGGTGGTCTCCCATCCAAGTACTAACCAAGCCCAACATTGCTTAGCTTCTGAGATCAGACGAGATCAGGCTAATTCAAGGTGGTGTGGCCGCAGGCGATTGATTTTCTGCTTTCATGACTTTTATGTTTAGTGAGCTGGGGGTGATTCCTCCAAAATTTCCTTTTGTCCTCCACACATTTCAATTGTAAAATGTAATGCCTGCAGCACTTGATATTCCCAGGTGGTCTCCCATCCAAGTACTAACCAAGCCCAACATTGCTTAGCTTCTGAGATCAGACGAGATCAGGCTTATTCAAGGTGGTGTGGCCGCAGGCGATTGCATTTCTGCTTTCATGACTTTTATGTTTAGTGAGCTGGGGGTGATTCCTCCAAAATTTCCTTTTGTCCTCCACACATTTCAATTGTAAAATGTAATGCCTGCAGCACTTGATATTCCCAGGTGGTCTCCCATCCAAGTACTAACCAAGCCCAACATTGCTTAGCTTCTGAGATCAGACGAGATCAGGCTTATTCAAGGTGGTGTGGCCGCAGGCGATTGCATTTCTGCTTTCATGACTTTTATGTTTAGTGAGCTGGGGGTGATTCCTCCAAAATTTCCTTTTGTCCTCCACACATTTCAATTGTAAAATGTAATTACAAAAATGTAATGCCTGCAGCACTTGATATTCCCAGGTGGTCTCCCATCCAAGTACTAACCAAGCCCAACATTGCTTAGCTTCTGAGATCAGACGAGATCAGGCTTATTCAAGGTGGTGTGGCCGCAGGTGATTGCTGTTCTGCTTTCATGACTTTTATGTTTAATGAGCTGGGGGTGATTCCGCCAAAATTTCCTTTTGTCCTCCACACATTTTAATTGTAAAATGTAATTACAAAAATGTAATGCCTGCAGCACTTGATATTCCCAGGTGGTCTCCCATCCAAGTACTAACCAAGCCCAACATTGCTTAGCTTCTGAGATCAGACGAGATCAGGCTTATTCAAGGTGGTGTGGCCGCAGGCGATTGCATTTCTGCTTTCATGACTTTTATGTTTAGTGAGCTGGGGGTGATTCCTCCAAAATTTCCTTTTGTCCTCCACACATTTCAATTGTAACATGTAATGCCTGCAGCACTTGATATTCCCAGGTGGTCTCCCATCCAAGTACTAACCAAGCCCAACATTGCTTAGCTTCTGAGATCAGACGAGATCAGGCTTATTCAAGGTGGTGTGGCCGCAGGCGATTGCATTTCTGCTTTCATGACTTTTATGTTTAGTGAGCTGGGGGTGATTCCTCCAAAATTTCCTTTTGTCCTCCACACATTTCAATTGTAAAATGTAATGCCTGCAGCACTTGATATTCCCAGGTGGTCTCCCATCCAAGTACTAACCAAGCCCAACATTGCTTAGCTTCTGAGATCAGACGAGATCAGGCTTATTCAAGGTGGTGTGGCCGCAGGCGATTGCATTTCTGCTTTCATGACTTTTATGTTTAGTGAGCTGGGGGTGATTCCTCCAAAATTTCCTTTTGTCCTCCACACATTTCAATTGTAAAATGTAATGCCTGCAGCACTTGATATTCCCAGGTGGTCTCCCATCCAAGTACTAACCAAGCCCAACATTGCTTAGCTTCTGAGATCAGACGAGATCAGGCTTATTCAAGGTGGTGTGGCCGCAGGCGATTGCATTTTTGCTTTCATGACTTTTATGTTTAGTGAGCTGGGGGTGATTCCTCCAAAATTTCCTTTTGTCCTCCACACATTTCAATTGTAAAATGTAATGCCTGCAGCACTTGACATTCCCAGGTGGTCTCCCATCCAAGTACTAACCAAGCCCAACATTGCTTAGCTTCTGAGATCAGACGAGATCAGGCTTATTCAATGTGGTGTGGCCGCAGGCGATTGCTGTTCTGCTTTCATGACTTTTATGTTTAGTGAGCTGGGGGTGATTCCTCCAAAATTTCCTTTTGTCCTCCACACATTTCAATTGTAAAATGTAATGCCTGCAGCACTTGATATTCCCAGGTGGTCTCCCATCCAAGTACTAACCAAGCCCAACATTGCTTAGCTTCTGAGATCAGACGAGATCAGGCTTATTCAAGGTGGTGTGGCCGCAGGCGATTGCATTTCTGCTTTCATGACTTTTATGTTTAGTGAGCTGGGGGTGATTCCTCCAAAATTTCCTTTTGTCCTCCACACATTTCAATTGTAAAATGTAATGCCTGCAGCACTTGATATTCCCAGGTGGTCTCCCATCCAAGTACTAACCAAGCCCAACATTGCTTAGCTTCTGAGATCAGACGAGATCAGGCTTATTCAAGGTGGTGTGGCCGCAGGCGATTGCATTTCTGCTTTCATGACTTTTATGTTTAGTGAGCTGGGGGTGATTCCTCCAAAATTTCCTTTTGTCCTCCACACATTTCAATTGTAAAATGTAATGCCTGCAGCACTTGATATTCCCAGGTGGTCTCCCATCCAAGTACTAACCAAGCCCAACATTGCTTAGCTTCTGAGATCAGACGAGATCAGGCTTATTCAAGGTGGTGTGGCCACAGGCGATTGCATTTCTGCTTTCATGACTTTTATGTTTAGTGAGCTGGGGGTGATTCCTCCAAAATTTCCTTTTGTCCTCCACACATTTCAATTGTAAAATGTAATTACAAAAATGTAATGCCTGCAGCACTTGATATTCCCAGGTGGTCTCCCATCCAAGTACTAACCAAGCCCAACATTGCTTAGCTTCTGAGATCAGACGAGATCAGGCTTATTCAAGGTGGTGTGGCCGCAGGCGATTGCATTTCTGCTTTCATGACTTTTATGTTTAGTGAGCTGGGGGTGATTCCTCCAAAATTTCCTTTTGTCCTCCACACATTTCAATTGTAAAATGTAATGCCTGCAGCACTTGATATTCCCAGGTGGTCTCCCATCCAAGTACTAACCAAGCCCAACATTGCTTAGCTTCTGAGATCAGACGAGATCAGGCTTATTCAAGGTGGTGTGGCCGCAGGCGATTGCATTTCTGCTTTCATGACTTTTATGTTTAGTGATCTGGGGGTGATTCCTCCAAAATTTCCTTTTGTCCTCCACACATTTCAATTGTAAAATGTAATGCCTGCAGCACTTGATATTCCCAGGTGGTCTCCCATCCAAGTACTAACCAAGCCCAACATTGCTTAGCTTCTGAGATCAGACGAGATCAGGCTTATTCAAGGTGGTGTGGCCGCAGGCGATTGCTGTTCTGCTTTCATGACTTTTATGTTTAGTGAGCTGGGGGTGATTCCTCCAAAATTTCCTTTTGTCCTCCACACATTTCAATTGTAAAATGTAATGCCTGCAGCACTTGATATTCCCAGGTGGTCTCCCATCCAAGTACTAACCAAGCCCAACATTGCTTAGCTTCTGAGATCAGACGAGATCAGGCTTATTCAAGGTGGTGTGACCGCAGGCGATTGCATTTCTGCTTTCATGACTTTTATGTTTAGTGAGCTGGGGGTGATTCCTCCAAAATTTCCTTTTGTCCTCCACACATTTCAATTGTAAAATGTAATTACAAAAATGTAATGCCTGCAGCACTTGATATTCCCAGGTGGTCTCCCATCCAAGTACTAACCAAGCCCAACGTTGCTTAGCTTCTGAGATCAGACGAGATCAGGCTTATTCAAGGTGGTGTGGCCGCAGGCGATTGCTGTTCTGCTTTCATGACTTTTATGTTTAGTGAGCTGGGGGTGATTCCTCCAAAATTTCCTTTTGTCCTCCACACATTTCAATTGTAAAATGTAATGCCTGCAGCACTTGATATTCCCAGGTGGTCTCCCATCCAAGTACTAACAAAGCCCAACATTGCTTAGCTTCTGAGATCAGACGAGATCAGGCTTATTCAAGGTGGTGTGGCCGCAGGCGATTGCATTTCTGCTTTCATGACTTTTATGTTTAGTGAGCTGGGGGTGATTCCTCCAAAATTTCCTTTTGTCCTCCACACATTTCAATTGTAAAATGTAATGCCTGCAGCACTTGATATTCCCAGGTGGTCTCCCATCCAAGTACTAACCAAGCCCAACATTGCTTAGCTTCTGAGATCAGACGAGATCAGGCTTATTCAAGGTGGTGTGGCCGCAGGCGATTGCATTTCTGCTTTCATGACTTTTATGTTTAGTGAGCTGGGGGTGATTCCTCCAAAATTTCCTTTTGTCCTCCACACATTTCAATTGTAAAATGTAATGCCTGCAGCACTTGATATTCCCAGGTGGTCTCCCATCCAAGTACTAACCAAGCCCAACATTGCTTAGCTTCTGAGATCAGACGAGATCAGGCTTATTCAAGGTGGTGTGGCCGCAGGCGATTGCATTTCTGCTTTCATGACTTTTATGTTTAGTGAGCTGGGGGTGATTCCTCCAAAATTTCCTTTTGTCCTCCACACATTTCAATTGTAAAATGTAATGCCTGCAGCACTTGATATTCCCAGGTGGTCTCCCATCCAAGTACTAACCAAGCCCAACTTTGCTTAGCTTCTGAGATCAGACGAGATCAGGCTTATTCAAGGTGGTGTGGCCGCAGGCGATTGCATTTCTGCTTTCATGACTTTTATGTTTAGTGAGCTGGGGGTGATTCCTCCAAAATTTCCTTTTGTCCTCCACACATTTCAATTGTAAAATGTAATGCCTGCAGCACTTGATATTCCCAGGTGGTCTCCCATCCAAGTACTAACCAAGCCCAACATTGCTTAGCTTCTGAGATCAGACGAGATCAGGCTTATTCAAGGTGGTGTGGCCGCAGGCGATTGCATTTCTGCTTTCATGACTTTTATGTTTAGTGAGCTGGGGGTGATTCCTCCAAAATTTCCTTTTGTCCTCCACACATTTCAATTGTAAAATGTAATGCCTGCAGCACTTGATATTCCCAGGTGGTCTCCCATCCAAGTACTAACCAAGCCCAACTTTGCTTAGCTTCTGAGATCAGACGAGATCAGGCTTATTCAAGGTGGTGTGGCCGCAGGCGATTGCATTTCTGCTTTCATGACTTTTATGTTTAGTGAGCTGGGGGTGATTCCTCCAAAATTTCCTTTTGTCCTCCACACATTTCAATTGTAAAATGTAATTACAAAAATGTAATGCCTGCAGCACTTGATATTCCCAGGTGGTCTCCCATCCAAGTACTAACCAAGCCCAACATTGCTTAGCTTCTGAGATCAGACGAGATCAGGCTTATTCAAGGTGGTGTGGCCGCAGGCGATTGCATTTCTGCTTTCATGACTTTTATGTTTAGTGAGCTGGGGGTGATTCCTCCAAAATTTCCTTTTGTCCTCCACACATTTCAATTGTAAAATGTAATGCCTGCAGCACTTGATATTCCCAGGTGGTCTCCCATCCAAGTACTAACCAAGCCCAACATTGCTTAGCTTCTGAGATCAGACGAGATCAGGCTTATTCAAGGTGGTGTGGCCGCAGGCGATTGCATTTCTGCTTTCATGACTTTTATGTTTAGTGAGCTGGGGGTGATTCCTCCAAAATTTCCTTTTGTCCTCCACACATTTCAATTGTAAAATGTAATGCCTGCAGCACTTGATATTCCCAGGTGGTCTCCCATCCAAGTACTAACCAAGCCCAACATTGCTTAGCTTCTGAGATCAGACGAGATCAGGCTTATTCAAGGTGGTGTGGCCGCAGGCGATTGCATTTCTGCTTTCATGACTTTTATGTTTAGTGAGCTGGGGGTGATTCCTCCAAAATTTCCTTTTGTCCTCCACACATTTCAATTGTAAAATGTAATGCCTGCAGCACTTGATATTCCCAGGTGGTCTCCCATCCAAGTACTAACCAAGCCCAACATTGCTTAGCTTCTGAGATCAGACGAGATCAGGCTTATTCAAGGTGGTGTGGCCGCAGGCGATTGCATTTCTGCTTTCATGACTTTTATGTTTAGTGATCTGGGGGTGATTCCTCCAAAATTTCCTTTTGTCCTCCACACATTTCAATTGTAAAATGTAATGCCTGCAGCACTTGATATTCCCAGGTGGTCTCCCATCCAAGTACTAACCAAGCCCAACATTGCTTAGCTTCTGAGATCAGACGAGATCAGGCTTATTCAAGGTGGTGTGGCCGCAGGCGATTGCTGTTCTGCTTTCATGACTTTTATGTTTAGTGAGCTGGGGGTGATTCCTCCAAAATTTCCTTTTGTCCTCCACACATTTCAATTGTAAAATGTAATGCCTGCAGCACTTGATATTCCCAGGTGGTCTCCCATCCAAGTACTAACAAAGCCCAACATTGCTTAGCTTCTGAGATCAGACGAGATCAGGCTTATTCAAGGTGGTGTGGCCGCAGGCGATTGCATTTCTGCTTTCATGACTTTTATGTTTAGTGAGCTGGGGGTGATTCCTCCAAAATTTCCTTTTGTCCTCCACACATTTCAATTCTAAAATGTAATGCCTGCAGCACTTGATATTCCCAGGTGGTCTCCCATCCAAGTACTAACCAAGCCCAACATTGCTTAGCTTCTGAGATCAGACGAGATCAGGTTTATTCAAGGTGGTGTGGCCGCAGGCGATTGCATTTCTGCTTTCATGACTTTTATGTTTAGTGAGCTGGGGGTGATTCCTCCAAAATTTCCTTTTGTCCTCCACACATTTCAATTGTAAAATGTAATGCCTGCAGCACTTGATATTCCCAGGTGGTCTCCCATCCAAGTACTAACCAAGCCCAACATTGCTTAGCTTCTGAGATCAGACGAGATCAGGCTTATTCAAGGTGGTGTGGCCGCAGGCGATTGCATTTCTGCTTTCATGACTTTTATGTTTAGTGAGCTGGGGGTGATTCCTCCAAAATTTCCTTTTGTCCTCCACACATTTCAATTGTAAAATGTAATTACAAAAATGTAATGCCTGCAGCACTTGATATTCCCAGGTGGTCTCCCATCCAAGTACTAACCAAGCCCAACATTGCTTAGCTTCTGAGATCAGACGAGATCAGGCTTATTCAAGGTGGTGTGGCCGCAGGCGATTGCATTTCTGCTTTCATTGCTTTCATGACTTTTATGTTTAGTGAGCTGGGGGTGATTCCTCCAAAATTTCCTTTTGTCCTCCACACATTTCTATTGTAAAATGTAATGCCTGCAGCACTTGATATTCCCAGGTGGTCTCCCATCCAAGTAATTACCAAGCCCAACATTGCTTAGCTTCTGAGATCAGACGAGATCAGGCTTATTCAAGGTGGTGTGGCCGCAGGCGATTGCATTTCTGCTTTCATGACTTTTATGTTTAGTGAGCTGGGGGTGATTCCTCCAAAATTTCCTTTTGTCCACACATTTCAATTGTAAAATGTAATTACAAAAATGTAATGCCTGCAGCACTTGATATTCCCAGGTGGTCTCCCATCCAAGTACTAACCAAGCCCAACATTGCTTAGCTTCTGAGATCAGACGAGATCAGGCTTATTCAAGGTGGTGTTGCCGCAGGCGATTGCATTTCTGCTTTCATGACTTTTATGTTTAGTGAGCTGGGGGTGATTCCTCCAAAATTTCCTTTTGTCCTCCACACATTTCAATTGTAAAATGTAATGCCTGCAGCACTTGATATTCCCAGGTGGTCTCCCATCCAAGTACTAACCAAGCCCAACATTGCTTAGCTTCTGAGATCAGACGAGATCAGGCTTATTCAAGGTGGTGTGGCCGCAGGCGATTGCATTTCTGCTTTCATGACTTTTATGTTTAGTGAGCTGGGGGTGATTCCTCCAAAATTTCCTTTTGTCCTCCACACATTTCAATTGTAAAATGTAATGCCTGCAGCACTTGATATTCCCAGGTGGTCTCCCATCCAAGTACTAACCAAGCCCAACATTGCTTAGCTTCTGAGATCAGACGAGATCAGGCTTATTCAAGGTGGTGTGGCCGCAGGCGATTGCATTTCTGCTTTCATGACTTTTATGTTTAGTGAGCTGGGGGTGATTCCTCCAAAATTTCCTTTTGTCCTCCACACATTTCAATTGTAAAATGTAATTACAAAAATGTAATGCCTGCAGCACTTGATATTCCCAGGTGGTCTCCCATCCAAGTACTAACCAAGCCCAACATTGCTTAGCTTCTGAGATCAGACGAGATCAGGCTTATTCAAGGTGGTGTGGCCGCAGGCGATTGCATTTCTGCTTTCATGACTTTTATGTTTAGTGAGCTGGGGGTGATTCCTCCAAAATTTCCTTTTGTCCTCCACACATTTCAATTGTAAAATGTAATTACAAAAATGTAATGCCTGCAGCACTTGATATTCCCAGGTGGTCTCCCATCCAAGTACTAACCAAGCCCAACATTGCTTAGCTTCTGAGATCAGACGAGATCAGGCTTATTCAAGGTGGTGTGGCCGCAGGCGATTGCTGTTCTGCTTTCATGACTTTTATGTTTAGTGAGCTGGGGGTGATTCCTCCAAAATTTCCTTTTGTCCTCCACACATTTCAATTGTAAAATGTAATGCCTGCAGCACTTGATATTCCCAGGTGGTCTCCCATCCAAGTACTAACCAAGCCCAACATTGCTTAGCTTCTGAGATCAGACAAGATCATTCTTATTCAAGGTGGTGTGGCCGCAGGCGATTGCATTTCTGCTTTCATGACTTTTATGTTTAGTGAGCTGGGGGTGATTCCTCCAAAATTTCCTTTTGTCCTCCACACATTTCAATTGTAAAATGTAATTACAAAAATGTAATGCCTGCAGCACTTGATATTCCCAGGTGGTCTCCCATCCAAGTACTAACCAAGCCCAACATTGCTTAGCTTCTGAGATCAGACGAGATCAGGCTTATTCAAGGTGGTGTGGCCGCAGGCGATTGCATTTCTGCTTTCATGACTTTTATGTTTAGTGAGCTCGGGGTGATTCCTCCAAAATTTCCTTTTGTCCTCCACACATTTCAATTGTAAAATGTAATGCCTGCAGCACTTGATATTCCCAGGTGGTCTCCCATCCAAGTACTAACCAAGCCCAACATTGCTTAGCTTCTGAGATCAGACGAGATCAGGCTTATTCAAGGTGGTGTGGCCGCAGGCGATTGCATTTCTGCTTTCATGACTTTTATGTTTAGTGAGCTGGGGGTGATTCCTCCAAAATTTCCTTTTGTCCTCCACACATTTCAATTGTAAAATGTAATTACAAAAATGTAATGCCTGCAGCACTTGATATTCCCAGGTGGTCTCCCATCCAAGTACTAACCAAGCCCAACATTGCTTAGCTTCTGAGATCAGACGAGATCAGGCTTATTCAAGGTGGTGTGGCCGCAGGCGAGTGCATTTCTGCTTTCATGACTTTTATGTTTAGTGAGCTGGGGGTGATTCCTCCAAAATTTCCTTTTGTCCTCCACACATTTCAATTGTAAAATGTAATGCCTGCAGCACTTGATATTCCCAGGTGGTCTCCCATCCAAGTACTAACCAAGCCCAACATTGCTTAGCTTCTGAGATCAGACGAGATCAGGCTTATTCAAGGTGGTGTGGCCGCAGGCGATTGCTGTTCTGCTTTCATGACTTTTATGTTTAGTGAGCTGGGGGTGATTCCTCCAAAATTTCCTTTTGTCCTCCACACATTTCAATTGTAAAATGTAATTACTAAAATGTAATGCCTGCAGCACTTGATATTCCCACGTGGTCTCCCATCCAACTACTAACCAAGCCCAACATTGCTTAGCTTCTGAGATCAGACGAGATCAGGCTTATTCAAGGTGGTGTGGCCGCAGGCGATTGCATTTCTGCTTTCATGACTTTTATGTTTAGTGAGCTGGGGGTGATTCCTCCAAAATTTCCTTTTGTCCTCCACACATTTCAATTGTAAAATGTAATGCCTGCAGCACTTGATATTCCCAGGTGGTCTCCCATCCAAGTACTAACCAAGCCCAACATTGCTTAGCTTCTGAGATCAGACGAGATCAGGCTTATTCAAGGTGGTGTGGCCGCAGGCGATTGCATTTCTGCTTTCATGACTTTTATGTTTAGTGAGCTGGGGGTGATTCCTCCAAAATTTCCTTTTGTCCTCCACACATTTCAATTGTAAAATGTAATTACAAAAATGTAATGCCTGCAGCACTTGATATTCCCAGGTGGTCTCCCATCCAAGTACTAACCAAGCCCAACATTGCTTAGCTTCTGAGATCAGACGAGATCAGGCTTATTCAAGGTGGTGTGGCCGCAGGCGATTGCATTTCTGCTTTCATGACTTTTATGTTTAGTGAGCTGGGGGTGATTCCTCCAAAATTTCCTTTTGTCCTCCACACATTTCAATTGTAAAATGCAATGCCTGCAGCACTTGATATTCCCAGGTGGTCTCCCATCCAAGTACTAACCAAGCCCAACATTGCTTAGCTTCTGAGATCAGACGAGATCAGGCTTATTCAAGGTGGTGTGGCCGCAGGCGATTGCATTTCTGCTTTCATGACTTTTATGTTTAGTGAGCTGGGGGTGATTCCTCCAAAATTTCCTTTTGTCCTCCACACATTTCAATTGTAAAATGTAATGCCTGCAGCACTTGATATTCCCAGGTGGTCTCCCATCCAAGTACTAACCAAGCCCAACATTGCTTAGCTTCTGAGATCAGACGAGATCAGGCTTATTCAAGGTGGTGTGGCCGCAGGCGATTGCATTTCTGCTTTCATGACTTTTATGTTTAGTGAGCTGGGGGTGATTCCTCCAAAATTTCCTTTTGTCCTCCACACATTTCAATTGTAAAATGTAATTACAAAAATGTAATGCCTGCAGCACTTGATATTCCCAGGTGGTCTCCCATCCAAGTACTAACCAAGCCCAACATTGCTTAGCTTCTGAGATCAGACGAGATCAGGCTTATTCAAGGTGGTGTGGCCGCAGGCGATTGCATTTCTGCTTTCATGACTTTTATGTTTAGTGAGCTGGGGGTGATTCCTCCAAAATTTCCTTTTGTCCTCCACACATTTCAATTGTAAAATGTAATTACAAAAATGTAATGCCTGCAGCACTTGATATTCCCAGGTGGTCTCCCATCCAAGTACTAACCAAGCCCAACATTGCTTAGCTTCTGAGATCAGACGAGATCAGGCTTATTCAAGGTGGTGTGGCCGCAGGCGAGTGCATTTCTGCTTTCATGACTTTTATGTTTAGTGAGCTGGGGGTGATTCCTCCAAAATTTCCTTTTGTCCTCCACACATTTCAATTGTAAAATGTAATGCCTGCAGCACTTGATATTCCCAGGTGGTCTCCCATCCAAGTACTAACCAAGCCCAACATTGCTTAGCTTCTGAGATCAGACGAGATCAGGCTTATTCAAGGTGGTGTGGCCGCAGGCGATTGCATTTCTGCTTTCATGACTTTTATGTTTAGTGAGCTGGGGGTGATTCCTCCAAAATTTCCTTTTGTCCTCCACACATTTCAATTGTAAAATGTAATTACAAAAATGTAATGCCTGCAGCACTTGATATTCCCAGGTGGTCTCCCATCCAAGTACTAACCAAGCCCAACATTGCTTAGCTTCTGAGATCAGACGAGATCAGGCTTATTCAAGGTGGAGTGGCCGCAGGCGATTGCATTTCTGCTTTCATGACTTTTATGTTTAGTGAGCTGGGGGTGATTCCTCCAAAATTTCCTTTTGTCCTCCACACATTTCAATTGTAAAATGTAATTACTAAAATGTAATGCCTGCAGCACTTGATATTCCCAGGTGGTCTCCCATCCAAGTACTAACCAAGCCCAACATTGCTTAGCTTCTGAGATCAGACGAGATCAGGCTTATTCAAGGTGGTGTGGCCGCAGGCGATTGCATTTCTGCTTTCATGACTTTTATGTTTAGTGAGCTGGGGGTGATTCCTCCAAAATTTCCTTTTGTCCTCCACACATTTCAATTGTAAAATGTAATGCCTGCAGCACTTGATATTCCCAGGTGGTCTCCCATCCAAGTACTAACCAAGCCCAACATTGCTTAGCTTCTGAGATCAGACGAGATCAGGCTTATTCAAGGTGGTGTGGCCGCAGGCGATTGCATTTCTGCTTTCATGACTTTTATGTTTAGTGAGCTGGGGGTGATTCCTCCAAAATTTCCTTTTGTCCTCCACACATTTCAATTGTAAAATGTAATTACAAAAATGTAATGCCTGCAGCACTTGATATTCCCAGTTGGCCTCCCATCCAAGTACTAACCAAGCCCAACATTGCTTAGCTTCTGAGATCAGACGAGATCAGGCTTATTCAAGGTGGTGTGGCCGCAGGCGATTGCATTTCTGCTTTCATGACTTTTATGTTTAGTGAGCTGGGGGTGATTCCTCCAAAATTTCCTTTTGTCCTCCACACATTTCAATTGTAAAATGTAATGCCTGCAGCACTTGATATTCCCAGGTGGTCTCCCATCCAAGTACTAACCAAGCCCAACATTGCTTAGCTTCTGAGATCAGACGAGATCAGGCTTATTCAAGGTGGTGTGGCCGCAGGCGATTGTATTTCTGCTTTCATGACTTTTATGTTTAGTGAGCTGGGGGTGATTCCTCCAAAATTTCCTTTTGTCCTCCACACATTTCAATTGTAAAATGTAATTACAAAAATGTAATGCCTGCAGCACTTGATATTCCCAGGTGGTCTCCCATCCAAGTACTAACCAAGCCCAACATTGCTTAGCTTCTGAGATCAGACGAGATCAGGCGAGATCAGGCTTATTCAAGGTGGTGTGGCTGCAGGCGATTGCATTTCTGCTTTCATGACTTTTATGTTTAGTGAGCTGGGGGTGATTCCTCCAAAATTTCCTTTTGTCCTCCACACATTTCAATTGTAAAATGTAATTACTAAAATGTAATGCCTGCAGCACTTGATATTCCCAGGTGGTTTCCCATCCAAGTACTAACCAAGCCCAACATTGCTTAGCTTCTGAGATCAGACGAGATCAGGCTTATTCAAGGTGGTGTGGCCGCAGGCGATTGCATTTCTGCTTTCATGACTTTTATGTTTAGTGAGCTGGGGGTGATTCCTCCAAAATTTCCTTTTGTCCTCCACACATTTCAATTGTAAAATGTAATGCCTGCAGCACTTGATATTCCCAGGTGGTCTCCCATCCAAGTACTAACCAAGCCCAACATTGCTTAGCTTCTGAGATCAGACGAGATCAGGCTTATTCAAGGTGGTGTGGCCGCAGGCGATTGCATTTCTGCTTTCATGACTTTTATGTTTAGTGAGCTGGGGGTGATTCCTCCAAAATTTCCTTTTGTCCTCCACACATTTCAATTGTAAAATGTAATTACAAAAATGTAATGCCTGCAGCACTTGATATTCCCAGGTGGTCTCCCATCCAAGTACTAACCAAGCCCAACATTGCTTAGCTTCTGAGATCAGACGAGATCAGGCTTATTCAAGGTGGTGTGGCCGCAGGCGATTGCATTTCTGCTTTCATGACTTTTATGTTTAGTGAGCTGGGGGTGATTCCTCCAAAATTTCCTTTTGTCCTCCACACATTTCAATTGTAAAATGTAATGCCTGCAGCACTTGATATTCCCAGGTGGTCTCCCATCCAAGTACTAACCAAGCCCAACATTGCTTAGCTTCTGAGATCAGACGAGATCAGGCTTATTCAAGGTGGTGTGGCCGCAGGCGATTGCATTTCTGCTTTCATGACTTTTATGTTTAGTGAGCTGGGGGTGATTCCTCCAAAATTTCCTTTTGTCCTCCACACATTTCAATTGTAAAATGTAATTACAAAAATGTAATGCCTGCAGCACTTGATATTCCCAGGTGGTCTCCCATCCAAGTACTAACCAAGCCCAACATTGCTTAGCTTCTGAGATCAGACGAGATCAGGCGAGATCAGGCTTATTCAAGTTGGTGTGGCTGCAGGCGATTGCATTTCTGCTTTCATGACTTTTATGTTTAGTGAGCTGGGGGTGATTCCTCCAAAATTTCCTTTTGTCCTCCACACATTTCAATTGTAAAATGTAATTACAAAAATGTAATGCCTGCAGCACTTGATATTCCCAGGTGGTCTCCCATCCAAGTACTAACCAAGCCCAACATTGCTTAGCTTCTGAGATCAGACGAGATCAGACGAGATCAGGCTTATTCAAGGTGGTGTGGCCGCAGGCGATTGCATTTCTGCTTTCATGACTTTTATGTTTAGTGAGCTGGGGGTAATTCCTCCAAAATTTCCTTTTGTCCTCCACACATTTCAATTGTAAAATGTAATGCCTGCAGCACTTGATATTCCCAGGTGGTCTCCCATCCAAGTACTAACCAAGCCCAACATTGCTTAGCTTCTGAGATCAGACAAGATCAGGCTTATTCAAGGTGGTGTGGCCGCAGGCGATTGCATTTCTGCTTTCATGACTTTTATGTTTAGTGAGCTGGGGGTGATTCCTCCAAAATTTCCTTTTGTCCTCCACACATTTCAATTGTAAAATGTAATGCCTGCAGCACTTGATATTCCCAGGTGGTCTCCCATCCAAGTACTAACCAAGCCCAACATTGCTTAGCTTCTGAGATCAGACGAGATCAGGCTTATTCAAGGTGGTGTGGCCGCAGGCGATTGCATTTCTGCTTTCATGACTTTTATGTTTAGTGAGCTGGGGGTGATTCCTCCAAAATTTCCTTTTGTCCTCCACACATTTCAATTGTAAAATGTAATGCCTGCAGCACTTGATATTCCCAGGTGGTCTCCCATCCAAGTACTAACCAAGCCCAACATTGCTTAGCTTCTGAGATCAGACGAGATCAGGCTTATTCAAGGTGGTGTGGCCGCAGGCGATTGCATTTCTGCTTTCATGACTTTTATGTTTAGTGAGCTGGGGGTGATTCCTCCAAAATTTCCTTTTGTCCTCCACACATTTCAATTGTAAAATGTAATGCCTGCAGCACTTGATATTCCCAGGTGGTCTCCCATCCAAGTACTAACCAAGCCCAACATTGCTTAGCTTCTGAGATCAGACGAGATCAGGCTTATTCAAGGTGGTGTGGCCGCAGGCGATTGCATTTCTGCTTTCATGACTTTTATGTTTAGTGAGCTGGGGGTGATTCCTCCAAAATTTCCTTTTGTCCTCCACACATTTCAATTGTAAAATGTAATTACAAAAATGTAATGCCTGCAGCACTTGATATTCCCAGGTGGTCTCCCATCCAAGTACTAACCAAGCCCAACATTGCTTAGCTTCTGAGATCAGACGAGATCAGGCTTATTCAAGGTGGTGTGGCCGCAGGCGATTGCATTTCTGCTTTCATGATTTTATGTTTAGTGAGCTGGGGGGTGATTCCTCCAAAATTTCCTTTTGTCCTCCACACATTTCAATTGTAAAATGTAATTACAAAAATGTAATGCCTGCAGCACTTGATATTCCCAGGTGGTCTCCCATCCAAGTACTAACCAAGCCCAACATTGCTTAGCTTCTGAGATCAGACGAGATCAGGCTTATTCAAGGTGGTGTGGCCGCAGGCGATTGCATTTCTGCTTTCATGACTTTTATGTTTAGTGAGCTGGGGGTGATTCCTCCAAAATTTCCTTTTGTCCTCCACACATTTCAATTGTAAAATGTAATTACAAAAATGTAATGCCTGCAGCACTTGATATTCCCAGGTGGTCTCCCATCCAAGTACTAACCAAGCCCAACATTGCTTAGCTTCTGAGATCAGACGAGATCAGGCTTATTCACGGTGGTGTGGCCGCAGGCGATTGCATTTCTGCTTTCATGACTTTTATGTTTAGTGAGCTGGGGGTGATTCCTCCAAAATTTCCTTTTGTCCTCCACACATTTCAATTGTAAAATGTAATTACTAAAATGTAATGCCTGCAGCACTTGATATTCCCAGGTGGTCTCCCATCCAAGTACTAACCAAGCCCAACATTGCTTAGCTTCTGAGATCAGACGAGATCAGGCTTATTCAAGGTGGTGTGGCCGCAGGCGATTGCATTTCTGCTTTCATGACTTTTATGTTTAGTGAGCTGGGGGTGATTCCTCCAAAATTTCCTTTTGTCCTCCACACATTTCAATTGTAAAATGTAATTACTAAAATGTAATGCCTGCAGCACTTGATATTCCCAGGTGGTCTCCCATCCAAGTACTAACCAAGCCCAACATTGCTAAGCTTCTGAGATCAGGCTTATTCAAGGTGGTGTGGCCGCAGGCGATTGCATTTCTGCTTTCATGACTTTTATGTTTAGTGAGCTGGGGGTGATTCCTCCAAAATTTCCTTTTGTCCTCCACACATTTCAATTGTAAAATGTAATGCCTGCAGCACTTGATATTCCCAGGTGGTCTCCCATCCAAGTACTAACCAAGCCCAACATTGCTTAGCTTCTGAGATCAGACGAGATCAGGCTTATTCAAGGTGGTGTGGCCGCAGGCGATTGCATTTCTGCTTTCATGACTTTTATGTTTAGTGAGCTGGGGGTGATTCCTCCAAAATTTCCTTTTGTCCTCCACACATTTCAATTGTAAAATGTAATTACAAAAATGTAATGCCTGCAGCACTTGATATTCCCAGGTGGTCTCCCATCCAAGTACTAACCAAGCCCAACGTTGCTTAGCTTCTGAGATCAGACGAGATCAGGCTTATTCAAGGTGGTGTGGCCGCAGGCGATTGCATTTCTGCTTTCATGACTTTTATGTTTAGTGAGCTGGGGGTGATTCCTCCAAAATTTCCTTTTGTCCTCCACACATTTCAATTGTAAAATGTAATTACAAAAATGTAATGCCTGCAGCACTTGATATTCCCAGGTGGTCTCCCATCCAAGTACTAACCAAGCCCAACATTGCTTAGCTTCTGAGATCAGACGAGATCAGGCTTATTCAAGGTGGTGTGGCCGCAGGCGATTGCATTTCTGCTTTCATGACTTTTATGTTTAGTGAGCTGGGGGTGATTCCTCCAAAATTTCCTTTTGTCCTCCACACATTTCAATTGTAAAATGTAATTACAAAAATGTAATGCCTGCAGCACTTGATATTCCCAGGTGGTCTCCCATCCAAGTACTAACCAAGCCCAACATTGCTTAGCTTCTGAGATCAGACGAGATCAGGCGAGATCAGGCTTATTCAAGGTGGTGTGGCTGCAGGCAATTGCATTTCTGCTTTCATGACTTTTATGTTTAGTGAGCTGGGGGTGATTCCTCCAAAATTTCCTTTTGTCCTCCACACATTTCAATTGTAAAATGTAATTACAAAAATGTAATGCCTGCAGCACTTGATATTCCCAGGTGGTCTCCCATCCAAGTACTAACCAAGCCCAACATTGCTTAGCTTCTGAGATCAGACGAGATCAGGCTTATTGTCACGTTTTCACTTTTCACGTTCTCTTTTATTATTATTTGCTCTGCACACACTCTTAACTCAGGGGAGACGTTAAGGAGGACAGAGATGTTTAAAACTCCTAGTGGTTTATGTTCGAGCACTGGACGAGCGGTGTGTCCTTAAAACCTTTTTATTTAATCAAGAAAATCACTCAGACTCATTTATTCAAAGTTTCACGAATCAGAGCAACATCAGCGCTCCTTCGTTTTATTAAAATGCCTTTAATATTGGTTTAGTAGTTTGCGCATACTACCAAAACCCGAAAACATGTAACAATAATTAGCAATCCTAAGTTTATTACAAGCTTCAGCATTTAATACTTCAATAACATAATACAATTATATGTATTCAGTGCAGCCCTCAGGCTGGTTAAGCACAAAGCCTACAAGCACCCACTGCTATGTTTTAGCACATTCAATATAACACCCTCAATACCAAAACATAGTTTCAAAACCTCATAGCAATACAACCAATAAATGCGAGATACAATAATACCATTAATATGCTTACCTCCTATTATAAGGAAGAGTAGCGTGAACAAAAGAGAAGGACTGTTCTGTGGAGATCTGCAAAGGATGGACCACAAAGCTCTGCCAAGCTTGAGTGCGGTACCCTAGTGTGATCAGTTCAGGGTTTTTATACAATTTTGTCCCATTGCGAGCAATGAGAGGCCCCAATTAGTCCAAATCATCAATCCCCATGGACAGTCCTTATCTCTTAGCAAACATTAATCTATAAGGAATTCAACCAACTTTTCAGTCCCACTCATATGCCAATAAATCAACACTGGCCCATGATCTCACTCACTCATCCTTGCCCCCTCCTTTATCCGAAGAATTCAGGTAAAGCAGAGTTCACAAAATCCTTGTTGTTTTGATTCACTACTTAATATGTGTGTATTACAAAAAGAAGTGGTGTTTTAAATATATGCAACACCAATATAGGTAAGGTGGTGTTTTTGAATATATGCAACACCAACAGTTTATAATATAACAGTTTATAGTTTATAATGGTTATAATTGAGTATATAAACTCGGCTTTCAGAAATATATTCCTTCATGTCATCTCACTCAAATTAGTTTCCTTCTTTCCTTACTGGTGTACATTTAGCCGGTATTATAGGGAACTTTTATTCTATATCTCTTCTAGTATAGAGTTTTTCCTTTTACGAGAAACCCAACTATTTTACTAAGCTGTGAAGTTGTAATACCTTTCTCTCCTATGGGCCCCAATTGCCTGAACTCAATTGACACTTAGATGACCCTGTATTTCTCAGCTATATTCATACTGGCTAAATCCAGTTCGTTAAAGACATCTCCTCCCTTGCCAAGTTTGGTATTGATGGATGTTTCTATAAGTCTATACCTATATCTCATATGCCTCCTTTTGCCCTTCGACTAGTTATTTTAGGTGTTAAGACCATCCATTCTAACTCCCCACATGTGCAGTCAGGCCTTCAGTACTATAATCCTTCTGATAAGAAAATTCCGGCTTCCTCCCACCAAAAAGGCCTTCCAGCAGCTAATATTAATCTCTCCAAGGGCAGGCTGATAGAGAGTTCAAGAAGACGGTCACATAGTTTATTCTTCTAAAACCTACCTCCTGCTTTTTATTCTTCATTATTTATTCAATCCTTTTGTATGTTCTACTACAACTTTTCTTTATGCTGCATCTTTTAACTTCAAAGTCAAACTAATACATTACTTCTTATAGCATATGGCTGCTAACCTTATTACTTTCTGCTAGTAGCAATATATTAGCAATATTATAATAAGATTTTATTCAATTTTTCTGCTCTCTATTCGCGGTGTATCTTCTAACAATGCTTATTTCTCTTAAGTTAGAGTCTGCTTTTACTCTAGGTTGTTCTTACTCACCTACTTATTTTAAAACTGAATTACAAGCAGAAACCTATTTAAAGCGAGGTCTTTTAATCCTTTACTTAAAAATACCCCCAACTCCTTTTCCCTTTATATTCAAAAAGTTATAATTCTTGAATGTAAGCACACAGTAATTCTTTTCATTGAATTAGGACTCAGTTTTTAACCATGCTCATCTTGGTAGAAAAGAGCTTCAGGTATACTATCATATTAAGCAAAGTGAATCACATGATCTTATACATAAAAATTGTTCATAGTATCTTATACTAACAGTAATTATCACCACCTATGATTATACGTTACCACAACAATCTATACCATTTAGAACAAGCATGTTAATATGTATCTAGTAATATAGCATTATTCTGTTATTCAGACTAGAAAGTTTCAGTAGAAATTCCAGCACCCTATTCTGGAGTTATGCCCATCTTGATAAGAGATGGTTTACAGCTGCCTGGGTTAGAGTGTCAGGCAGTCCCTGCTCCAGTTGAAGGGGTCATACAGAGGGAGCATTCCTACAGCAATGGCTATAAGCTAAAACTATTAACTAATACAAATACAAACTAAAAACTACTAAACATTACAAATGAGTATAATACATGCATTTCATTAATATATTTAAATCATCCAATCCATGTCCAAGGCTTCAGCTCGTTCCCAGCAGGACTCCATTTCTGTTCTGGGTTCTTCCCGAGTGGGCTCAGCGAAGACCACCACAGGCCCTTTTATCCAGCGTTTAGCATCACAGGTGTGGGTCGCCATGGTCTTGACTTTGTACCTACAAGACACTTGTACACGCTTAATAGGGACACCTTCCTCACATTCTAATTTACCCAGATGTGCCCATTTTACTGGGTGGCCGCTCTCACAATCCATACACTCAACTCTTTTTACATCTCTGGGATTTACATTCAAATGAGAGAAAGAAAGCCCCTCGGAATCATCACATTCAAACAAGATTCGACAATGTTTCACTAAATGACTGCAGGCTGGACATGGCTTAGGCCCAGTCCGGGGTGATTCCCCTCTGCATCTGTCACAGTCACACATAACAAGAGAATCACTTCTCACTTCATGAACCAAGGCTAATTCCGTGCCTCTCACAAGCATTCTGGACCTGTACATGTTTTTATCATACATCTCCTGCTGCTCGCACAGAGATACCTTAGGGGGTATACCATCCATCCAGAACACAGTAGGAGGCCAGAACTCACTATTGTTCATGTCAGCAGGCACCCAGCATTTGTTTTCCTCCGCATCATCAGTGGACAAACTTAATACAACTGAATCTGACTCAATCGAGGAACCGTGAACTCTAGCCACTGAGACCCTCCATGCGAAGGGATCCAATGTCTTATTACATATAACGGTGGGTTCGAGGTCACCCGTGACATTATTCAAGGTGGTGTGGCCGCAGGCGATTGCATTTCTGCTTTCATGACTTTTATGTTTAGTGAGCTGGGGGTGATTCCTCCAAAATTTCCTTTTGTCCTCCACACATTTCAATTGTAAAATGTAATTACAAAAATGTAATGCCTGCAGCACTTGATATTCCCAGGTGGTCTCCCATCCAAGTACTAACCAAGCCCAACATTGCTTAGCTTCTGAGATCAGACGAGATCAGGCTTATTCAAGGTGGTGTGGCCGCAGGCGATTGCATTTCTGCTTTCATGACTTTTATGTTTAGTGAGCTGGGGGTGATTCCTCCAAAATTTCCTTTTGTCCTCCACACATTTCAATTGTAAAATGTAATGCCTGCAGCACTTGATATTCCCAGGTGGTCTCCCATCCAAGTACTAACCAAGCCCAACATTGCTTAGCTTCTGAGATCAGACGAGATCAGGCTTATTCAAGGTGGTGTGGCCGCAGGCGATTGCATTTCTGCTTTCATGACTTTTATGTTTAGTGAGCTGGGGGTGATTCCTCCAAAATTTCCTTTTGTCCTCCACACATTTCAATTGTAAAATGTAATTACAAAAATGTAATGCCTGCAGCACTTGATATTCCCAGGTGGTCTCCCATCCAAGTACTAACCAAGCCCAACATTGCTTAGCTTCTGAGATCAGACGAGATCAGGCTTATTCAAGGTGGTGTGGCCGCAGGCGAGTGCATTTCTGCTTTCATGACTTTTATGTTTAGTGAGCTGGGGGTGATTCCTCCAAAATTTCCTTTTGTCCTCCACACATTTCAATTGTAAAATGTAATGCCTGCAGCACTTGATATTCCCAGGTGGTCTCCCATCCAAGTACTAACCAAGCCCAACATTGCTTAGCTTCTGAGATCAGACGAGATCAGGCTTATTCAAGGTGGTGTGGCCGCAGGCGATTGCATTTCTGCTTTCATGACTTTTATGTTTAGTGAGCTGGGGGTGATTCCTCCAAAATTTCCTTTTGTCCTCCACACATTTCAATTGTAAAATGTAATTACAAAAATGTAATGCCTGCAGCACTTGATATTCCCAGGTGGTCTCCCATCCAAGTACTAACCAAGCCCAACATTGCTTAGCTTCTGAGATCAGACGAGATCAGGCTTATTCAAGGTGGAGTGGCCGCAGGCGATTGCATTTCTGCTTTCATGACTTTTATGTTTAGTGAGCTGGGGGTGATTCCTCCAAAATTTCCTTTTGTCCTCCACACATTTCAATTGTAAAATGTAATTACTAAAATGTAATGCCTGCAGCACTTGATATTCCCAGGTGGTCTCCCATCCAAGTACTAACCAAGCCCAACATTGCTTAGCTTCTGAGATCAGACGAGATCAGGCTTATTCAAGGTGGTGTGGCCGCAGGCGATTGCATTTCTGCTTTCATGACTTTTATGTTTAGTGAGCTGGGGGTGATTCCTCCAAAATTTCCTTTTGTCCTCCACACATTTCAATTGTAAAATGTAATTACAAAAATGTAATGCCTGCAGCACTTGATATTCCCAGGTGGTCTCCCATCCAAGTACTAACCAAGCCCAACATTGCTTAGCTTCTGAGATCAGACGAGATCAGGCTTATTCAAGGTGGTGTGGCCGCAGGCGATTGCATTTCTGCTTTCATGACTTTTATGTTTAGTGAGCTGGGGGTGATTCCTCCAAAATTTCCTTTTGTCCTCCACACATTTCAATTGTAAAATGTAATGCCTGCAGCACTTGATATTCCCAGGTGGTCTCCCATCCAAGTACTAACCAAGCCCAACATTGCTTAGCTTCTGAGATCAGACGAGATCAGGCTTATTCAAGGTGGTGTGGCCGCAGGCGATTGCATTTCTGCTTTCATGACTTTTATGTTTAGTGAGCTGGGGGTGATTCCTCCAAAATTTCCTTTTGTCCTCCACACATTTCAATTGTAAAATGTAATGCCTGCAGCACTTGATATTCCCAGGTGGTCTCCCATCCAAGTACTAACCAAGCCCAACATTGCTTAGCTTCTGAGATCAGACGAGATCAGGCTTATTCAAGGTGGTGTGGCCGCAGGCGATTGCTGTTCTGCTTTCATGACTTTTATGTTTAGTGAGCTGGGGGTGATTCCTCCAAAATTTCCTTTTGTCCTCCACACATTTCAATTGTAAAATGTAATGCCTGCAGCACTTGATATTCCCAGGTGGTCTCCCATCCAAGTACTAACCAAGCCCAACATTGCTTAGCTTCTGAGATCAGACGAGATCAGGCTTATTCAAGGTGGTGTGGCCGCAGGCGATTGCATTTCTGCTTTCATGACTTTTATGTTTAGTGAGCTGGGGGTGATTCCTCCAAAATTTCCTTTTGTCCTCCACACATTTCAATTGTAAAATGTAATGCCTGCAGCACTTGATATTCCCAGGTGGTCTCCCATCCAAGTACTAAAAAGCCCAACATTGCTTAGCTTCTGAGATCAGACGAGATCAGGCTTATTCAAGGTGGTGTGGCCGCAGGCGATTGCATTTCTGCTTTCATGACTTTTATGTTTAGTGAGCTGGGGGTGATTCCTCCAAAATTTCCTTTTGTCCTCCACACATTTCAATTGTAAAATGTAATTACAAAAATGTAATGACTGCAGCACTTGATATTCCCAGGTGGTCTCCCATCCAAGTACTAACCAAGCCCAACATTGCTTAGCTTCTGAGATCAGACGAGATCAGGCTTATTCAAGGTGGTGTGGCCGCAGGCGATTGCATTTCTGCTTTCATGACTTTTATGTTTAGTGAGCTGGGGGTGATTCCTCCAAAATTTCCTTTTGTCCTCCACACATTTCAATTGTAAAATGTAATTACAAAAATGTAATGCCTGCAGCACTTGATATTCCCAGGTGCTCTCCCATCCAAGTACTAACCAAGCCCAACATTGCTTAGCTTCTGAGATCAGACGAGATCAGGCTTATTCAAGGTGGTGTGGCCGCAGGCGATTGCATTTCTGCTTTCATGACTTTTATGTTTAGTGAGCTGGGGGTGATTCCTCCAAAATTTCCTTTTGTCCTCCACACATTTCAATTGTAAAATGTAATGCCTGCAGCACTTGATATTCCCAGGTGGTCTCCCATCCAAGTACTAACCAAGCCCAACATTGCTTAGCTTCTGAGATCAGGCTTATTCAAGGTGGTGTGGCCGCAGGGGATTGCATTTCTGCTTTCATGACTTTTATGTTTAGTGAGCTGGGGGTGATTCCTCCAAAATTTCCTTTTGTCCTCCACACATTTCAATTGTAAAATGTAATTACAAAAATGTAATGCCTGCAGCACTTGATATTCCCAGGTGGTCTCCCATCCAAGTACTAACCAAGCCCAACATTGCTTAGCTTCTGAGATCAGGCTTATTCAAGGTGGTGTGGCCGCAGGCGATTGCATTTCTGCTTTCATGACTTTTATGTTTAGTGAGCTGGGGGTGATTCCTCCAAAATTTCCTTTTGTCCTCCACACATTTCAATTGTAAAATGTAATGCCTGCAGCACTTGATATTCCCAGGTGGTCTCCCATCCAAGTACTAACCAAGCCCAACATTGCTTAGCTTCTGAGATCAGACGAGATCAGGCTTATTCAAGGTGGTGTGGCCGCAGGCGACTGCATTTCTGCTTTCATGACTTTTATGTTTAGTGAGCTGGGGGTGATTCCTCCAAAATTTCCTTTTGTCCTCCACACATTTCAATTGTAAAATGTAATGCCTGCAGCACTTGATATTCCCAGGTGGTCTCCCATCCAAGTACTAACCAAGCCCAACATTGCTTAGCTTCTGAGATCAGACGAGATCAGGCTTATTCAAGGTGGTGTGGCCGCAGGCGATTGCATTTCTGCTTTCATGACTTTTATGTTTAGTGAGCTGGGGGTGATTCCTCCAAAATTTCCTTTTGTCCTCCACACATTTCAATTGTAAAATGTAATGCCTGCAGCACTTGATATTCCCAGGTGGTCTCCCATCCAAGTACTAACCAAGCCCAACATTGCTTAGCTTCTGAGATCAGACGAGATCAGGCTTATTCAAGGTGGTGTGGCCGCAGGCGATTGCATTTCTGCTTTCATGACTTTTATGTTTAGTGAGCTGGGGGTGATTCCTCCAAAATTTCCTTTTGTCCTCCACACATTTCAATTGTAAAATGTAATGCCTGCAGCACTTGATATTCCCAGGTGGTCTCCCATCCAAGTACTAACCAAGCCCAACATTGCTTAGCTTCTGAGATCAGACGAGATCAGGCTTATTCAAGGTGGTGTGGCCGCAGGCGATTGCATTTCTGCTTTCATGACTTTTATGTTTAGTGAGCTGGGGGTGATTCCTCCAAAATTTCCTTTTGTCCTCCACACATTTCAATTGTAAAATGTAATTACAAAAATGTAATGCCTGCAGCACTTGATATTGCCAGGTGGTCTCCCATCCAAGTACTAACCAAGCCCAACATTGCTTAGCTTCTGAGATCAGACGAGATCAGGCTTATTCAAGGTGGTGTGGCCGCAGGCGATTGCATTTCTGCTTTCATGACTTTTATGTTTAGTGAGCTGGGGGTGATTCCTCCAAAATTTCCTTTTGTCCTCCACACATTTCAATTGTAAAATGTAATGCCTGCAGCACTTGATATTCCCAGGTGGTCTCCCATCCAAGTACTAACCAAGCCCAACATTGCTTAGCTTCTGAGATCAGACGAGATCAGGCTTATTCAAGGTGGTGTGGCCGCAGGCGATTGCATTTCTGCTTTCATGACTTTTATGTTTAGTGAGCTGGGGGTGATTCCTCCAAAATTTCCTTTTGTCCTCCACACATTTCAAATGTAAAATGTAATTACAAAAATGTAATGCCTGCAGCACTTGATATTCCCAGGTGGTCTCCCATCCAAGTACTAACCAAGCCCAACATTGCTTAGCTTCTGAGATCAGATGAGATCAGGCTTATTCAAGGTGGTGTGGCCGCAGGCGATTGCATTTCTGCTTTCATGACTTTTATGTTTAGTGAGCTGGGGGTGATTCCTCCAAAATTTCCTTTTGTCCTCCACACATTTCAATTGTAAAATGTAATGCCTGCAGCACTTGATATTCCCAGGTGGTCTCCCATCCAAGTACTAACCAAGCCCAACATTGCTTAGCTTCTGAGATCATACGAGATCAGGCTTATTCAAGGTGGTGTTGCCGCAGGCGATTGCATTTCTGCTTTCATGACTTTTATGTTTAGTGAGCTGGGGGTGATTCCTCCAAAATTTCCTTTTGTCCTCCACACATTTCAATTGTAAAATGTAATGCCTGCAGCACTTGATATTCCCAGGTGGTCTCCCATCCAAGTACTAACCAAGCCCAACATTGCTTAGCTTCTGAGATCAGGCTTATTCAAGGTGGTGTGGCCGCAGGCGATTGCATTTCTGCTTTCATGACTTTTATGTTTAGTGAGCTGGGGGTGATTCCTCCAAAATTTCCTTTTGTCCTCCACACATTTCAATTGTAAAATGTAATTACAAAAATGTAATGCCTGCAGCACTTGATATTCCCAGGTGGTCTCCCATCCAAGTACTAACCAAGCCCAACATTGCTTAGCTTCTGAGATCAGACGAGATCAGGCTTATTCAAGGTGGTGTGGCCGCAGGCGATAGCATTTCTGCTTTCATGACTTTTATGTTTAGTGAGCTGGGGGTGATTCCTCCAAAATTTCCTTTTGTCCTCCACACATTTCAATTCTAAAATGTAATTACAAAAATGTAATGCCTGCAGCACTTGATATTCCCAGGTGGTGTCCCATCCAAGTACTAACCAAGCCCAACATTGCTTAGCTTCTGAGATCAGACGAGATCAGGCTTATTCAAGGTGGTGTGGCCGCAGGCGATTGCATTTCTGCTTTCATGACTTTTATGTTTAGTGAGCTGGGGGTGATTCCTCCAAAATTTCCTTTTGTCCTCCACACATTTCAATTGTAAAATGTAATTACAAAAATGTAATGCCTGCAGCACTTGATATTCCCAGGTGGTCTCCCATCCAAGTACTAACCAAGCCCAACATTGCTTAGCTTCTGAGATCAGACGAGATCAGGCTTATTCAAGGTGGTGTGGCCGCAGGCGATTGCATTTCTGCTTTCATGACTTTTATGTTTAGTGAGCTGGGGGTGATTCCTCCAAAATTTCCTTTTGTCCTCCACACATTTCAATTGTAAAATGTAATTACAAAAATGTAATGCCTGCAGCACTTGATATTCCCAGGTGGTCTCCCATCCAAGTACTAACCAAGCCCAACATTGCTTAGCTTCTGAGATCAGACGAGATCAGGCTTATTCAAGGAGGTGTGGCCGCAGGCGATTGCATTTCTGCTTTCATGACTTTTATGTTTAGTGAGCTGGGGGTGATTCCTCCAAAATTTCCTTTTGTCCTCCACACATTTCAATTGTAAAATGTAATGCCTGCAGCACTTGATATTCCCAGGTGGTCTCCCATCCAAGTACTAACCAAGCCCAACATTGCTTAGCTTCTGAGATCAGACGAGATCAGGCTTATTCAAGGTGGTGTGGCCGCAGGCGATTGCATTTCTGCTTTCATGACTTTTATGTTTAGTGAGCTGGGGGTGATTCCTCCAAAATTTCCTTTTGTCCTCCACACATTTCAATTGTAAAATGTAATTACAAAAATGTAATGCCTGCAGCACTTGATATTCCCAGGTGGTCTCCCATCCAAGTACTAACCAAGCCCAACATTGCTTAGCTTCTGAGATCAGATGAGATCAGGCTTATTCAAGGTGGTGTGGCCGCAGGCGATTGCATTTCTGCTTTCATGACTTTTATGTTTAGTGAGCTGGGGGTGATTCCTCCAAAATTTCCTTTTGTCCTCCACACATTTCAATTGTAAAATGTAATGCCTGCAGCACTTGATATTCCCAGGTGGTCTCCCATCCAAGTACTAACCAAGCCCAACATTGCTTAGCTTCTGAGATCAGACGAGATCAGGCGAGATCAGGCTTATTCAAGGTGGTGTGGCCGCAGGCGATTGCATTTCTGCTTTCATGACTTTTATGTTTAGTGAGCTGGGGGTGATTCCTCCAAAATTTCCTTTTGTCCTCCACACATTTCAATTGTAAAATGTAATGCCTGCAGCACTTGATATTCCCAGGTGGTCTCCCATCCAAGTACTAACCAAGCCCAACATTGCTTAGCTTCTGAGATCAGACGAGATCAGGCTTATTCAAGGTGGTGTGGCCGCAGGCGATTGCATTTCTGCTTTCATGACTTTTATGTTTAGTGAGCTGGGGGTGATTCCTCCAAAATTTCCTTTTGTCCTCCACACATTTCAATTGTAAAATGTAATTACAAAAATGTAATGCCTGCAGCACTTGATATTCCCAGGTGGTCTCCCATCCAAGTACTAACCAAGCCCAACATTGCTTAGCTTCTGAGATCAGACGAGATCAGGCTTATTCAAGGTGGTGTGGCCGCAGGCGATTGCATTTCTGCTTTCATGACTTTTATGTTTAGTGAGCTGGGGGTGATTCCTCCAAAATTTCCTTTTGTCCTCCACACATTTCTATTGTAAAATGTAATTACAAAAATGTAATGCCTGCAGCACTTGATATTCCCAGGTGGTCTCCCATCCAAGTACTAACCAAGCCCAACATTGCTTAGCTTCGGAGATCAGACGAGATCAGGCTTATTCAAGGTGGTGTGGCCGCAGGCGATTGCATTTCTGCTTTCATGACTTTTATGTTTAGTGAGCTGGGGGTGATTCCTCCAAAATTTCCTTTTGTCCTCCACACATTTCAATTGTAAAATGTAATTACAAAAATGTAATGCCTGCAGCACTTGATATTCCCAGGTGGTCTCCCATCCAAGTACTAACCAAGCCCAACATTGCTTAGCTTCTGAGATCAGACGAGATCAGGCTTATTCAAGGTGGTGTGGCCGCAGGCGATTGCTGTTCTGCTTTCATGACTTTTATGTTTAGTGAGCTGGGGGTGATTCCTCCAAAATTTCCTTTTGTCCTCCACACATTTCAATTGTAAAATGTAATGCCTGCAGCACTTGATATTCCCAGGTGGTCTCCCATCCAAGTACTAACCAAGCCCAACATTGCTTAGCTTCTGAGATCAGACGAGATCAGGCTTATTCAAGGTGGTGTGGCCGCAGGCGATTGCATTTCTGCTTTCATGACTTTTATGTTTAGTGAGCTGGGGGTGATTCCTCCAAAACTTCCTTTTGTCCTCCACACATTTCAATTGTAAAATGTAATGCCTGCAGCACTTGATATTCCCAGGTGGTCTCCCATCCAAGTACTAACCAAGCCCAACTTTGCTTTGCTTCTGAGATCAGACGAGATCAGGCTTATTCAAGGTGGTGTGGCCGCAGGCGATTGCATTTCTGCTTTCATGACTTTTATGTTTAGTGAGCTGGGGGTGATTCCTCCAAAATTTCCTTTTGTCCTCCACACATTTCAATTGTAAAATGTAATTACAAAAATGTAATGCCTGCAGCACTTGATATTCCCAGGTGGTCTCCCATCCAAGAACTAACCAAGCCCAACATTGCTTAGCTTCTGAGATCAGACGAGATCAGGCTTATTCAAGGTGGTGTGGCCGCAGGCGATTGCATTTCTGCTTTCATGACTTTTATGTTTAGTGAGCTGGGGGTGATTCCTCCAAAATTTCCTTTTGTCCTCCACACATTTCAATTGTAAAATGTAATTACTAAAATGTAATGCCTGCAGCACTTGATATTCCCAGGTGGTCTCCCATCCAAGTACTAACCAAGCCCAACATTGCTTAGCTTCTGAGATCAGACGAGATGAGGCTTATTCAAGGTGGTGTGGCCGCAGGCGATTGCATTTCTGCTTTCATGACTTTTATGTTTAGTGAGCTGGGGGTGATTCCTCCAAAATTTCCTTTTGTCCTCCACACATTTCAATTGTAAAATGTAATGCCTGCAGCACTTGATATTCCCAGGTGGTCTCCCATCCAAGTACTAACCAAGCCCAACATTGCTTAGCTTCTGAGATCAGACGAGATCAGGCTTATTCAAGGTGGTGTGGCCGCAGGCGATTGCATTTTTGCTTTCATGACTTTTATGTTTAGTGAGCTGGGGGTGATTCCTCCAAAATTTCCTTTTGTCCTAAACACATTTCAATTGTAAAATGTAATTACAAAAATGTAATGCCTGCAGCACTTGATATTCCCAGGTGGTCTCCCATCCAAGTACTAACCAAGCCCAACATTGCTTAGCTTCTGAGATCAGACGAGATCAGGCTTATTCAAGGTGGTGTGGCCGCAGGCGATTGCATTTTTGCTTTCATGACTTTTATGTTTAGTGAGCTGGGGGTGATTCCTCCAAAATTTCCTTTTGTCCTCCACACATTTCAATTGTAAAATGTAATTACAAAAATGTAATGCCTGCAGCACTTGATATTCCCAGGTGGTCTCCCATCCAAGTACTAACCAAGCCCAACATTGCTTAGCTTCTGAGATCAGACGAGATCAGGCTTATTCAAGGTGGTGTGGCCGCAGGCGATTGCTGTTCTGCTTTCATGACTTTTATGTTTAGTGAGCTGGGGGTGATTCCTCCAAAATTTCCTTTTGTCCTCCACACATTTCAATTGTAAAATGTAATGCCTGCAGCACTTGATATTCCCAGGTGGTCTCCCATCCAAGTACTAACCAAGCCCAACATTGCTTAGCTTCTGAGATCAGACGAGATCAGGCTTATTCAAGGTGGTGTGGCCGCAGGCGATTGCATTTCTGCTTTCATGACTTTTATGTTTAGTGAGCTGGGGGTGATTCCTCCAAAATTTCCTTTTGTCCTCCACACATTTCAATTGTAAAATGTAATTACTAAAATGTAATGCCTGCAGCACTTGATATTCCCACGTGGTCTCCCATCCAATTACTAACCAAGCCCAACATTGCTTAGCTTCTGAGATCAGACGAGATCAGGCTTATTCAAGGTGGTGTGGCCGCAGGCGATTGCATTTCTGCTTTCATGACTTTTATGTTTAGTGAGCTGGGGGTGATTCCTCCAAAATTTCCTTTTGTCCTCCACACATTTCAATTGTAAAATGTAATGCCTGCAGCACTTGATATTCCCAGGTGGTCTCCCATCCAAGTACTAACCAAGCCCAACATTGCTTAGCTTCTGAGATCAGACGAGATCAGGCTTATTCAAGGTGGTGTGGCCGCAGGCGATTGCTGTTCTGCTTTCATGACTTTTATGTTTAGTGAGCTGGGGGTGATTCCTCCAAAATTTCCTTTTGTCCTCCACACATTTCAATTGTAAAATGTAATTACTAAAATGTAATGCCTGCAGCACTTGATATTCCCAAGAGGTCTCCCATCCAACTACTAACCAAGCCCAACATTGCTTAGCTTCTGAGATCAGACGAGATCAGGCTTATTCAAGGTGGTGTGGCCGCAGGCGATTGCATTTCTGCTTTCATGACTTTTATGTTTAGTGAGCTGGGGGTGATTCCTCCAAAATTTCCTTTTGTCCTCCACACATTTCAATTGTAAAATGTAATTACAAAAATGTAATGCCTGCAGCACTTGATATTCCCAGGTGGTCTCCCATCCAAGTACTAACCAAGCCCAACATTGCTTAGCTTCTGAGATCAGACGAGATCAGGCTTATTCAAGGTGGTGTGGCCGCAGGCGATTGCATTTCTGCTTTCATGACTTTTATGTTTAGTGAGCTGGGGGTGATTCCTCCAAAATTTCCTTTTGTCCTCCACACATTTCAATTGTAAAATGTAATGCCTGCAGCACTTGATATTCCCAGGTGGTCTCCCATCCAAGTACTAACGAAGCCCAACATTGCTTAGCTTCTGAGATCAGACGAGATCAGGCTTATTCAAGGTGGTGTGGCCGCAGGCGATTGCATTTCTGCTTTCATGACTTTTATGTTTAGTGAGCTGGGGGTGATTCCTCCAAAATTTCCTTTTGTCCTCCACACATTTCAATTGTAAAATGTAATGCCTGCAGCACTTGATATTCCCAGGTGGTCTCCCATCCAAGTACTAACCAAGCCCAACATTGCTTAGCTTCTGAGATCAGACGAGATCAGGCTTATTCAAGGTGGTGTGGCCGCAGGCGATTGCATTTCTGCTTTCATGACTTTTATGTTTAGTGAGCTGGGGGTGATTCCTCCAAAATTTCCTTTTGTCCTCCACACATTTCAATTGTAAAATGTAATTACTAAAATGTAATGCCTGCAGCACTTGATATTCCCAGGTGGTCTCCCATCCAAGTACTAACCAAGCCCAACATTGCTTAGCTTCTGAGATCAGACGAGATCAGGCTTATTCAAGGTGGTGTGGCCGCAGGCGATTGCATTTCTGCTTTCATGACTTTTATGTTTAGTGAGCTGGGGGTGATTCCTCCAAAATTTCCTTTTGTCCTCCACACATTTCAATTGTAAAATGTAATGCCTGCAGCACTTGATATTCCCAGGTGGTCTCCCATCCAAGTACTAACCAAGCCCAACATTGCTTAGCTTCTGAGATCAGACGAGATCAGGCTTATTCAAGGTGGTGTGGCCGCAGGCGATTGCATTTCTGCTTTCATGACTTTTATGTTTAGTGAGCTGGGGGTGATTCCTCCAAAATTTCCTTTTGTCCTCCACACATTTCAATTGTAAAATGTAATTACAAAAATGTAATGCCTGCAGCACTTGATATTCCCACGTGGTCTCCCATCCAAGTACTAACCAAGCCCAACATTGCTTAGCTTCTGAGATCAGACGAGATCAGGCTTATTCAAGGTGGTGTGGCCGCAGGCGATTGCATTTCTGCTTTCATGACTTTTATGTTTAGTGAGCTGGGGGTGATTCCTCCAAAATTTCCTTTTGTCCTCCACACATTTCAATTGTAAAATGTAATTACAAAAATGTAATGCCTGCAGCACTTGATATTCCCAGGTGGTCTCCCATCCAAGTACTAACCAAGCCCAACATTGCTTAGCTTCTGAGATCAGACGAGATCAGGCTTATTCAAGGTGGTGTGGCCGCAGGCGATTGCATTTCTGCTTTCATGACTTTTATGTTTAGTGAGCTGGGGGTGATTCCTCCAAAATTTCCTTTTGTCCTCCACACATTTCAATTGTAAAATGTAATGCCTGCAGCACTTGATATTCCCAGGTGGTCTCCCATCCAAGTACTAACCAAGCCCAACATTGCTTAGCTTCTGAGATCAGACGAGATCAGGCTTATTCAAGGTGGTGTGGCCGCAGGCGATTGCATTTCTGCTTTCATGACTTTTATGTTTAGTGAGCTGGGGGTGATTCCTCCAAAATTTCCTTTTGTCCTCCACACATTTCAATTGTAAAATGTAATGCCTGCAGCACTTGATATTCCCACGTGGTCTCCCATCCAAGTACTAACCAAGCCAAACATTGCTTAGCTTCTGAGATCAGACGAGATCAGGCTTATTCAAGGTGGTGTGGCCGCAGGCGGTTGCATTTCTGCTTTCATTACTTTTATGTTTAGTGAGCTGGGGGTGATTCCTCCAAAATTTCCTTTTGTCCTCCACACATTTCAATTGTAAAATGTAATTACAAAAATGTAATGCCTGCAGCACTTGATATTCCCAGGAGGTCTCCCATCCAAGTACTAACCAAGCCCAACATTGCTTAGCTTCTGAGATCAGACGAGATCAGGCTTATTCAAGGTGGTGTGGCCGCAGGCGATTGCATTTCTGCTTTCATGACTTTTATGTTTAGTGAGCTGGGGGTGATTCCTCCAAAATTTCCTTTTGTCCTCCACACATTTCAATTGTAAAATGTAATGCCTGCAGCACTTGATATTCCCAGGTGGTCTCCCATCCAAGTACTAACCAAGCCCAACATTGCTTAGCTTCTGAGATCAGACGAGATCAGGCTTATTCAAGGTGGTGTGGCCGCAGGCGATTGCATTTCTGCTTTCATGACTTTTATGTTTAGTGAGCTGGGGGTGATTCCTCCAAAATTTCCTTTTGTCCTCCACACATTTCAATTGTAAAATGTAATGCCTGCAGCACTTGATATTCCCAGGTGGTCTCCCATCCAAGTACTAACCAAGCCCAACATTGCTTAGCTTCTGAGATCAGACGAGATCAGGCTTATTCAAGGTGGTGTGGCCGCAGGCGATTGCATTTCTGCTTTCATGACTTTTATGTTTAGTGAGCTGGGGGTGATTCCTCCAAAATTTCCTTTTGTCCTCCACACATTTCAATTGTAAAATGTAATTACAAAAATGTAATGCCTGCAGCACTTGATATTCCCAGGTGGTCTCCCATCCAAGTACTAACCAAGCCCAACATTGCTTAGCTTCTGAGATCAGACGAGATCAGGCTTATTCAAGGTGGTGTGGCCGCAGGCGATTGCATTTCTGCTTTCATGACTTTTATGTTTAGTGAGCTGGGGGTGATTCCTCCAAAATTTCCTTTTGTCCTCCACACATTTCAATTGTAAAATGTAATTACAAAAATGTAATGCCTGCAGCACTTGATATTCCCAGGTGGTCTCCCATCCAAGTACTAACCAAGCCCAACATTGCTTAGCTTCTGAGATCAGACGAGATCAGGCTTATTCAAGGTGGTGTGGCCGCAGACGATTGCATTTCTGCTTTCATGACTTTTATGTTTAGTGAGCTGGGGGTGATTCCTCCAAAATTTCCTTTTGTCCTCCACACATTTCAATTGTAAAATGTAATTACAAAAATGTAATGCCTGCAGCACTTGATATTCCCAGGTGGTCTCCCATCCAAGTACTAACCAAGCCCAACATTGCTTAGCTTCTGAGATCAGACGAGATCAGGCTTATTCAAGGTGGTGTGGCCGCAGGCGATTGCATTTCTGCTTTCATGACTTTTATGTTTAGTGAGCTGGGGGTGATTCCTCCAAAATTTCCTTTTGTCCTCCACACATTTCAATTGTAAAATGTAATTACAAAAATGTAATGCCTGCAGCACTTGATATTCCCAGGTGGTCTCCCATCCAAGTACTAACCAAGCCCAACATTGCTTAGCTTCTGAGATCAGACGAGATCAGGCTTATTCAAGGTGGTGTGGCCGCAGGCGATTGCATTTCTGCTTTCATGACTTTTATGTTTAGTGAGCTGGGGGTGATTCCTCCAAAATTTCCTTTTGTCCTCCACACATTTCAATTGTAAAATGTAATGCCTGCAGCACTTGATATTCCCAGGTGGTCTCCCATCCAAGTACTAACCAAGCCCAACATTGCTTAGCTTCTGAGATCAGGCTTATTCAAGGTGGTGTGGCCGCAGGCGATTGCATTTCTGCTTTCATGACTTTTATGTTTAGTGAGCTGGGGGTGATTCCTCCAAAATTTCCTTTTGTCCTCCACACATTTCAATTGTAAAATGTAATGCCTGCAGCACTTGATATTCCCAGGTGGTCTCCCATCCAAGTACTAACCAAGCCCAACATTGCTTAGCTTCTGAGATCAGGCTTATTCAAGGTGGTGTGGCCGCAGGCGATTGCATTTCTGCTTTCATGACTTTTATGTTTAGTGAGCTGGGGGTGATTCCTCCAAAATTTCCTTTTGTCCTCCACACATTTCAATTGTAAAATGTAATTACAAAAATGTAATGCCTGCAGCACTTGATATTCCCAGGTGGTCTCCCATCCAAGTACTAACCAAGCCCAACATTGCTTAGCTTCTGAGATCAGACGAGATCAGGCTTATTCAAGGTGGTGTGGCCGCAGGCGATTGCATTTCTGCTTTCATGACTTTTATGTTTAGTGAGCTGGGGGTGATTCCTCCAAAATTTCCTTTTGTCCTCCACACATTTCAATTGTAAAATGTAATGCCTGCAGCACTTGATATTCCCAGGTGGTCTCCCATCCAAGTACTAACCAAGCCCAACATTGCTTAGCTTCTGAGATCAGGCTTATTCAAGGTGGTGTGGCCGCAGGCGATTGCATTTCTGCTTTCATGACTTTTATGTTTAGTGAGCTGGGGGTGATTCCTCCAAAATTTCCTTTTGTCCTCCACACATTTCAATTGTAAAATGTAATGCCTGTAGCACTTGATATTCCCAGGTGGTCTCCCATCCAAGTACTAACCAAGCCCAACATTGCTTAGCTTCTGAGATCAGACGAGATCAGGCTTATTCAAGGTGGTGTGGCCGCAGGCGATTGCATTTCTGCTTTCATGACTTTTATGTTTAGTGAGCTGGGGGTGATTCCTCCAAAATTTCCTTTTGTCCTCCACACATTTCAATTGTAAAATGTAATTACAAAAATGTAATGCCTGCAGCACTTGATATTCCCAGGTGGTCTCCCATCCAAGTACTAACCAAGCCCAACATTGCTTAGCTTCTGAGATCAGACGAGATCAGGCTTATTCAAGGTGGTGTGGCCGCAGGCGATTGCATTTCTGCTTTCATGACTTTTATGTTTAGTGAGCTGGGGGTGATTCCTCCAAAATTTCCTTTTGTCCACACATTTCAATTGTAAAATGTAATTACAAAAATGTAATGCCTGCAGCACTTGATATTCCCAGGTGGTCTCCCATCCAAGTACTAACCAAGCCCAACATTGCTTAGCTTCTGAGATCAGACGAGATCAGGCTTATTCAAGATGGTGTGGCCGCAGGCGATTGCATTTCTGCTTTCATGACTTTTATGTTTAGTGAGCTGGGGGTGATTCCTCCAAAATTTCCTTTTGTCCTCCACACATTTCAATTGTAAAATGTAATGCCTGCAGCACTTGATATTCCCAGGTGGTCTCCCATCCAAGTACTAACCAAGCCCAACATTGCTTAGCTTCTGAGATCAGACGAGATCAGGCTTATTCAAGGTGGTGTGGCCGCAGGCGATTGCATTTCTGCTTTCATGACTTTTATGTTTAGTGAGCTGGGGGTGATTCCTCCAAAATTTCCTTTTTTCCTCCACACATTTCAATTCTAAAATGTAATTACAAAAATGTAATGCCTGCAGCACTTGATATTCCCAGGTGGTCTCCCATCCAAGTACTAACCAAGCCCAACATTGCTTAGCTTCTGAGATCAGACGAGATCAGGCTTATTCAAGGTGGTGTGGCCGCAGGCGATTGCATTTCTGCTTTCATGACTTTTATGTTTAGTGAGCTGGGGGTGATTCCTCCAAAATTTCCTTTTGTCCTCCACACATTTCAATTGTAAAATGTAATGCCTGCAGCACTTGATATTCCCAGGTGGTCTCCCATCCAAGTACTAACCAAGCCCAACATTGCTTAGCTTCTGAGATCAGACGAGATCAGGCTTATTCAAGGTGGTGTGGCCGCAGGCGATTGCATTTCTGCTTTCATGACTTTTATGTTTAGTGAGCTGGGGGTGATTCCTCCAAAATTTCCTTTTGTCCTCCACACATTTCAATTGTAAAATGTAATGCCTGCAGCACTTGATATTCCCAGGTGGTCTCCCATCCAAGTACTAACCAAGCCCAACATTGCTTAGCTTCTGAGATCAGACGAGATCAGGCTTATTCAAGGTGGTGTGGCCGCAGGCGATTGCATTTCTGCTTTCATGACTTTTATGTTTAGTGAGCTGGGGGTGATTCCTCCAAAATTTCCTTTTGTCCTCCACACATTTCAATTGTAAAATGTAATGCCTGCAGCACTTGATATTCCCAGGTGGTCTCCCATCCAAGTACTAACCAAGCCCAACATTGCTTAGCGTCTGAGATCAGACGAGATCAGGCTTATTCAAGGTGGTGTGGCCGCAGGCGATTGCATTTCTGCTTTCATGACTTTTATGTTTAGTGAGCTGGGGGTGATTCCTCCAAAATTTCCTTTTGTCCTCCACACATTTCAATTGTAAAATGTAATGCCTGCAGCACTTGATATTCCCAGGTGGTCTCCCATCCAAGTACTAACCAAGCCCAACATTGCTTAGCTTCTGAGATCAGACGAGATCAGGCTTATTCAAGGTGGTGTGGCCGCAGGCGATTGCATTTCTGCTTTCATGACTTTTATGTTTAGTGAGCTGGGGGTGATTCCTCCAAAATTTCCTTTTGTCCTCCACACATTTCTATTGTAAAATGTAATGCCTGCAGCACTTGATATTCCCAGGTGGTCTCCCATCCAAGTACTAACCAAGCCCAACATTGCTTAGCTTCTGAGATCAGACGAGATCAGGCTTATTCAAGGTGGTGTGGCCGCAGGCGATTGCATTTCTGCTTTCATGACTTTTATGTTTAGTGAGCTGGGGGTGATTCCTCCAAAATTTCCTTTTGTCCTCCACACATTTCAATTGTAAAATGTAATTACAAAAATGTAATGCCTGCAGCACTTGATATTCCCAGGTGGTCTCCCATCCAAGTACTAACCAAGCCCAACATTGCTTAGCTTCTGAGATCAGACGAGATCAGGCTTATTCAAGGTGGTGTGGCCGCAGGCGATTGCATTTCTGCTTTCATGACTTTTATGTTTAGTGAGCTGGGGGTGATTCCTCCAAAATTTCCTTTTGTCCTCCACACATTTCAATTGTAAAATGTAATTACAAAAATGTAATGCCTGCAGCACTTGATATTCCCAGGTGGTCTCCCATCCAAGTACTAACCAAGCCCAACATTGCTTAGCTTCTGAGATCAGACGAGATCAGGCTTATTCAAGGTGGTGTGGCCGCAGGCGATTGCTTTTCTGCTTTCATGACTTTTATGTTTAGTGAGCTGGGGGTGATTCCTCCAAAATTTCCTTTTGTCCTCCACACATTTCAATTGTAAAATGTAATGCCTGCAGAACTTGATATTCCCAGGTGGTCTCCCATCCAAGTACTAACCAAGCCCAACATTGCTTAGCTTCTGAGATCAGACGAGATCAGGCTTATTCAAGGTGGTGTGGCCGCAGGCAATTGCATTTCTGCTTTCATGACTTTTATGTTTAGTGAGCTGGGGGTGATTCCTCCAAAATTTCCTTTTGTCCTCCACACATTTCAATTGTAAAATGTAATGCCTGCAGCACTTGATATTCCCAGGTGGTCTCCCATCCAAGTACTAACCAAGCCCAACATTGCTTAGCTTCTGAGATCAGACGAGATCAGGCTTATTCAAGGTGGTGTGGCCGCAGGCGATTGCATTTCTGCTTTCATGACTTTTATGTTTAGTGAGCTGGGGGTGATTCCTCCAAAATTTCCTTTTGTCCTCCACACATTTCAATTGTAAAATGTAATGCCTGCAGCACTTGATATTCCCAGGTGGTCTCCCATCCAAGTACTAACCAAGCCCAACATTGCTTAGCTTCTGAGATCAGACGAGATCAGGCTTATTCAAGGTGGTGTGGCCGCAGGCGATTGCATTTCTGCTTTCATGACTTTTATGTTTAGTGAGCTGGGGGTGATTCCTCCAAAATTTCCTTTTGTCCTCCACACATTTCAATTGTAAAATGTAATGCCTGCAGCACTTGATATTCCCAGGTGGTCTCCCATCCAAGTACTAACCAAGCCCAACATTGCTTAGCTTCTGAGATCAGACGAGATCAGGCTTATTCAAGGTGGTGTGGCCGCAGGCGATTGCATTTCTGCTTTCATGACTTTTATGTTTAGTGAGCTGGGGGTGATTCCTCCAAAATTTCCTTTTGTCCTCCACACATTTCAATTGTAAAATGTAATTACAAAAATGTAATGCCTGCAGCACTTGATATTCCCAGGAGGTCTCCCATCCAAGTACTAACCAAGCCCAACATTACTTAGCTTCTGAGATCAGACGAGATCAGGCTTATTCAAGGTGGTGTGGCCGCAGGCGATTGCATTTCTGCTTTCATGACTTTTATGTTTAGTGAGCTGGGGGTGATTCCTCCAAAATTTCCTTTTGTCCTCCACACATTTCAATTGTAAAATGTAATTACAAAAATGTAATGCCTGCAGCACTTGATATTCCCAGGTGGTCTCCCATCCAAGTACTAACCAAGCCCAACATTGCTTAGCTTCTGAGATCAGGCTTATTCAAGGTGGTGTGGCCGCAGGCGATTGCATTTCTGCTTTCATGACTTTTATGTTTAGTGAGCTGGGGGTGATTCCTCCAAAATTTCCTTTTGTCCTCCACACATTTCAATTGTAAAATGTAATGCCTGCAGCACTTGATATTCCCAGGTGGTCTCCCATCCAAGTACTAACCAAGCCCAACATTGCTTAGCTTCTGAGATCAGACGAGATCAGGCTTATTCAAGGTGGTGTGGCCGCAGGCGATTGCATTTCTGCTTTCATGACTTTTATGTTTAGTGAGCTGGGGGTGATTCCTCCAAAATTTCCTTTTGTCCTCCACACATTTCAATTGTAAAATGTAATTACAAAAATGTAATGCCTGCAGCACTTGATATTCCCAGGTGGTCTCCCATCCAAGTACTAACCAAGCCCAACATTGCTTAGCTTCTGAGATCAGACGAGATCAGGCTTATTCAAGGTGGTGTGGCCGCAGGCGATTGCATTTCTGCTTTCATGACTTTTATGTTTAGTGAGCTGGGGGTGATTCCTCCAAAATTTCCTTTTGTCCTCCACACATTTCAATTGTAAAATGTAATGCCTGCAGCACTTGATATTCCCAGGTGGTCTCCCATCCAAGTACTAACCAAGCCCAACATTGCTTAGCTTCTGAGATCAGACGAGATCAGGCTTATTCAAGGTGGTGTGGCCGCAGGCGATTGCATTTCTGCTTTCATGACTTTTATGTTTAGTGAGCTGGGGGTGATTCCTCCAAAATTTCCTTTTGTCCTCCACACATTTCAATTGTAAAATGTAATTACAAAAATGTAATGCCTGCAGCACTTGATATTCCCAGGTGGTCTCCCATCCAAGTACTAACCAAGCCCAACATTGCTTAGCTTCTGAGATCAGACAAGATCAGGCTTATTCAAGGTGGTGTGGCCGCAGGCGATTGCATTTCTGCTTTCATGACTTTTATGTTTAGTGAGCTGGGGGTGATTCCTCCAAAATTTCCTTTTGTCCTCCACACATTTCAATTGTAAAATGTAATGCCTGCAGCACTTGATATTCCCAGGTGGTCTCCCATCCAAGTACTAACCAAGCCCAACATTGCTTAGCTTCTGAGATCAGACGAGATCAGGCTTATTCAAGGTGGTGTGGCCGCAGGCGATTGCATTTCTGCTTTCATGACTTTTATGTTTAGTGAGCTGGGGGTGATTCCTCCAAAATTTCCTTTTGTCCTCCACACATTTCAATTGTAAAATGTAATTACAAAAATGTAATGCCTGCAGCACTTGATATTCCTAGGTGGTCTCCCATCCAAGTACTAACCAAGCCCAACATTGCTTAGCTTCTGAGATCAGACGAGATCAGGCTTATTCAAGGTGGTGTGGCCGCAGGCGATTGCATTTCTGCTTTCATGACTTTTATGTTTAGTGAGCTGGGGGTGATTCCTCCAAAATTTCCTTTTGTCCTCCCCACATTTCAATTGAAAAATGTAATGCCTGCAGCACTTGATATTCCCAGGTGGTCTCCCATCCAAGTACTAACCAAGCCCAACATTGCTTAGCTTCTGAGATCAGACGAGATCAGGCTTATTCAAGGTGGTGTGGCCGCAGGCGATTGCATTTCTGCTTTCATGACTTTTATGTTTAGTGAGCTGGGGGTGATTCCTCCAAAATTTCCTTTTGTCCTCCACACATTTCAATTGTAAAATGTAATGCCTGCAGCACTTGATATTCCCAGGTGGTCTCCCCTCCAAGTACTAACCAAGCCCAACATTGCTTAGCTTCTGAGATCAGACGAGATCAGGCTTATTCAAGGTGGTGTGGCCGCAGGCGATTGCATTTCTGCTTTCATGACTTTTATGTTTAGTGAGCTGGGGGTGATTCCTCCAAAATTTCCTTTTGTCCTCCACACATTTCAATTGTAAAATGTAATGCCTGCAGCACTTGATATTCCCAGGTGGTCTCCCATCCAAGTACTAACCAAGCCCAACATTGCTTAGCTTCTGAGATCAGACGAGATCAGGCTTATTCAAGGTGGTGTGGCCGCAGGCGATTGCATTTCTGCTTTCATGACTTTTATGTTTAGTGAGCTGGGGGTGATTCCTCCAAAATTTCCTTTTGTCCTCCACACATTTCAATTGTAAAATGTAATGCCTGCAGCACTTGATATTCCCAGGTGGTCTCCCATCCAAGTACTAACCAAGCCCAACATTGCTTAGCTTCTGAGATCAGGCTTATTCAAGGTGGTGTGGCCGCAGGCGATTGCATTTCTGCTTTCATGACTTTTATGTTTAGTGAGCTGGGGGTGATTCCTCCAAAATTTCCTTTTGTCCTCCACACATTTCAATTGTAAAATGTAATGCCTGCAGCACTTGATATTCCCAGGTGGTCTCCCATCCAAGTACTAACCAAGCCCAACATTGCTTAGCTTCTGAGATCAGACGAGATCAGGCTTATTCAAGGTGGTGTGGCCGCAGGCGATTGCATTTCTGCTTTCATGACTTTTATGTTTAGTGAGCTGGGGGTGATTCCTCCAAAATTTCCTTTTGTCCTCCACACATTTCAATTGTAAAATGTAATTACAAAAATGTAATGCCTGCAGCACTTGATATTCCCAGGTGGTCTCCCATCCAAATACTAACCAAGCCCAACATTGCTTAGCTTCTGAGATCAGACGAGATCAGGCTTATTCAAGGTGGTGTGGCCGCAGGCGAATGCATTTCTGCTTTCATGACTTTTATGTTTAGTGAGCTGGGGGTGATTCCTCCAAAATTTCCTTTTGTCCTCCACACATTTCAATTGTAAAATGTAATGCCTGCAGCACTTGATATTCCCAGGTGGTATCCCATCCAAGTACTAACCAAGCCCAACATTGCTTAGCTTCTGAGATCAGACGAGATCAGGCTTATTCAAGGTGGTGTGGCCGCAGGCGATTGCATTTCTGCTTTCATGACTTTTATGTTTAGTGAGCTGGGGGTGATTCCTCCAAAATTTCCTTTTGTCCTCCACACATTTCAATTGTAAAATGTAATTACAAAAATGTAATGCCTGCAGCACTTGATATTCCCAGGTGGTCTCCCATCCAAGTACTAACCAAGCCCAACATTGCTTAGCTTCTGAGATCAGACAAGATCAGGCTTATTCAAGGTGGTGTGGCCGCAGGCGATTGCATTTCTGCTTTCATGACTTTTATGTTTAGTGAGCTGGGGGTGATTCCTCCAAAATTTCCTTTTGTCCTCCACACATTTCAATTGTAAAATGTAATGCCTGCAGCACTTGATATTCCCAGGTGGTCTCCCATCCAAGTACTAACCAAGCCCAACATTGCTTAGCTTCTGAGATCAGACGAGATCAGGCTTATTCAAGGTGGTGTGGCCGCAGGCGATTGCATTTCTGCTTTCATGACTTTTATGTTTAGTGAGCTGGGGGTGATTCCTCCAAAATTTCCTTTTGTCCTCCACACATTTCAATTGTAAAATGTAATTACAAAAATGTAATGCCTGCAGCACTTGATATTCCTAGGTGGTCTCCCATCCAAGTACTAACCAAGCCCAACATTGCTTAGCTTCTGAGATCAGACGAGATCAGGCTTATTCAAGGTGGTGTGGCCGCAGGCGATTGCATTTCTGCTTTCATGACTTTTATGTTTAGTGAGCTGGGGGTGATTCCTCCAAAATTTCCTTTTGTCCTCCCCACATTTCAATTGAAAAATGTAATGCCTGCAGCACTTGATATTCCCAGGTGGTCTCCCATCCAAGTACTAACCAAGCCCAACATTGCTTAGCTTCTGAGATCAGACGAGATCAGGCTTATTCAAGGTGGTGTGGCCGCAGGCGATTGCATTTCTGCTTTCATGACTTTTATGTTTAGTGAGCTGGGGGTGATTCCTCCAAAATTTCCTTTTGTCCTCCACACATTTCAATTGTAAAATGTAATGCCTGCAGCACTTGATATTCCCAGGTGGTCTCCCCTCCAAGTACTAACCAAGCCCAACATTGCTTAGCTTCTGAGATCAGACGAGATCAGGCTTATTCAAGGTGGTGTGGCCGCAGGCGATTGCATTTCTGCTTTCATGACTTTTATGTTTAGTGAGCTGGGGGTGATTCCTCCAAAATTTCCTTTTGTCCTCCACACATTTCAATTGTAAAATGTAATTACAAAAATGTAATGCCTGCAGCACTTGATATTCCCAGGTGGTCTCCCATCCAAGTACTAACCAAGCCCAACATTGCTTAGCTTCTGAGATCAGACGAGATCAGGCTTATTCAAGGTGGTGTGGCCGCAGGCGATTGCATTTCTGCTTTCATGACTTTTATGTTTAGTGAGCTGGGGGTGATTCCTCCAAAATTTCCTTTTGTCCTCCACACATTTCAATTGTAAAATGTAATGCCTGCAGCACTTGATATTCCCAGGTGGTCTCCCATCCAAGTACTAACCAAGCCCAACATTGCTTAGCTTCTGAGATCAGACGAGATCAGGCTTATTCAAGGTGGTGTGGCCGCAGGCGATTGCATTTCTGCTTTCATGACTTTTATGTTTAGTGAGCTGGGGGTGATTCCTCCAAAATTTCCTTTTGTCCTCCACACATTTCAATTGTAAAATGTAATTACAAAAATGTAATGCCTGCAGCACTTGATATTCCCAGGTGGTCTCCCCTCCAAGTACTAACCAAGCCCAACATTGCTTAGCTTCTGAGATCAGACAAGATCAGGCTTATTCAAGGTGGTGTGGCCGCAGGCGATTGCATTTCTGCTTTCATGACTTTTATGTTTAGTGAGCTGGGGGTGATTCCTCCAAAATTTCCTTTTGTCCTCCACACATTTCAATTGTAAAATGTAATTACAAAAATGTAATGCCTGCAGCACTTGATATTCCCAGGTGGTCTCCCATCCAAGTACTAACCAAGCCCAACATTGCTTAGCTTCTGAGATCAGACAAGATCAGGCTTATTCAAGGTGGTGTGGCCGCAGGCGATTGCAGTTCTGCTTTCATGACTTTTATGTTTAGTGAGCTGGGGGTGATTCCTCCAAAATTTCCTTTTGTCCTCCACACATTTCAATTGTAAAATGTAATTACAAAAATGTAATGCCTGCAGCACTTGATATTCCCAGGTGGTCTCCCATCCAAGTACTAACCAAGCCCAACATTGCTTAGCTTCTGAGATCAGACGAGATCAGGCTTATTCAAGGTGGTGTGGCCGCAGGCGATTGCATTTCTGCTTTCATGACTTTTATGTTTAGTGAGCTGGGGGTGATTCCTCCCAAATTTCCTTTTGTCCTCCACACATTTCAATTGTAAAATGTAATTACAAAAATGTAATGCCTGCAGCACTTGATATTCCCAGGTGGTCTCCCATCCAAGTACTAACCAAGCCCAACATTGCTTAGCTTCTGAGATCAGACGAGATCAGGCTTATTCAAGGTGGTGTGGCCGCAGGCGATTGCATTTCTGCTTTCATGACTTTTATGTTTAGTGAGCTGGGGGTGATTCCTCCAAAATTTCCTTTTGTCCTCCACACATTTCAATTGTAAAATGTAATGCCTGCAGCACTTGATATTCCCAGGTGGTCTCCCATCCAAGTACTAACCAAGCCCAACATTGCTTAGCTTCTGAGATCAGACGAGATCAGGCTTATTCAAGGTGGTGTGGCCGCAGGCGATTGCATTTCTGCTTTCATGACTTTTATGTTTAGTGAGCTGGGGGTGATTCCTCCAAAATTTCCTTTTGTCCTCCACACATTTCAATTGTAAAATGTAATTACAAAAATGTAATGCCTGCAGCACTTGATATTCCCAGGTGGTCTCCCATCCAAGTACTAACCAAGCCCAACATTGCTTAGCTTCTGAGATCAGACGAGATCAGGCTTATTCAAGGTGGTGTGGCCGCAGGCGATTGCATTTCTGCTTTCATGACTTTTATGTTTAGTGAGCTGGGGGTGATTCCTCCAAAATTTCCTTTTGTCCTCCACACATTTCAATTGTAAAATGTAATGCCTGCAGCACTTGATATTCCCAGGTGGTCTCCCATCCAAGTACTAACCAAGCCCAACATTGCTTAGTTTCTGAGATCAGACGAGATCAGGCTTATTCAAGGTGGTGTGGCCGCAGGCGATTGCATTTCTGCTTTCATGACTTTTATGTTTAGTGAGCTGGGGGTGATTCCTCCAAAATTTCCTTTTGTCCTCCACACATTTCAATTGTAAAATGTAATTACAAAAATGTAATGCCTGCAGCACTTGATATTCCCAGGTGGTCTCCCATCCAAGTACTAACCAAGCCCAACATTGCTTAGCTTCTGAGATCAGACGAGATCAGGCTTATTCAAGGTGGTGTGGCCGCAGGCGATTGCTGTTCTGCTTTCATGACTTTTATGTTTAGTGAGCTGGGGGTGATTCCTCCAAAATTTCCTTTTGTCCTCCACACATTTCAATTGTAAAATGTAATGCCTGCAGCACTTGATATTCCCAGGTGGTCTCCCATCCAAGTACTAACCAAGCCCAACATTGCTTAGCTTCTGAGATCAGACGAGATCAGGCTTATTCAAGGTGGTGTGGCCGCAGGCGATTGCATTTCTGCTTTCATGACTTTTATGTTTAGTGAGCTGGGGGTGATTCCTCCAAAATTTCCTTTTGTCCTCCACACATTTCAATTGTAAAATGTAATTCCTGCAGCACTTGATATTCCCAGGTGGTCTCCCATCCAAGTACTAACCAAGCCCAACATTGCTTAGCTTCTGAGATCAGACGAGATCAGGCTTATTCAAGGTGGTGTGGCCGCAGGCGATTGCATTTCTGCTTTCATGACTTTTATGTTTAGTGAGCTGGGGGTGATTCCTCCAAAATTTCCTTTTGTCCTCCACACATTTCAATTGTAAAATGTAATGCCTGCAGCACTTGATATTCCCAGGTGGTCTCCCATCCAAGTACTAACCAAGCCCAACATTGCTTAGCTTCTGAGATCAGACGAGATCAGGCTTATTCAAGGTGGTGTGGCCGCAGGCGATTGCATTTCTGCTTTCATGACTTTTATGTTTAGTGAGCTGGGGGTGATTCCTCCAAAATTTCCTTTTGTCCTCCACACATTTCAATTGTAAAATGTAATTACAAAAATGTAATGCCTGCAGCACTTGATATTCCCAGGTGGTCTCCCATCCAAGTACTAACCAAGCCCAACATTGCTTAGCTTCTGAGATCAGACGAGATCAGGCTTATTCAAGGTGGTGTGGCCGCAGGCGATTGCATTTCTGCTTTCATGACTTTTATGTTTAGTGAGCTGGGGGTGATTCCTCCAAAATTTCCTTTTGTCCTCCACACATTTCAATTGTAAAATGTAATTACAAAAATGTAATGCCTGCAGCACTTGATATTCCCAGGTGGTCTCCCATCCAAGTACTAACCAAGCCCAACATTGCTTAGCTTCTGAGATCAGACGAGATCAGGCTTATTCAAGGTGGTGTGGCCGCAGGCGATTGCATTTCTGCTTTCATGACTTTTATGTTTAGTGAGCTGGGGGTGATTCCTCCAAAATTTCCTTTTGTCCTCCACACATTTCAATTGTAAAATGTAATTACAAAAATGTAATGCCTGCAGCACTTGATATTCCCAGGTGGTCTCCCATCCAAGTACTAACCAAGCCCAACATTGCTTAGCTTCTGAGATCAGACGAGATCAGGCTTATTCAAGGTGGTGTGGCCGCAGGCGATTGCATTTCTGCTTTCATGACTTTTATGTTTAGTGAGCTGGGGGTGATTCCTCCAAAATTTCCTTTTGTCCTCCACACATTTCAATTGTAAAATGTAATGCCTGCAGCACTTGATATTCCCAGGTGGTCTCCCATCCAAGTACTAACCAAGCCCAACATTGCTTAGCTTCTGAGATCAGACGAGATCAGGCTTATTCAAGGTGGTGTGGCCGCAGGCGATTGCATTTCTGCTTTCATGACTTTTATGTTTAGTGAGCTGGGGGTGATTCCTCCAAAACTTCCTTTTGTCCTCCACACATTTCAATTGTAAAATGTAATGCCTGCAGCACTTGATATTCCCAGGTGGTCTCCCATCCAAGTACTAACCAAGCCCAACATTGCTTAGCTTCTGAGATCAGACGAGATCAGGCTTATTCAAGGTGGTGTGGCCGCAGGCGATTGCATTTCTGCTTTCATGACTTTTATGTTTAGTGAGCTGGGGGTGATTCCTCCAAAATTTCCTTTTGTCCTCCACACATTTCAATTGTAAAATGTAATTACAAAAATGTAATGCCTGCAGCACTTGATATTCCCAGGTGGTCTCCCATCCAAGTACTAACCAAGCCCAACATTGCTTAGCTTCTGAGATCAGACGAGATCAGGCTTATTCAAGGTGGTGTGGCCGCAGGCGATTGCATTTCTGCTTTCATGACTTTTATGTTTAGTGAGCTGGGGGTGATTCCTCCAAAATTTCCTTTTGTCCTCCACACATTTCAATTGTAAAATGTAATTACAAAAATGTAATGCCTGCAGCACTTGATATTCCCAGGAGGTCTCCCATCCAAGTACTAACCAAGCCCAACATTACTTAGCTTCTGAGATCAGACGAGATCAGGCTTATTCAAGGTGGTGTGGCCGCAGGCGATTGCATTTCTGCTTTCATGACTTTTATGTTTAGTGAGCTGGGGGTGATTCCTCCAAAATTTCCTTTTGTCCTCCACACATTTCAATTGTAAAATGTAATTACAAAAATGTAATGCCTGCAGCACTTGATATTCCCAGGTGGTCTCCCATCCAAGTACTAACCAAGCCCAACATTGCTTAGCTTCTGAGATCAGACGAGATCAGGCTTATTCAAGGTGGTGTGGCCGCAGGCGATTGCATTTCTGCTTTCATGACTTTTATGTTTAGTGAGCTGGGGGTGATTCCTCCAAAATTTCCTTTTGTCCTCCACACATTTCAATTGTAAAATGTAATTACAAAAATGTAATGCCTGCAGCACTTGATATTCCCAGGTGGTCTCCCATCCAAGTACTAACCAAGCCCAACATTGCTTAGCTTCTGAGATCAGACGAGATCAGGCTTATTCAAGGTGGTGTGGCCGCAGGCGATTGCATTTCTGCTTTCATGACTTTTATGTTTAGTGAGCTGGGGGTGATTCCTCCAAAATTTCCTTTTGTCCTCCACACATTTCAATTGTAAAATGTAATTACAAAAATGTAATGCCTGCAGCACTTGATATTCCCAGGTGGTCTCCCATCCAAGTACTAACCAAGCCCAACATTGCTTAGCTTCTGAGATCAGGCTTATTCAAGGTGGTGTGGCCGCAGGCGATTGCATTTCTGCTTTCATGACTTTTATGTTTAGTGAGCTGGGGGTGATTCCTCCAAAATTTCCTTTTGTCCTCCACACATTTCAATTGTAAAATGTAATGCCTGCAGCACTTGATATTCCCAGGTGGTCTCCCATCCAAGTACTAACCAAGCCCAACATTGCTTAGCTTCTGAGATCAGACGAGATCAGGCTTATTCAAGGTGGTGTGGCCGCAGGCGATTGCTGTTCTGCTTTCATGACTTTTATGTTTAGTGAGCTGGGGGTGATTCCTCCAAAATTTTCTTTTGTCCTCCACACATTTCAATTGTAAAATGTAATGCCTGCAGCACTTGATATTCCCAGGTGGTCTCCCATCCAAGTACTAACCAAGCCCAACATTGCTTAGCTTCTGAGATCAGATGAGATCAGGCTTATTCAAGGTGGTGTGGCCGCAGGCGATTGCATTTCTGCTTTCATGACTTTTATGTTTAGTGAGCTGGGGGTGATTCCTCCAAAATTTCCTTTTGTCCTCCACACATTTCAATTGTAAAATGTAATTACAAAAATGTAATGCCTGCAGCACTTGATATTCCCAGGTGGTCTCCCATCGAAGTACTAACCAAGCCCAACATTGCTTAGCTTCTGAGATCAGACGAGATCAGGCTTATTCAAGGTGGTGTGGCCGCAGGCGATTGCTGTTCTGCTTTCATGACTTTTATGTTTAGTGAGCTGGGGGTGATTCCTCCAAAATTTCCTTTTGTCCTCCACACATTTCAATTGTAAAATGTAATGCCTGCAGCACTTGATATTCCCAGGTGGTCTCCCATCCAAGTACTAACCAAGCCCAACATTGCTTAGCTTCTGAGATCAGACGAGATCAGGCTTATTCAAGGTGGTGTGGCCGCAGGCGGTTGCATTTCTGCTTTCATGACTTTTATGTTTAGTGAGCTGGGGGTGATTCCTCCAAAATTTCCTTTTGTCCTCCACACATTTCAATTGTAAAATGTAATGCCTGCAGCACTTGATATTCCCAGGTGGTCTCCCATCCAAGTACTAACCAAGCCCAACATTGCTTAGCTTCTGAGATCAGGCTTATTCAAGGTGGTGTGGCCGCAGGCGATTGCATTTCTGCTTTCATGACTTTTATGTTTAGTGAGCTGGGGGTGATTCCTCCAAAATTTCCTTTTGTCCTCCACACATTTCAATTGTAAAATGTAATGCCTGCAGCACTTGATATTCCCAGGTGGTCTCCCATCCAAGTACTAACCAAGCCCAACATTGCTTAGCTTCTGAGATCAGACGAGATCAGGCTTATTCAAGGTGGTGTGGCCGCAGGCGATTGCATTTCTGCTTTCATGACTTTTATGTTTAGTGAGCTGGGGGTGATTCCTCCAAAATTTCCTTTTGTCCTCCACACATTTCAATTGTAAAATGTAATTACAAAAATGTAATGCCTGCAGCACTTGATATTCCCAGGTGGTCTCCCATCCAAGTACTAACCAAGCCCAACATTGCTTAGCTTCTGAGATCAGACGAGATCAGGCTTATTCAAGGTGGTGTGGCCGCAGGCGATTGCATTTCTGCTTTCATGACTTTTATGTTTAGTGAGCTGGGGGTGATTCCTCCAAAATTTCCTTTTGTCCTCCACACATTTCAATTGTAAAATGTAATGCCTGCAGCACTTGATATTCCCAGGTGGTCTCCCATCCAAGTACTAACCAAGCCCAACATTGCTTAGCTTCTGAGATCAGACGAGATCAGGCTTATTCAAGGTGGTGTGGCCGCAGGCGATTGCATTTCTGCTTTCATGACTTTTATGTTTAGTGAGCTGGGGGTGATTCCTCCAAAATTTCCTTTTGTCCTCCACACATTTCAATTGTAAAATGTAATTACAAAAATGTAATGCCTGCAGCACTTGATATTCCCAGGTGGTCTCCCATCCAAGTACTAACCAAGCCCAACATTGCTTAGCTTCTGAGATCAGACGAGATCAGGCTTATTCAAGGTGGTGTGGCCGCAGGCGATTGCATTTCTGCTTTCATGACTTTTATGTTTAGTGAGCTGGGGGTGATTCCTCCAAAATTTCCTTTTGTCCTCCACACATTTCAATTGTAAAATGTAATGCCTGCAGCACTTGATATTCCCAGGTGGTCTCCCATCCAAGTACTAACCAAGCCCAACATTGCTTAGCTTCTGAGATCAGGCTTATTCAAGGTGGTGTGGCCGCAGGCGATTGCATTTCTGCTTTCATGACTTTTATGTTTAGTGAGCTGGGGGTGATTCCTCCAAAATTTCCTTTTGTCCTCCACACATTTCAATTGTAAAATGTAATGCCTGCAGCACTTGATATTCCCAGGTGGTCTCCCATCCAAGTACTAACCAAGCCCAACATTGCTTAGCTTCTGAGATCAGACGAGATCAGGCTTATTCAAGGTGGTGTGGCCGCAGGCGATTGCTGTTCTGCTTTCATGACTTTTATGTTTAGTGAGCTGGGGGTGATTCCTCCAAAATTTTCTTTTGTCCTCCACACATTTCAATTGTAAAATGTAATGCCTGCAGCACTTGATATTCCCAGGTGGTCTCCCATCCAAGTACTAACCAAGCCCAACATTGCTTAGCTTCTGAGATCAGATGAGATCAGGCTTATTCAAGGTGGTGTGGCCGCAGGCGATTGCATTTCTGCTTTCATGACTTTTATGTTTAGTGAGCTGGGGGTGATTCCTCCAAAATTTCCTTTTGTCCTCCACACATTTCAATTGTAAAATGTAATTACAAAAATGTAATGCCTGCAGCACTTGATATTCCCAGGTGGTCTCCCATCGAAGTACTAACCAAGCCCAACATTGCTTAGCTTCTGAGATCAGACGAGATCAGGCTTATTCAAGGTGGTGTGGCCGCAGGCGATTGCTGTTCTGCTTTCATGACTTTTATGTTTAGTGAGCTGGGGGTGATTCCTCCAAAATTTCCTTTTGTCCTCCACACATTTCAATTGTAAAATGTAATGCCTGCAGCACTTGATATTCCCAGGTGGTCTCCCATCCAAGTACTAACCAAGCCCAACATTGCTTAGCTTCTGAGATCAGACGAGATCAGGCTTATTCAAGGTGGTGTGGCCGCAGGCGGTTGCATTTCTGCTTTCATGACTTTTATGTTTAGTGAGCTGGGGGTGATTCCTCCAAAATTTCCTTTTGTCCTCCACACATTTCAATTGTAAAATGTAATGCCTGCAGCACTTGATATTCCCAGGTGGTCTCCCATCCAAGTACTAACCAAGCCCAACATTGCTTAGCTTCTGAGATCAGGCTTATTCAAGGTGGTGTGGCCGCAGGCGATTGCATTTCTGCTTTCATGACTTTTATGTTTAGTGAGCTGGGGGTGATTCCTCCAAAATTTCCTTTTGTCCTCCACACATTTCAATTGTAAAATGTAATGCCTGCAGCACTTGATATTCCCAGGTGGTCTCCCATCCAAGTACTAACCAAGCCCAACATTGCTTAGCTTCTGAGATCAGACGAGATCAGGCTTATTCAAGGTGGTGTGGCCGCAGGCGATTGCATTTCTGCTTTCATGACTTTTATGTTTAGTGAGCTGGGGGTGATTCCTCCAAAATTTCCTTTTGTCCTCCACACATTTCAATTGTAAAATGTAATTACAAAAATGTAATGCCTGCAGCACTTGATATTCCCAGGTGGTCTCCCATCCAAGTACTAACCAAGCCCAACATTGCTTAGCTTCTGAGATCAGACGAGATCAGGCTTATTCAAGGTGGTGTGGCCGCAGGCGATTGCATTTCTGCTTTCATGACTTTTATGTTTAGTGAGCTGGGGGTGATTCCTCCAAAATTTCCTTTTGTCCTCCACACATTTCAATTGTAAAATGTAATGCCTGCAGCACTTGATATTCCCAGGTGGTCTCCCATCCAAGTACTAACCAAGCCCAACATTGCTTAGCTTCTGAGATCAGACGAGATCAGGCTTATTCAAGGTGGTGTGGCCGCAGGCGATTGCATTTCTGCTTTCATGACTTTTATGTTTAGTGAGCTGGGGGTGATTCCTCCAAAATTTCCTTTTGTCCTCCACACATTTCAATTGTAAAATGTAATTACAAAAATGTAATGCCTGCAGCACTTGATATTCCCAGGTGGTCTCCCATCCAAGTACTAACCAAGCCCAACATTGCTTAGCTTCTGAGATCAGACGAGATCAGGCTTATTCAAGGTGGTGTGGCCGCAGGCGATTGCATTTCTGCTTTCATGACTTTTATGTTTAGTGAGCTGGGGGTGATTCCTCCAAAATTTCCTTTTGTCCTCCACACATTTCAATTGTAAAATGTAATGCCTGCAGCACTTGATATTCCCAGGTGGTCTCCCCTCCAAGTACTAACCAAGCCCAACATTGCTTAGCTTCTGAGATCAGACGAGATCAGGCTTATTCAAGGTGGTGTGGCCGCAGGCGATTGCATTTCTGCTTTCATGACTTTTATGTTTAGTGAGCTGGGGGTGATTCCTCCAAAATTTCCTTTTGTCCTCCACACATTTCAATTGTAAAATGTAATTACAAAAATGTAATGCCTGCAGCACTTGATATTCCCAGGTGGTCTCCCATCCAAGTACTAACCAAGCCCAACATTGCTTAGCTTCTGAGATCAGACGAGATCAGGCTTATTCAAGGTGGTGTGGCCGCAGGCGATTGCATTTCTGCTTTCATGACTTTTATGTTTAGTGAGCTGGGGGTGATTCCTCCAAAATTTCCTTTTGTCCTCCACACATTTCAATTGTAAAATGTAATTACAAAAATGTAATGCCTGCAGCACTTGATATTCCCAGGTGGTCTCCCATCCAAGTACTAACCAAGCCCAACATTGCTTAGCTTCTGAGATCAGACGAGATCAGGCTTATTCAAGGTGGTGTGGCCGCAGGCGATTGCATTTCTGCTTTCATGACTTTTATGTTTAGTGAGCTGGGGGTGATTCCTCCAAAATTTCCTTTTGTCCTCCACACATTTCAATTGTAAAATGTAATGCCTGCAGCACTTGATATTCCCAGGTGGTCTCCCATCCAAGTACTAACCAAGCCCAACATTGCTTAGCTTCTGAGATCAGACGAGATCAGGCTTATTCAAGGTGGTGTGGCCGCAGGCGATTGCATTTCTGCTTTCATGACTTTTATGTTTAGTGAGCTGGGGGGTGATTCCTCCAAAATTTCCTTTTGTCCTCCACACATTTCAATTGTAAAATGTAATTACTAAAATGTAATGCCTGCAGCACTTGATATTCCCAGGTGGTCTCCCATCCAAGTACTAACCAAGCCCAACATTGCTTAGCTTCTGAGATCAGACGAGATCAGGCTTATTCAAGGTGGTGTGGCCGCAGGCGATTGCATTTCTGCTTTCATGACTTTTATGTTTAGTGAGCTGGGGGTGATTCCTCCAAAATTTCCTTTTGTCCTCCACACATTTCAATTGTAAAATGTAATTACAAAAATGTAATGCCTGCAGCACTTGATATTCCCAGGTGGTCTCCCATCCAAGTACTAACCAAGCCCAACATTGCTTAGCTTCTGAGATCAGACGAGATCAGGCTTATTCAAGGTGGTGTGGCCGCAGGCGATTGCATTTCTGCTTTCATGACTTTTATGTTTAGTGAGCTGGGGGTGATTCCTCCCAAATTTCCTTTTGTCCTCCACACATTTCAATTGTGAAATGTAATTACAAAAATGTAATGCCTGCAGCACTTGATATTCCCAGGTGGTCTCCCATCCAAGTACTAACCAAGCCCAACATTGCTTAGCTTCTGAGATCAGACGAGATCAGGCTTATTCAAGGTGGTGTGGCCGCAGGCGATTGCATTTCTGCTTTCATGACTTTTATGTTTAGTGAGCTGGGGGTGATTCCTCCAAAATTTCCTTTTGTCCTCCACACATTTCAATTGTAAAATGTAATTACAAAAATGTAATGCCTGCAGCACTTGATATTCCCAGGTGGTCTCCCATCCAAGTACTAACCAAGCCCAACATTGCTTAGCTTCTGAGATCAGACGAGATCAGGCTTATTCAAAGTGGTGTGGCCGCAGGCGATTGCATTTCTGCTTTCATGACTTTTATGTTTAGTGAGCTGGGGGTGATTCCTCCAAAATTTCCTTTTGTCCTCCACACATTTCAATTGTAAAATGTAATGCCTGCAGCACTTGATATTCCCAGGTGGTCTCCCATCCAAGTACTAACCAAGCCCAACATTGCTTAGCTTCTGAGATCAGACGAGATCAGGCTTATTCAAGGTGGTGTGGCGGCAGGCGATTGCATTTCTGCTTTCATGACTTTTATGTTTAGTGAGCTGGGGGTGATTCCTCCAAAATTTCCTTTTGTCCTCCACACATTTCAATTGTAAAATGTAATTACAAAAATGTAATGCCTGCAGCACTTGATATTCCCAGGTGGTCTCCCATCCAAGTACTAACCAAGCCCAACATTGCTTAGCTTCTGAGATCAGACGAGATCAGGCTTATTCAAAGTGGTGTGGCCGCAGGCGATTGCATTTCTGCTTTCATGACTTTTATGTTTAGTGAGCTGGGGGTGATTCCTCCAAAATTTCCTTTTGTCCTCCACACATTTCAATTGTAAAATGTAATGCCTGCAGCACTTGATATTCCCAGGTGGTCTCCCATCCAAGTACTAACCAAGCCCAACATTGCTTAGCTTCTGAGATCAGACGAGATCAGGCTTATTCAAGGTGGTGTGGCGGCAGGCGATTGCATTTCTGCTTTCATGACTTTTATGTTTAGTGAGCTGGGGGTGATTCCTCCAAAATTTCCTTTTGTCCTCCACACATTTCAATTGTAAAATGTAATTACAAAAATGTAATGCCTGCAGCACTTGATATTCCCAGGTGGTCTCTCCTCCAAGTACTAACCAAGCCCAACATTGCTTAGCTTCTGAGATCAGACAAGATCAGGCTTATTCAAGGTGGTGTGGCCGCAGGCGATTGCATTTCTGCTTTCATGACTTTTATGTTTAGTGAGCTGGGGGTGATTCCTCCAAAATTTCCTTTTGTCCTCCACACATTTCAATTGTAAAATGTAATTACAAAAATGTAATGCCTGCAGCACTTGATATTCCCAGGTGGTCTCCCATCCAAGTACTAACCAAGCCCAACATTGCTTAGCTTCTGAGATCAGACAAGATCAGGCTTATTCAAGGTGGTGTGGCCGCAGGCGATTGCAGTTCTGCTTTCATGACTTTTATGTTTAGTGAGCTGGGGATGATTCCTCCAAAATTTCCTTTTGTCCTCCACACATTTCAATTGTAAAATGTAATTACAAAAATGTAATGCCTGCAGCACTTGATATTCCCAGGTGGTCTCCCATCCAAGTACTAACCAAGCCCAACATTGCTTAGCTTCTGAGATCAGACGAGATCAGGCTTATTCAAGGTGGTGTGGCCGCAGGCGATTGCATTTCTGCTTTCATGACTTTTATGTTTAGTGAGCTGGGGGTGATTCCTCCCAAATTTCCTTTTGTCCTCCACACATTTCAATTGTAAAATGTAATTACAAAAATGTAATGCCTGCAGCACTTGATATTCCCAGGTGGTCTCCCATCCAAGTACTAACCAAGCCCAACATTGCTTAGCTTCTGAGATCAGACGAGATCAGGCTTATTCAAGGTGGTGTGGCCGCAGGCGATTGCATTTCTGCTTTCATGACTTTTATGTTTAGTGAGCTGGGGGTGATTCCTCCAAAATTTCCTTTTGTCCTCCACACATTTCAATTGTAAAATGTAATGCCTGCAGCACTTGATATTCCCAGGTGGTCTCCCATCCAAGTAGTAACCAAGCCCAACATTGCTTAGCTTCTGAGATCAGACGAGATCAGGCTTATTCAAGGTGGTGTGGCCGCAGGCGATTGCATTTCTGCTTTCATGACTTTTATGTTTAGTGAGCTGGGGGTGATTCCTCCAAAATTTCCTTTTGTCCTCCACACATTTCAATTGTAAAATGTAATTACAAAAATGTAATGCCTGCAGCACTTGATATTCCCAGGTGGTCTCCCATCCAAGTACTAACCAAGCCCAACATTGCTTAGCTTCTGAGATCAGACGAGATCAGGCTTATTCAAGGTGGTGTGGCCGCAGGCGATTGCATTTCTGCTTTCATGACTTTTATGTTTAGTGAGCTGGGGGTGATTCCTCCAAAATTTCCTTTTGTCCTCCACACATTTCAATTGTAAAATGTAATGCCTGCAGCACTTGATATTCCCAGGTGGTCTCCCATCCAAGTACTAACCAAGCCCAACATTGCTTAGTTTCTGAGATCAGACGAGATCAGGCTTATTCAAGGTGGTGTGGCCGCAGGCGATTGCATTTCTGCTTTCATGACTTTTATGTTTAGTGAGCTGGGGGTGATTCCTCCAAAATTTCCTTTTGTCCTCCACACATTTCAATTGTAAAATGTAATTACAAAAATGTAATGCCTGCAGCACTTGATATTCCCAGGTGGTCTCCCATCCAAGTACTAACCAAGCCCAACATTGCTTAGCTTCTGAGATCAGACGAGATCAGGCTTATTCAAGGTGGTGTGGCCGCAGGCGATTGCATTTCTGCTTTCATGACTTTTATGTTTAGTGAGCTGGGGGTGATTCCTCCAAAATTTCCTTTTGTCCTCCACACATTTCAATTGTAAAATGTAATTACAAAAATGTAATGCCTGCAGCACTTGATATTCCCAGGTGGTCTCCCATCCAAGTACTAACCAAGCCCAACATTGCTTAGCTTCTGAGATCAGACGAGATCAGGCTTATTCAAGGTGGTGTGGCCGCAGGCGATTGCATTTCTGCTTTCATGACTTTTATGTTTAGTGAGCTGGGGGTGATTCCTCCAAAATTTCCTTTTGTCCTCCACACATTTCAATTGTAAAATGTAATTACTAAAATGTAATGCCTGCAGCACTTGATATTCCCAGGTGGTCTCCCATCCAAGTACTAACCAAGCCCAACATTGCTTAGCTTCTGAGATCAGACGAGATCAGGCTTATTCAAGGTGGTGTGGCCGCAGGCGATTGCTTTACTGCTTTCATGACTTTTATGTTTAGTGAGCTGGGGGTGATTCCTCCAAAATTTCCTTTTGTCCTCCACACATTTCAATTGTAAAATGTAATTACAAAAATGTAATGCCTGCAGCACTTGATATTCCCAGGTGGTCTCCCATCCAAGTACTAACCAAGCCCAACATTGCTTAGCTTCTGAGATCAGACGAGATCAGGCTTATTCAAGGTGGTGTGGCCGCAGGCGATTGCATTTCTGCTTTCATGACTTTTATGTTTAGTGAGCTGGGGGTGATTCCTCCAAAATTTCCTTTTGTCCTCCACACATTTCAATTGTAAAATGTAATTACAAAAATGTAATGCCTGCAGCACTTGATATTCCCAGGTGGTCTCCCATCCAAGTACTAACCAAGCCCAACATTGCTTAGCTTCTGAGATCAGACGAGATCAGGCTTATTCAAGGTGGTGTGGCCGCAGGCGATTGCATTTCTGCTTTCATGACTTTTATGTTTAGTGAGCTGGGGGTGATTCCTCCAAAATTTCCTTTTGTCCTCCACACATTTCAATTGTAAAATGTAATGCCTGCAGCACTTGATATTCCCAGGTGGTCTCCCATCCAAGTACTAACCAAGCCCAACATTGCTTAGCTTCTGAGATCAGACGAGATCAGGCTTATTCAAGGTGGTGTGGCCGCAGGCGATTGCATTTCTGCTTTCATGACTTTTATGTTTAGTGAGCTGGGGGTGATTCCTCCAAAATTTCCTTTTGTCCACACATTTCAATTGTAAAATGTAATTACAAAAATGTAATGCCTGCAGCACTTGATATTCCCAGGTGGTCTCCCCTCCAAGTACTAACCAAGCCCAACATTGCTTAGCTTCTGAGATCAGACGAGATCAGGCTTATTCAAGGTGGTGTGGCCGCAGGCGATTGCATTTCTGCTTTCATGACTTTTATGTTTAGTGAGCTGGGGGTGATTCCTCCAAAATTTCCTTTTGTCCTCCACACATTTCAATTGTAAAATGTAATTACAAAAATGTAATGCCTGCAGCACTTGATATTCCCAGGTGGTCTCCCATCCAAGTACTAACCAAGCCCAACATTGCTTAGCTTCTGAGATCAGACGAGATCAGGCTTATTCAAGGTGGTGTGGCCGCAGGCGATTGCATTTCTGCTTTCATGACTTTTATGTTTAGTGAGCTGGGGGTGATTCCTCCAAAATTTCCTTTTGTCCTCCACACATTTCAATTGTAAAATGTAATGCCTGCAGCACTTGATATTCCCAGGTGGTCTCCCATCCAAGTACTAACCAAGCCCAACATTGCTTAGCTTCTGAGATCAGACGAGATCAGGCTTATTCAAGGTGGTGTGGCGGCAGGCGATTGCATTTCTGCTTTCATGACTTTTATGTTTAGTGAGCTGGGGGTGATTCCTCCAAAATTTCCTTTTGTCCTCCACACATTTCAATTGTAAAATGTAATGCCTGCAGCACTTGATATTCCCAGGTGGTCTCCCATCCAAGTACTAACCAAGCCCAACATTGCTTAGCTTCTGAGATCAGACGAGATCAGGCTTATTCAAGGTGGTGTGGCCGCAGGCGATTGCATTTCTGCTTTCATGACTTTTATGTTTAGTGAGCTGGGGGTGATTCCTCCAAAATTTCCTTTTGTCCTCCACACATTTCAATTGTAAAATGTAATTACAAAAATGTAATGCCTGCAGCACTTGATATTCCCAGGTGGTCTCCCATCCAAGTACTAACCAAGCCCAACATTGCTTAGCTTCTGAGATCAGACGAGAGCAGGCTTATTCAAGGTGGTGTGGCCGCAGGCGATTGCATTTCTGCTTTCATGACTTTTATGTTTAGTGAGCTGGGGGTGATTCCTCCAAAATTTCCTTTTGTCCTCCACACATTTCAATTGTAAAATGTAATGCCTGCAGCACTTGATATTCCCAGGTGGTCTCCCATCCAAGTACTAACCAAGCCCAACATTGCTTAGCTTCTGAGATCAGACGAGATCAGGCTTATTCAAGGTGGTGTGGCCGCAGGCGATTGCTGTTCTGCTTTCATGACTTTTATGTTTAGTGAGCTGGGGGTGATTCCTCCAAAATTTCCTTTTGTCCCACACATTTCAATTGTAAAATGTAATTACAAAAATGTAATGCCTGCAGCACTTGATATTCCCAGGTGGTCTCCCATCCAAGTACTAACCAAGCCCAACATTGCTTAGCTTCTGAGATCAGACGAGATCAGGCTTATTCAAGGTGGTGTGGCGGCAGGCGATTGCATTTCTGCTTTCATGACTTTTATGTTTAGTGAGCTGGGGGTGATTCCTCCAAAATTTCCTTTTGTCCTCCACACATTTCAATTGTAAAATGTAATGCCTGCAGCACTTGATATTCCCAGGTGGTCTCCCATCCAAGTACTAACCAAGCCCAACATTGCTTAGCTTCTGAGATCAGACGAGATCAGGCTTATTCAAGGTGGTGTGGCCGCAGGCGATTGCATTTCTGCTTTCATGACTTTTATGTTTAGTGAGCTGGGGGTGATTCCTCCAAAATTTCCTTTTGTCCTCCACACATTTCAATTGTAAAATGTAATTACAAAAATGTAATGCCTGCAGCACTTGATATTCCCAGGTGGTCTCCCATCCAAGTACTAACCAAGCCCAACATTGCTTAGCTTCTGAGATCAGACGAGATCAGGCTTATTCAAGGTGGTGTGGCCGCAGGCGATTGCATTTCTGCTTTCATGACTTTTATGTTTAGTGAGCTGGGGGTGATTCCTCCAAAATTTCCTTTTGTCCTCCACACATTTCAATTGTAAAATGTAATGCCTGCAGCACTTGATATTCCCAGGTGGTCTCCCATCCAAGTACTAACCAAGCCCAACATTGCTTAGCTTCTGAGATCAGACGAGATCAGGCTTATTCAAGGTGGTGTGGCCGCAGGCGATTGCATTTCTGCTTTCATGACTTTTATGTTTAGGGAGCTGGGGGTGATTCCTCCAAAATTTCCTTTTGTCCTCCACACATTTCAATTGTAAAATGTAATGCCTGCAGCACTTGATATTCCCAGGTGGTCTCCCATCCAAGTACTAACCAAGCCCAACATTGCTTAGCTTCTGAGATCAGACGAGATCAGGCTTATTCAAGGTGGTGTGGCGGCAGGCGATTGCATTTCTGCTTTCATGACTTTTATGTTTAGTGAGCTGGGGGTGATTCCTCCAAAATTTCCTTTTGTCCTCCACACATTTCAATTGTAAAATGTAATGCCTGCAGCACTTGATATTCCCAGGTGGTCTCCCATCCAAGTACTAACCAAGCCCAACATTGCTTAGCTTCTGAGATCAGACGAGATCAGGCTTATTCAAGGTGGTGTGGCCGCAGGCGATTGCATTTCTGCTTTCATGACTTTTATGTTTAGTGAGCTGGGGGTGATTCCTCCAAAATTTCCTTTTGTCCTCCACACATTTCAATTGTAAAATGTAATGACTGCAGCACTTGATATTCCCAGGTGGTCTCCCATCCAAGTACTAACCAAGCCCAACATTGCTTAGCTTCTGAGATCAGACGAGATCAGGCTTATTCAAGGTGGTGGGGCCGCAGGCGATTGCATTTCTGCTTTCATGACTTTTATGTTTAGTGAGCTGGGGGTGATTCCTCCAAAATTTCCTTTTGTCCTCCACACATTTCAATTGTAAAATGTAATTACAAAAATGTAATGCCTGCAGCACTTGATATTCCCAGGTGGTCTCCCATCCAAGTACTAACCAAGCCCAACATTGCTTAGCTTCTGAGATCAGACGAGATCAGGCTTATTCAAGGTGGTGTGGCCGCAGGCGATTGCATTTCTGCTTTCATGACTTTTATGTTTAGTGAGCTGGGGGTGATTCCTCCAAAATTTCCTTTTGTCCTCCACACATTTCAATTGTAAAATGTAATGCCTGCAGCACTTGATATTCCCAGGTGGTCTCCCATCCAAGTACTAACCAAGCCCAACATTGCTTAGCTTCTGAGAGCAGACGAGATCAGGCTTATTCAAGGTGGTGTGGCCGCAGGCGATTGCATTTCTGCTTTCATGACTTTTATGTTTAGTGAGCTGGGGGTGATTCCTCCAAAATTTCCTTTTGTCCTCCACACATTTCAATTGTAAAATGTAATGCCTGCAGCACTTGATATTCCCAGGTGGTCTCCCATCCAAGTACTAACCAAGCCCAACATTGCTTAGCTTCTGAGATCAGACGAGATCAGGCTTATTCAAGGTGGTGTGGCCGCAGGCGATTGCATTTCTGCTTTCATGACTTTTATGTTTAGTGAGCTGGGGGTGATTCCTCCAAAATTTCCTTTTGTCCTCCACACATTTCAATTGTAAAATGTAATTACAAAAATGTAATGCCTGCAGCACTTGATATTCCCAGGTGGTCTCCCATCCAAGTACTAACCAAGCCCAACATTGCTTAGCTTCTGAGATCAGACGAGATCAGGCTTATTCAAGGTGGTGTGGCCGCAGGCGATTGCATTTCTGCTTTCATGACTTTTATGTTTAGTGAGCTGGGGGTGATTCCTCCAAAATTTCCTTTTGTCCTCCACACATTTCAATTGTAAAATGTAATGACTGCAGCACTTGATATTCCCAGGTGGTCTCCCATCCAAGTACTAACCAAGCCCAACATTGCTTAGCTTCTGAGATCAGACGAGATCAGGCTTATTCAAGGTGGTGGGGCCGCAGGCGATTGCATTTCTGCTTTCATGACTTTTATGTTTAGTGAGCTGGGGGTGATTCCTCCAAAATTTCCTTTTGTCCTCCACACATTTCAATTGTAAAATGTAATTACAAAAATGTAATGCCTGCAGCACTTGATATTCCCAGGTGGTCTCCCATCCAAGTACTAACCAAGCCCAACATTGCTTAGCTTCTGAGATCAGACGAGATCAGGCTTATTCAAGGTGGTGTGGCCGCAGGCGATTGCCTTTCTGCTTTCATGACTTTTATGTTTAGTGAGCTGGGGGTGATTCCTCCAAAATTTCCTTTTGTCCTCCACACATTTCAATTGTAAAATGTAATGCCTGCAGCACTTGATATTCCCAGGTGGTCTCCCATCCAAGTACTAACCAAGCCCAACATTGCTTAGCTTCTGAGAGCAGACGAGATCAGGCTTATTCAAGGTGGTGTGGCCGCAGGCGATTGCATTTCTGCTTTCATGACTTTTATGTTTAGTGAGCTGGGGGTGATTCCTCCAAAATTTCCTTTTGTCCTCCACACATTTCAATTGTAAAATGTAATGCCTGCAGCACTTGATATTCCCAGGTGGTCTCCCATCCAAGTACTAACCAAGCCCAACATTGCTTAGCTTCTGAGATCAGACGAGATCAGGCTTATTCAAGGTGGTGTGGCCGCAGGCGATTGCATTTCTGCTTTCATGACTTTTATGTTTAGTGAGCTGGGGGTGATTCCTCCAAAATTTCCTTTTGTCCTCCACACATTTCAATTGTAAAATGTAATTACAAAAATGTAATGCCTGCAGCACTTGATATTCCCAGGTGGTCTCCCATCCAAGTACTAACCAAGCCCAACATTGCTTAGCTTCTGAGATCAGACGAGATCAGGCTTATTCAAGGTGGTGTGGCCGCAGGCGATTGCATTTCTGCTTTCATGACTTTTATGTTTAGTGAGCTGGGGGTGATTCCTCCAAAATTTCCTTTTGTCCTCCACACATTTCAATTGTAAAATGTAATGCCTGCAGCACTTGATATTCCCAGGTGGTCTCCCATCCAAGTACTAACCAAGCCCAACATTGCTTAGCTTCTGAGATCAGACGAGATCAGGCTTATTCAAGGTGGTGTGTCCGCAGGCGATTGCATTTCTGCTTTCATGACTTTTATGTTTAGTGAGCTGGGGGTGATTCCTCCAAAATTTCCTTTTGTCCTCAACACATTTCAATTGTAAAATGTAATGCCTGCAGCACTTGATATTCCCAGGTGGTCTCCCATCCAAGTACTAACCAAGCCCAACATTGCTTAGCTTCTGAGATCAGACGAGATCAGGCTTATTCAAGGTGGTGTGGCCGCAGGCGATTGCATTTCTGCTTTCATGACTTTTATGTTTAGTGAGCTGGGGGTGATTCCTCCAAAATTTCCTTTTGTCCTCCACACATTTCAATTGTAAAATGTAATTACAAAAATGTAATGCCTGCAGCACTTGATATTCCCAGGAGGTCTCCCATCCAAGTACTAACCAAGCCCAACATTGCTTAGCTTCTGAGATCAGACGAGATCAGGCTTATTCAAGGTGGTGTGGCCGCAGGCGATTGCATTTCTGCTTTCATGACTTTTATGTTTAGTGAGCTGGGGGTGATTCCTCCAAAATTTCCTTTTGTCCTCCACACATTTCAATTGTAAAATGTAATTACAAAAATGTAATGCCTGCAGCACTTGATATTCCCAGGTGGTCTCCCATCCAAGTACTAACCAAGCCCAACATTGCTTAGCTTCTGAGATCAGACGAGATCAGGCTTATTCAAGGTGGTGTGGCCGCAGGCGATTGCATTTCTGCTTTCATGACTTTTATGTTTAGTGAGCTGGGGGTGATTCCTCCAAAATTTCCTTTTGTCCTCCACACATTTCAATTGTAAAATGTAATGCCTGCAGCACTTGATATTCCCAGGTGGTCTCCCATCCAAGTACTAACCAAGCCCAACATTGCTTAGCTTCTGAGATCAGACGAGATCAGGCTTATTCAAGGTGGTGTGGCCGCAGGCGATTGCATCTCTGCTTTCATGACTTTTATGTTTAGTGAGCTGGGGGTGATTCCTCCAAAATTTCCTTTTGTCCTCCACACATTTCAATTGTAAAATGTAATTACAAAAATGTAATGCCTGCAGCACTTGATATTCCCAGGTGGTCTCCCATCCAAGTACTAACCAAGCCCAACATTGCTTAGCTTCTGAGATCAGACAAGATCAGGCTTATTCAAGGTGGTGTGGCCGCAGGCAATTGCATTTCTGCTTTCATGACTTTTATGTTTAGTGAGCTGGGGGTGATTCCTCCAAAATTTCCTTTTGTCCTCCACACATTTCAATTGTAAAATGTAATGCCTGCAGCACTTGATATTCCCAGGTGGTCTCCCATCCAAGTACTAACCAAGCCCAACATTGCTTAGCTTCTGAGATCAGACGAGATCAGGCTTATTCAAGGTGGTGTGGCCGCAGGCGATTGCATTTCTGCTTTCATGACTTTTATGTTTAGTGAGCTGGGGGTGATTCCTCCAAAATTTCCTTTTGTCCTCCACACATTTCAATTGTAAAATGTAATGCCTGCAGCACTTGATATTCCCAGGTGGTCTCCCATCCAAGTACTAACCAAGCCCAACATTGCTTAGCTTCTGAGATCAGACGAGATCAGGCTTATTCAAGGTGGTGTGGCCGCAGGCGATTGCATTTCTGCTTTCATGACTTTTATGTTTAGTGAGCTGGGGGTGATTCCTCCAAAATTTCCTTTTGTCCTCCACACATTTCAATTGTAAAATGTAATTACTAAAATGTAATGCCTGCAGCACTTGATATTCCCAGGTGGTCTCCCATCCAAGTACTAACCAAGCCCAACATTGCTTAGCTTCTGAGATCAGACGAGATCAGGCTTATTCAAGGTGGTGTGGCCGCAGGCGATTGCATTTCTGCTTTCATGACTTTTATGTTTAGTGAGCTGGGGGTGATTCCTCCAAAATTTCCTTTTGTCCTCCACACATTTCAATTGTAAAATGTAATTACAAAAATGTAATGCCTGCAGCACTTGATATTCCCAGGTGGTCTCCCATCCAAGTACTAACCAAGCCCAACATTGCTTAGCTTCTGAGATCAGACGAGATCAGGCTTATTCAAGGTGGTGTGGCCGCAGGCGATTGCATTTCTGCTTTCATGACTTTTATGTTTAGTGAGCTGGGGGTGATTCCTCCAAAATTTCCTTTTGTCCTCCACACATTTCAATTGTAAAATGTAATGCCTGCAGCACTTGATATTCCCAGGTGGTCTCCCATCCAAGTACTAACCAAGCCCAACATTGCTTAGCTTCTGAGATCAGACGAGATCAGGCTTATTCAAGGTGGTGTGGCCGCAGGCGATTGCTGTTCTGCTTTCATGTCTTTTATGTTTAGTGAGCTGGGGGTGATTCCTCCAAAATTTCCTTTTGTCCTCCACACATTTCAATTGTAAAATGTAATTACAAAAATGTAATGCCTGCAGCACTTGATATTCCCAGGTGGTCTCCCATCCAAGTACTAACCAAGCCCAACATTGCTTAGCTTCTGAGATCAGACGAGATCAGGCTTATTCAAGGTGGTGTGGCCGCAGGCGATTGCATTTCTGCTTTCATGACTTTTATGTTTAGTGAGCTGGGGGTGATTCCTCCAAAATTTCCTTTTGTCCTCCACACATTTCAATTGTAAAATGTAATGCCTGCAGCACTTGATATTCCCAGGTGGTCTCCCATCCAAGTACTAACCAAGCCCAACATTGCTTAGCTTCTGAGATCAGACGAGATCAGGCTTATTCAAGGTGGTGTGGCCGCAGGCGATTGCATTTCTGCTTTCATGACTTTTATGTTTAGTGAGCTGGGGGTGATTCCTCAAAAATTTCCTTTTGTCCTCCACACATTTCAATTGTAAAATGTAATGCCTGCAGCACTTGATATTCCCAGGTGGTCTCCCATCCAAGTACTAACCAAGCCCAACATTGCTTAGCTTCTGAGATCAGACGAGATCAGGCTTATTCAAGGTGGTGTGGCCGCAGGCGATTGCATTTCTGCTTTCATGACTTTTATGTTTAGTGAGCTGGGGGTGATTCCTCCAAAATTTCCTTTTGTCCTCCACACATTTCAATTGTAAAATGTAATGCCTGCAGCACTTGATATTCCCAGGTGGTCTCCCATCCAAGTACTAACCAAGCCCAACATTGCTTAGCTTCTGAGATCAGACGAGATCAGGCTTATTCAAGGTGGTGTGGCCGCAGGCGATTGCATTTCTGCTTTCATGACTTTTATGTTTAGTGAGCTGGGGGTGATTCCTCCAAAATTTCCTTTTGTCCTCCACACATTTCAATTGTAAAATGTAATTACAAAAATGTAATGCCTGCAGCACTTGATATTCCCAGGTGGTCTCCCATCCAAGTACTAACCAAGCCCAACATTGCTTAGCTTCTGAGATCAGACGAGATCAGGCTTATTCAAGGTGGTGTGGCCGCAGGCGATTGCATTTCTGCTTTCATGACTTTTATGTTTAGTGAGCTGGGGGTGATTCCTCCAAAATTTCCTTTTGTCCTCCACACATTTCAATTGTAAAATGTAATGCCTGCAGCACTTGATATTCCCAGGTGGTCTGCCATCCAAGTACTAACCAAGCCCAACATTGCTTAGCTTCTGAGATCAGACGAGATCAGGCTTATTCAAGGTGGTGTGGCCGCAGGCGATTGCATTTCTGCTTTCATGACTTTTATGTTTAGTGAGCTGGGGGTGATTCCTCCAAAATTTCCTTTTGTCCTCCACACATTTCAATTGTAAAATGTAATTACAAAAATGTAATGCCTGCAGCACTTGATATTCCCAGGTGGTCTTCCATCCAAGTACTAACCAAGCCCAACATTGCTTAGCTTCTGAGATCAGACGAGATCAGGCTTATTCAAGGTGGTGTGGCCGCAGGCGATTGCATTTCTGCTTTCATGACTTTTATGTTTAGTGAGCTGGGGGTGATTCCTCCAAAATTTCCTTTTGTCCTCCACACATTTCAATTGTAAAATGTAATGCCTGCAGCACTTGATATTCCCAGGTGGTCTCCCATCCAAGTACTAACCAAGCCCAACATTGCTTAGCTTCTGAGATCAGACGAGATCAGGCTTATTCAAGGTGGTGTGGCCGCAGGCGATTGCATTTCTGCTTTCATGACTTTTATGTTTAGTGAGCTGGGGGTGATTCCTCCAAAATTTCCTTTTGTCCTCCACACATTTCAATTGTAAAATGTAATGCCTGCAGCACTTGATATTCCCAGGTGGTCTCCCATCCAAGTACTAACCAAGCCCAACATTGCTTAGCTTCTGAGATCAGACGAGATCAGGCTTATTCAAGGTGGTGTGGCCGCAGGCGATTGCATTTCTGCTTTCATGACTTTTATGTTTAGTGAGCTGGGGGTGATTCCTCCAAAATTTCCTTTTGTCCTCCACACATTTCAATTGTAAAATGTAATTACAAAAATGTAATGCCTGCAGCACTTGATATTCCCAGGTGGTCTCCCATCCAAGTACTAACCAAGCCCAACATTGCTTAGCTTCTGAGATCAGACGAGATCAGGCTTATTCAAGGTGGTGTGGCCGCAGGCGATTGCATTTCTGCTTTCATGACTTTTATGTTTAGTGAGCTGGGGGTGATTCCTCCAAAATTTCCTTTTGTCCTCCACACATTTCAATTGTAAAATGTAATTACAAAAATGTAATGCCTGCAGCACTTGATATTCCCAGGTGGTCTCCCATCCAAGTACTAACCAAGCCCAACATTGCTTAGCTTCTGAGATCAGACGAGATCAGGCTTATTCAAGGTGGTGTGGCCGCAGGCGATTGCATTTCTGCTTTCATGACTTTTATGTTTAGTGAGCTGGGGGTGATTCCTCCAAAATTTCCTTTTGTCCTCCACACATTTCAATTGTAAAATGTAATGCCTGCAGCACTTGATATTCCCAGGTGGTCTCCCATCCAAGTACTAACCAAGCCCAACATTGCTTAGCTTCTGAGATCAGGCTTATTCAAGGTGGTGTGGCCGCAGGCGATTGCATTTCTGCTTTCATGACTTTTATGTTTAGTGAGCTGGGGGTGATTCCTCCAAAATTTCCTTTTGTCCTCCACACATTTCAATTGTAAAATGTAATGCCTGCAGCACTTGATATTCCCAGGTGGTCTCCCATCCAAGTACTAACCAAGCCCAGCATTGCTTAGCTTCTGAGATCAGACGAGATCAGGCTTATTCAAGGTGGTGTGGCCGCAGGCGATTGCATTTCTGCTTTCATGACTTTTATGTTTAGTGAGCTGGGGGTGATTCCTCCAAAATTTCCTTTTGTCCTCCACACATTTCAATTGTAAAATGTAATTACAAAAATGTAATGCCTGCAGCACTTGATATTCCCAGGTGGTCTCCCATCCAAGTACTAACCAAACCCAACATTGCTTAGCTTCTGAGATCAGACGAGATCAGGCTTATTCAAGGTGGTGTGGCCGCAGGCGATTGCATTTCTGCTTTCATGACTTTTATGTTTAGTGAGCTGGGGGTGATTCCTCCAAAATTTCCTTTTGTCCTCCACACATTTCAATTGTAAAATGTAATTACAAAAATGTAATGCCTGCAGCACTTGATATTCCCAGGTGGTCTCCCATCCAAGTACTAACCAAGCCCAACATTGCTTAGCTTCTGAGATCAGACGAGATCAGGCTTATTCAAGGTGGTGTGGCCGCAGGCGATTGCGTTTCTGCTTTCATGACTTTTATGTTTAGTGAGCTGGGGGTGATTCCTCCAAAATTTCCTTTTGTCCTCCACACATTTCAATTGTAAAATGTAATTACAAAAATGTAATGCCTGCAGCACTTGATATTCCCAGGTGGTCTACCATCCAAGTACTAACCAAGCCCAACATTGCTTAGCTTCTGAGATCAGACGAGATCAGGCTTATTCAAGGTGGTGTGGCCGCAGGCGATTGCATTTCTGCTTTCATGACTTTTATGTTTAGTGAGCTGGGGGTGATTCCTCCAAAATTTCCTTTTGTCCTCCACACATTTCAATTGTAAAATGTAATGCCTGCAGCACTTGATATTCCCAGGTGGTCTCCCATCCAAGTACTAACCAAGCCCAACATTGCTTAGCTTCTGAGATCAGACGAGATCAGGCTTATTCAAGGTGGTGTGGCCGCAGGCGATTGCATTCCTGCTTTCATGACTTTTATGTTTAGTGAGCTGGGGGTGATTCCTCCAAAATTTCCTTTTGTCCTCCACACATTTCAATTGTAAAATGTAATGCCTGCAGCACTTGATATTCCCAGGTGGTCTCCCATCCAAGCACTAACCAAGCCCAACATTGCTTAGCTTCTGAGATCAGACGAGATCAGGCTTATTCAAGGTGGTGTGGCCGCAGGCGATTGCATTTCTGCTTTCATGACTTTTATGTTTAGTGAGCTGGGGGTGATTCCTCCAAAATTTCCTTTTGTCCTCCACACATTTCAATTGTAAAATGTAATTACAAAAATGTAATGCCTGCAGCACTTGATATTCCCAGGTGGTCTCCCATCCAAGTACTAACCAAGCCCAACATTGCTTAGCTTCTGAGATCAGACGAGATCAGGCTTATTCAAGGTGGTGTGGCCGCAGGCGATTGCATTTCTGCTTTCATGACTTTTATGTTTAGTGAGCTGGGGGTGATTCCTCCAAAATTTCCTTTTGTCCTCCACACATTTCAATTGTAAAATGTAATTACAAAAATGTAATGCCTGCAGCACTTGATATTCCCAGGTGGTCTCCCATCCAAGTACTAACCAAGCCCAACATTGCTTAGCTTCTGAGATCAGGCTTATTCAAGGTGGTGTGGCCGCAGGCGATTGCATTTCTGCTTTCATGACTTTTATGTTTAGTGAGCTGGGGGTGATTCCTCCAAAATTTCCTTTTGTCCTCCACACATTTCAATTGTAAAATGTAATGCCTGCAGCACTTGATATTCCCAGGTGGTCTCCCATCCAAGTACTAACCAAGCCCAACGTTGCTTAGCTTCTGAGATCAGACGAGATCAGGCTTATTCAAGGTGGTGTGGCCGCAGGCGATTGCATTTCTGCTTTCATGACTTTTATGTTTAGTGAGCTGGGGGTGATTCCTCCAAAATTTCCTTTTGTCCTCCACACATTTCAATTGTAAAATGTAATGCCTGCAGCACTTGATATTCCCAGGTGGTCTCCCATCCAAGTACTAACCAAGCCCAACATTGCTTAGCTTCTGAGATCAGACGAGATCAGGCTTATTCAAGGTGGTGTGGCCGCAGGCGATTGCATTTCTGCTTTCATGACTTTTATGTTTAGTGAGCTGGGGGTGATTCCTCCAAAATTTCCTTTTGTCCTCCACACATTTCAATTGTAAAATGTAATGCCTGCAGCACTTGATATTCCCAGGTGGTCTCCCATCCAAGTACTAACCAAGCCCAACATTGCTTAGCTTCTGAGATCAGACGAGATCAGGCTTATTCAAGGTGGTGTGGCCGCAGGCGATTGCATTTCTGCTTTCATGACTTTTATGTTTAGTGAGCTGGGGGTGATTCCTCCAAAATTTCCTTTTGTCCTCCACACATTTCAATTGTAAAATGTAATTACAAAAATGTAATGCCTGCAGCACTTGATATTCCCAGGTGGTCTCCCATCCAAGTACTAACCAAGCCCAACATTGCTTAGCTTCTGAGATCAGACGAGATCAGGCTTATTCAAGGTGGTGTGGCCGCAGGCGGTTGCATTTCTGCTTTCATGACTTTTATGTTTAGTGAGCTGGGGGTGATTCCTCCAAAATTTCCTTTTGTCCTCCACACATTTCAATTGTAAAATGTAATTACAAAAATGTAATGCCTGCAGCACTTGATATTCCCAGGTGGTCTCCCATCCAAGTACTAACCAAGCCCAACATTGCTTAGCTTCTGAGATCAGACGAGATCAGGCTTATTCAAGGTGGTGTGGCCGCAGGCGGTTGCATTTCTGCTTTCATGACTTTTATGTTTAGTGAGCTGGGGGTGATTCCTCCAAAATTTCCTTTTGTCCTCCACACATTTCAATTGTAAAATGTAATTACAAAAATGTAATGCCTGCAGCACTTGATATTCCCAGGTGGTCTCCCATCCAAGTACTAACCAAGCCCAACATTGCTTAGCTTCTGAGATCAGACGAGATCAGGCTTATTCAAGGTGGTGTGGCCGCAGGCGATTGCATTTCTGCTTTCATGACTTTTATGTTTAGTGAGCTGGGGGTGATTCCTCCAAAATTTCCTTTTGTCCTCCACACATTTCAATTGTAAAATGTAATTACAAAAATGTAATGCCTGCAGCACTTGATATTCCCAGGTGGTCTCCCATCCAAGTACTAACCAAGCCCAACATTGCTTAGCTTCTGAGATCAGACGAGATCAGGCTTATTCAAGGTGGTGTGGCCGCAGGCGATTGCATTTCTGCTTTCATGACTTTTATGTTTAGTGAGCTGGGGGTGATTCCTCCAAAATTTCCTTTTGTCCTCCACACATTTCTATTGTAAAATGTAATGCCTGCAGCACTTGATATTCCCAGGTGGTCTCCCATCCAAGTACTAACCAAGCCCAACATTGCTTAGCTTCTGAGATCAGACGAGATCAGGCTTATTCAAGGTGGTGTGGCCGCAGGCGATTGCATTTCTGCTTTCATGACTTTTATGTTTAGTGAGCTGGGGGTGATTCCTCCAAAATTTCCTTTTGTCCTCCACACATTTCAATTGTAAAATGTAATGCCTGCAGCACTTGATATTCCCAGGTGGTCTCCCATCCAAGTACTAACCAAGCCCAACATTGCTTAGCTTCTGAGATCAGACGAGATCAGGCTTATTCAAGGTGGTGTGGCCGCAGGCGATTGCATTTCTGCTTTCATGACTTTTATGTTTAGTGAGCTGGGGGTGATTCCTCCAATATTTCCTTTTGTCCTCCACACATTTCAATTGTAAAATGTAATGCCTGCAGCACTTGATATTCCCAGGTGGTCTCCCATCCAAGTACTAACCAAGCCCAACATTGCTTAGCTTCTGAGATCAGACGAGATCAGGCTTATTCAAGGTGGTGTGGCCGCAGGCGATTGCATTTCTGCTTTCATGACTTTTATGTTTAGTGAGCTGGGGGTGATTCCTCCAAAATTTCCTTTTGTCCTCCACACATTTCAATTGTAAAATGTAATGCCTGCAGCACTTGATATTCCCAGGTGGTCTCCCATCCAAGTACTAACCAAGCCCAACATTGCTTAGCTTCTGAGATCAGACGAGATCAGGCTTATTCAAGGTGGTGTGGCCGCAGGCGATTGCTGTTCTGCTTTCATGACTTTTATGTTTAGTGAGCTGGGGGTGATTCCTCCAAAATTTCCTTTTGTCCTCCACACATTTCAATTGTAAAATGTAATGCCTGCAGCACTTGATATTCCCAGGTGGTCTCCCATCCAAGTACTAACCAAGCCCAACATTGCTTAGCTTCTGAGATCAGACGAGATCAGGCTTATTCAAGGTGGTGTGGCCGCAGGCGATTGCATTTCTGCTTTCATGACTTTTATGTTTAGTGAGCTGGGGGTGATTCCTCCAAAATTTCCTTTTGTCCTCCACACATTTCAATTGTAAAATGTAATGCCTGCAGCACTTGATATTCCCAGGTGGTCTCCCATCCAAGTACTAACCAAGCCCAACATTGCTTAGCTTCTGAGATCAGACGAGATCAGGCTTATTCAAGGTGGTGTGGCCGCAGGCGATTGCATTTCTGCTTTCATGACTTTTATGTTTAGTGAGCTGGGGGTGATTCCTCCAAAATTTCCTTTTGTCCTCCACACATTTCAATTGTAAAATGTAATGCCTGCAGCACTTGATATTACCAGGTGGTCTCCCATCCAAGTACTAACCAAGCCCAACATTGCTTAGCTTCTGAGATCAGACGAGATCAGGCTTATTCAAGGTGGTGTGGCCGCAGGCGATTGCATTTCTGCTTTCATGACTTTTATGTTTAGTGAGCTGGGGGTGATTCCTCCAAAATTTCCTTTTGTCCTCCACACATTTCAATTGTAAAATGTAATGCCTGCAGTACTTGATATTCCCAGGTGGTCTCCCATCCAAGTACTAACCAAGCCCAACATTGCTTAGCTTCTAAGATCAGACGAGATCAGGGTTATTCAAGGTGGTGTGGCCGCAGGCGATTGCATTTCTGCTTTCATGACTTTTATGTTTAGTGAGCTGGGGGTGATTCCTCCAAAATTTCCTTTTGTCCTCCACACATTTCAATTGTAAAATGTAATTACAAAAATGTAATGCCTGCAGCACTTGATATTCCCAGGTGGTCTCCCATCCAAGTACTAACCAAGCCCAACATTGCTTAGCTTCTGAGATCAGACGAGATCAGGCTTATTCAAGGTGGTGTGGCCGCAGGCGATTGCATTGCTGCTTTCATGACTTTTATGTTTAGTGAGCTGGGGGTGATTCCTCCAAAATTTCCTTTTGTCCTCCACACATTTCAATTGTAAAATGTAATTACAAAAATGTAATGCCTGCAGCACTTGATATTCCCAGGTGGTCTCCCATCCAAGTACTAACCTAGTACTTGGATGGGAGACCACCTGGGAATATCAAGTGCTGCAGGCATTACATTTTTGTAATTACATTTTACAATTGAAATGTGTGGAGGACAAAAGGAAATTTTGGAGGAATCACCCCCAGCTCACTAAACATAAAAGTCATGAAAGCAGAAATGCAATCGCCTGCGGCCACACCACCTTGAATAAGCCTGATCTCGTCTGATCTCAGAAGCTAAGCTAAGCAATGTTGGGCTTGGTTAGTACTTGGATGGGAGACCACCTGGGAATATCAAGTGCTGCAGGCATTACATTTTACAATTGAAATGTGTGGAGGACAAAAGGAAATTTTGGAGGAATCACCCCCAGCTCACTAAACATAAAAGTCATGAAAGCAGAAATGCAATCGCCTGCGGCCACACCACCTTGAATAAGCCTGATCTCGTCTGATCTCGTCTGATCTCAGAAGCTAAGCTAAGCAATGTTGGGCTTGGTTAGTACTTGGATGGGAGACCACCTGGGAATATCAAGTGCTGCAGGCATTACATTTTACAATAGAAATGTGTGGAGGACAAAAGGAAATTTTGGAGGAATCACCCCCAGCTCACTAAACATAAAAGTCATGAAAGCAGAAATGCAATCGCCTGCGGCCACACCACCTTGAATAAGCCTGATCTCGTCTGATCTCAGAAGCTAAGCAATGTTGGGCTTGGTTAGTACTTGGATGGGAGACCACCTGGGAATATCAAGTGCTGCAGGCATTACATTTTACAATTGAAATGTGTGGAGGACAAAAGGAAATTTTGGAGGAATCACCCCCAGCTCACTAAACATAAAAGTCATGAAAGCAGAAATGCAATCGCCTGCGGCCACACCACCTTGAATAAGCCTGATCTCGTCTGATCTCAGAAGCTAAGCAATGTTGGGCTTGGTTAGTACTTGGATGGGAGACCACCTGGGAATATCAAGTGCTGCAGGCATTACATTTTACAATTGAAATGTGTGGAGGACAAAAGGAAATTTTGGAGGAATCACCCCCAGCTCACTAAACATAAAAGTCATGAAAGCAGAAATGCAATCGCCTGCGGCCACACCACCTTGAATAAGCCTGATCTCGTCTGATCTCAGAAGCTAAGCAATGTTGGGCTTGGTTAGTACTTGGATGGGAGACCACCTGGGACTATCAAGTGCTGCAGGCATTACATTTTACAATTGAAATGTGTGGAGGACAAAAGGAAATTTTGGAGGAATCACCCCCAGCTCACTAAACATAAAAGTCATGAAAGCAGAAATGCAATCGCCTGCGGCCACACCACCTTGAATAAGCCTGATCTCGTCTGATCTCAGAAGCTAAGCTAAGCAATGTTGGGCTTGGTTAGTACTTGGATGGGAGACCACCTGGGAATATCAAGTGCTGCAGGCATTACATTTTACAATTGAAATGTGTGGAGGACAAAAGGAAATTTTGGAGGAATCACCCCCAGCTCACTAAACATAAAAGTCATGAAAGCAGAAATGCAATCGCCTGCGGCCACACCACCTTGAATAAGCCTGATCTCGTCTGATCTCAGAAGCTAAGCAATGTTGGGCTTGGTTAGTACTTGGATGGGAGACCACCTGGGAATATCAAGTGCTGCAGGCATTACATTTTACAATTGAAATGTGTGGAGGACAAAAGGAAATTTTGGAGGAATCACCCCCAGCTCACTAAACATAAAAGTCATGAAAGCAGAAATGCAATCGCCTGCGGCCACACCACCTTGAATAAGCCTGATCTCGTCTGATCTCAGAAGCTAAGCAATGTTGGGCTTGGTTAGTACTTGGATGGGAGACCACCTGGGAATATCAAGTGCTGCAGGCATTACATTTTACAATTGAAATGTGTGGAGGACAAAAGGAAATTTTGGAGGAATCACCCCCAGCTCACTAAACATAAAAGTCATGAAAGCAGAAATGCAATCGCCTGCGGCCACACCACCTTGAATAAGCCTGATCTCGTCTGATCTCGTCTGATCTCAGAAGCTAAGCAATGTTGGGCTTGGTTAGTACTTGGATGGGAGACCACCTGGGAATATCAAGTGCTGCAGGCATTACATTTTTGTAATTACATTTTATAATTGAAATGTGTGGAGGACAAAAGGAAATTTTGGAGGAATCACCCCCAGCTCACTAAACATAAAAGTCATGAAAGCAGAAATGCAATCGCCTGCGGCCACACCACCTTGAATAAGCCTGATCTCGTCTGATCTCAGAAGCTAAGCAATGTTGGGCTTGGTTAGTACTTGGATGGGAGACCACCTGGGAATATCAAGTGCTGCAGGCATTACATTTTACAATTGAAATGTGTGGAGGACAAAAGGAAATTTTGGAGGAATCACCCCCAGCTCACTAAACATAAAAGTCATGAAAGCAGAAATGCAATCGCCTGCGGCCACGCCACCTTGAATAAGCCTGATCTCGTCTGATCTCAGAAGCTAAGCAATGTTGGGCTTGGTTAGTACTTGGATGGGAGACCACCTGGGAATATCAAGTGCTGCAGGCATTACATTTTACAATTGAAATGTGTGGAGGACAAAAGGAAATTTTGGAGGAATCACCCCCAGCTCACTAAACATAAAAGTCATGAAAGCAGAAATGCAATCGCCTGCGGCCACACCACCTTGAATAAGCCTGATCTCGTCTGATCTCAGAAGCTAAGCAATGTTGGGCTTGGTTAGTACTTGGATGGGAGACCACCTGGGAATATCAAGTGCTGCAGGCATTACATTTTTGTAATTACATTTTACAATTGAAATGTGTGGAGGACAAAAGGAAATTTTGGAGGAATCACCCCCAGCTCACTAAACATAAAAGTCATGAAAGCAGAAATGCAATCGCCTGCGGCCACACCACCTTGAATAAGCCTGATCTCGTCTGATCTCAGAAGCTAAGCAATGTTGGGCTTGGTTAGTACTTGGATGGGAGACCACCTGGGAATATCAAGTGCTGCAGGCATTACATTTTACAATTGAAATGTGTGGAGGACAAAAGGAAATTTTGGAGGAATCACCCCCAGCTCACTAAACATAAAAGTCATGAAAGCAGAAATGCAATCGCCTGCGGCCACACCACCTTGAATAAGCCTGATCTCGTCTGATCTCAGAAGCTAAGCAATGTTGGGCTTGGTTAGTACTTGGATGGGAGACCACCTGGGAATACCAAGTGCTGCAGGCATTACATTTTACAATTGAAATGTGTGGAGGACAAAAGGAAATTTTGGAGGAATCACCCCCAGCTCACTAAACATAAAAGTCATGAAAGCAGAAATGCAATCGCCTGCGGCCACACCACCTTGAATAAGCCTGATCTCGTCTGATCTCAGAAGCTAAGCAATGTTGGGCTTGGTTAGTACTTGGATGGGAGACCACCTGGGAATATCAAGTGCTGCAGGCATTACATTTTTGTAATTACATTTTACAATTGAAATGTGTGGAGGACAAAAGGAAATTTTGGAGGAATCACCCCCAGCTCACTAAACATAAAAGTCATGAAAGCAGAAATGCAATCGCCTGCGGCCACACCACCTTGAATAAGCCTGATCTCGTCTGATCTCAGAAGCTAAGCAATGTTGGGCTTGGTTAGTACTTGGATGGGAGACCACCTGGGAATATCAAGTGCTGCAGGCATTACATTTTACAATTGAAATGTGTGGAGGACAAAAGGAAATTTTGGAGGAATCACCCCCAGCTCACTAAACATAAAAGTCATGAAAGCAGAAATGCAATCGCCTGCGGCCACACCACCTTGAATAAGCCTGATCTCGTCTGATCTCAGAAGCTAAGCAATGTTGGGCTTGGTTAGTACTTGGATGGGAGACCACCTGGGAATACCAAGTGCTGCAGGCATTACATTTTACAATTGAAATGTGTGGAGGACAAAAGGAAATTTTGGAGGAATCACCCCCAGCTCACTAAACATAAAAGTCATGAAAGCAGAAATGCAATCGCCTGCGGCCACACCACCTTGAATAAGCCTGATCTCGTCTGATCTCAGAAGCTAAGCAATGTTGGGCTTGGTTAGTACTTGGATGGGAGACCACCTGGGAATATCAAGTGCTGCAGGCATTACATTTTACAATTGAAATGTGTGGAGGACAAAACGAAATTTTGGAGGAATCACCCCCAGCTCACTAAACATAAAAGTCATGAAAGCAGAAATGCAATCGCCTGCGGCCACACCACCTTGAATAAGCCTGATCTCGTCTGATCTCAGAAGCTAAGCAATGTTGGGCTTGGTTAGTACTTGGATGGGAGACCACCTGGGAATATCAAGTGCTGCAGGCATTACATTTTTGTAATTACATTTTACAATTGAAATGTGTGGAGGACAAAAGGAAATTTTGGAGGAATCACCCCCAGCTCACTAAACATAAAAGTCATGAAAGCAGAAAAGCAGTCGCCTGCGGCCACACCACCTTGAATAAGCCTGATCTCGTCTGATCTCAGAAGCTAAGCAATGTTGGGCTTGGTTAGTACTTGGATGGGAGACCACCTGGGAATATCAAGTGCTGCAGGCATTACATTTTTGTAATTACATTTTACAATTGAAATGTGTGGAGGACAAAAGGAAATTTTGGAGGAATCACCCCCAGCTCACTAAACATAAAAGTCATGAAAGCAGAACAGCAATCGCCTGCGGCCACACCACCTTGAATAAGCCTGATCTCGTCTGATCTCAGAAGCTAAGCAATGTTGGGCTTGGTTAGTACTTGGATGGGAGACCACCTGGGAATATCAAGTGCTGCAGGCATTACATTTTACAATTGAAATGTGTGGAGGACAAAAGGAAATTTTGGCGGAATCACCCCCAGCTCACTAAACATAAAAGTCATGAAAGCAGAAATGCAATCGCCTGCGGCCACACCACCTTGAATAAGCCTGATCTCGTCTGATCTCAGAAGCTAAGCAATGTTGGGCTTGGTTAGTACTTGGATGGGAGACCACCTGGGAATATCAAGTGCTGCAGGCATTACATTTTTGTAATTACATTTTACAATTGAAATGTGTGGAGGACAAAAGGAAATTTTGGAGGAATCACCCCCAGCTCACTAAACATAAAAGTCATGAAAGCAGAAATGCAATCGCCTGCGGCCACACCACCTTGAATAAGCCTGATCTCGTCTGATCTCAGAAGCTAAGCAATGTTGGGCTTGGTTAGTACTTGGATGGGAGACCACCTGGGAATATCAAGTGCTGCAGGCATTACATTTTTGTAATTACATTTTACAATTGAAATGTGTGGAGGACAAAAGGAAATTTTGGAGGAATCACCCCCAGCTCACTAAACATAAAAGTCATGAAAGCAGAAATGCAATCGCCTGCGGCCACACCACCTTGAATAAGCCTGATCTCGTCTGATCTCAGAAGCTAAGCAATGTTGGGCTTGGTTAGTACTTGGATGGGAGACCACCTGGGAATATCAAGTGCTGCAGGCATTACATTTTTGTAATTACATTTTACAATTGAAATGTGTGGAGGACAAAAGGAAATTTTGGAGGAATCACCCCCAGCTCACTAAACATAAAAGTCATGAAAGCAGAAATGCAATCGCCTGCGGCCACACCACCTTGAATAAGCCTGATCTCGTCTGATCTCAGAAGCTAAGCAATGTTGGGCTTGGTTAGTACTTGGATGGGAGACCACCTGGGAATATCAAGTGCTGCAGGCATTACATTTTTGTAATTACATTTTACAATTGAAATGTGTGGAGGACAAAAGGAAATTTTGGAGGAATCACCCCCAGCTCACTAAACATAAAAGTCATGAAAGCAGAAATGCAATCGCCTGCGGCCACACCACCTTGAATAAGCCTGATCTCAGAAGCTAAGCAATGTTGGGCTTGGTTAGTACTTGGATGGGAGACCACCTGGGAATATCAAGTGCTGCAGGCATTACATTTTACAATTGAAATGTGTGGAGGACAAAAGGAAATTTTGGAGGAATCACCCCCAGCTCACTAAACATAAAAGTCATGAAAGCAGAACTGCAATCGCCTGCGGCCACACCACCTTGAATAAGCCTGATCTCGTCTGATCTCAGAAGCTAAGCAATGTTGGGTTTGGTTAGTACTTGGATGGGAGACCACCTGGGAATATCAAGTGCTGCAGGCATTACATTTTTGTAATTACATTTTACAATTGAAATGTGTGGAGGACAAAAGGAAATTTTGGAGGAATCACCCCCAGCTCACTAAACATAAAAGTCATTAAAGCAGAAATGCAATCGCCTGCGGCCACACCACCTTGAATAAGCCTGATCTCGTCTGATCTCAGAAGCTAAGCAATGTTGGGCTTGGTTAGTACTTGGATGGGAGACCACCTGGGAATATCAAGTGCTGCAGGCATTACATTTTACAATTGAAATGTGTGGAGGACAAAAGGAAATTTTGGAGGAATCACCCCCAGCTCACTAAACATAAAAGTCATGAAAGCAGAAATGCAATCGCCTGCGGCCACACCACCTTGAATAAGCCTGATCTCGTCTGATCTCAGAAGCTAAGCAATGTTGGGCTTGGTTAGTACTTGGATGGGAGACCACCTGGGAATATCAAGTGCTGCAGGCATTACATTTTTGTAATTACATTTTACAATTGAAATGTGTGGAGGACAAAAGGAAATTTTGGAGGAATCACCCCCAGCTCACTAAACATAAAAGTCATGAAAGCAGAAATGCAATCGCCTGCGGCCACACCACCTTGAATAAGCCTGATCTCGTCTGATCTCAGAAGCTAAGCAATGTTGGGCTTGGTTAGTACTTGGATGGGAGACCACCTGGGAATATCAAGTGCTGCAGGCATTACATTTTACAATTGAAATGTGTGGAGGACAAAAGGAAATTTTGGAGGAATCACCCCCAGCTCACTAAACATAAAAGTCATGAAAGCAGAAATGCAATCGCCTGCGGCCACACCACCTTGAATAAGCCTGATCTCGTCTGATCTCAGAAGCTAAGCAATGTTGGGCTTGGTTAGTACTTGGATGGGAGACCACCTGGGAATATCAAGTGCTGCAGGCATTACATTTTACAATTGAAATGTGTGGAGGACAAAAGGAAATTTTGGAGGAATCACCCCCAGCTCACTAAACATAAAAGTCATGAAAGCAGAAATGCAATCGCCTGCGGCCACACCACCTTGAATAAGCCTGATCTCGTCTGATCTCAGAAGCTAAGCAATGTTGGGCTTGGTTAGTACTTGGATGGGAGACCACCTGGGAATATCAAGTGCTGCAGGCATTACATTTTACAATTGAAATGTGTGGAGGACAAAAGGAAATTTTGGAGGAATCACCCCCAGCTCACTAAACATAAAAGTCATGAAAGCAGAAATGCAATCGCCTGCGGCCACACCACCTTGAATAAGCCTGATCTCGTCTGATCTCAGAAGCTAAGCAATGTTGGGCTTGGTTAGTACTTGGATGGGAGACCACCTGGGAATATCAAGTGCTGCAGGCATTACATTTTACAATTGAAATGTGTGGAGGACAAAAGGAAATTTTGGAGGAATCACCCCCAGCTCACTAAACATAAAAGTCATGAAAGCAGAAATGCAATCGCCTGCGGCCACACCACCTTGAATAAGCCTGATCTCGTCTGATCTCAGAAGCTAAGCAATGTTGGGCTTGGTTAGTACTTGGATGGGAGACCACCTGGGAATATCAAGTGCTGCAGGCATTACATTTTACAATTGAAATGTGTGGAGGACAAAAGGAAATTTTGGAGGAATCACCCCCAGCTCACTAAACATAAAAGTCATGAAAGCAGAACAGCAATCGCCTGCGGCCACACCACCTTGAATAAGCCTGATCTCGTCTGATCTCAGAAGCTAAGCAATGTTGGGCTTGGTTAGTACTTGGATGGGAGACCACCTGGGAATATCAAGTGCTGCAGGCATTACATTTTTGTAATTACATTTTACAATTGAAATGTGTGGAGGACAAAAGGAAATTTTGGAGGAATCACCCCCAGCTCACTAAACATAAAAGTCATGAAAGCAGAAATGCAATCGCCTGCGGCCACACCACCTTGAATAAGCCTGATCTCGTCTGATCTCAGAAGCTAAGCAATGTTGGGCTTGGTTAGTACTTGGATGGGAGACCACCTGGGAATATCAAGTGCTGCAGGCATTACATTTTACAATTGAAATGTGTGGAGGACAAAAGGAAATTTTGGAGGAATCACCCCCAGCTCACTAAACATAAAAGTCATGAAAGCAGAAATGCAATCGCCTGCGGCCACACCACCTTGAATAAGCCTGATCTCGTCTGATCTCAGAAGCTAAGCAATGTTGGGCTTGGTTAGTACTTGGATGGGAGACCACCTGGGAATATCAAGTGCTGCAGGCATTACATTTTACAATTGAAATGTGTGGAGGACAAAAGGAAATTTTGGAGGAATCACCCCCAGCTCACTAAACATAAAAGTCATGAAAGCAGAAACGCAATCGCCTGCGGCCACACCACCTTGAATAAGCCTGATCTCGTCTGATCTCAGAAGCTAAGCAATGTTGGGCTTGGTTAGTACTTGGATGGGAGACCACCTGGGAATATCAAGTGCTGCAGGCATTACATTTTACAATTGAAATGTGTGGAGGACAAAAGGAAATTTTGGAGGAATCACCCCCAGCTCACTAAACATAAAAGTCATGAAAGCAGAACAGCAATCGCCTGCGGCCACACCACCTTGAATAAGCCTGATCTCGTCTGATCTCAGAAGCTAAGCAATGTTGGGCTTGGTTAGTACTTGGATGGGAGACCACCTGGGAATATCAAGTGCTGCAGGCATTACATTTTACAATTGAAATGTGTGGAGGACAAAAGGAAATTTTGGAGGAATCACCCCCAGCTCACTAAACATAAAAGTCATGAAAGCAGAAATGCAATCGCCTGCGGCCACACCACCTTGAATAAGCCTGATCTCGTCTGATCTCAGAAGCTAAGCAATGTTGGGCTTGGTTAGTACTTGGATGGGAGACCACCTGGGAATATCAAGTGCTGCAGGCATTACATTTTACAATTGAAATGTGTGGAGGACAAAAGGAAATTTTGGAGGAATCACCCCCAGCTCACTAAACATAAAAGTCATGAAAGCAGAACAGCAATCGCCTGCGGCCACACCACCTTGAATAAGCCTGATCTCGTCTGATCTCAGAAGCTAAGCAATGTTGGGCTTGGTTAGTACTTGGATGGGAGACCACCTGGGAATATCAAGTGCTGCAGGCATTACATTTTTGTAATTACATTTTACAATTGAAATGTGTGGAGGACAAAAGGAAATTTTGGAGGAATCACCCCCAGCTCACTAAACATAAAAGTCATGAAAGCAGAAATGCAATCGCCTGCGGCCACACCACCTTGAATAAGCCTGATCTCGTCTGATCTCAGAAGCTAAGCAATGTTGGGCTTGGTTAGTACTTGGATGGGAGACCACCTGGGAATATCAAGTGCTGCAGGCATTACATTTTACAATTGAAATGTGTGGAGGACAAAAGGAAATTTTGGAGGAATCACCCCCAGCTCACTAAACATAAAAGTCATGAAAGCAGAAATGCCATCGCCTGCGGCCACACCACCTTGAATAAGCCTGATCTCGTCTGATCTCAGAAGCTAAGCAATGTTGGGCTTGGTTAGTACTTGGATGGGAGACCACCTGGGAATATCAAGTGCTGCAGGCATTACATTTTACATTTTACAATTGAAATGTGTGGAGGACAAAAGGAAATTTTGGAGGAATCACCCCCAGCTCACTAAACATAAAAGTCATGAAAGCAGAAATGCAATCGCCTGCGGCCACAGCACCTTGAATAAGCCTGATCTCGTCTGATCTCAGAAGCTAAGCAATGTTGGGCTTGGTTAGTACTTGGATGGGAGACCACCTGGGAATATCAAGTGCTGCAGGCATTATATTTTACAATTGAAATGTGTGGAGGACAAAAGGAAATTTTGGAGGAATCACCCCCAGCTCACTAAACATAAAAGTCATGAAAGCAGAAATGCAATCGCCTGCGGCCACACCACCTTGAATAAGCCTGATCTCGTCTGATCTCAGAAGCTAAGCAATGTTGGGCTTGGTTAGTACTTGGATGGGAGACCACCTGGGAATATCAAGTGCTGCAGGCATTACATTTTTGTAATTACATTTTACAATTGAAATGTGTGGAGGACAAAAGGAAATTTTGGAGGAATCACCCCCAGCTCACTAAACATAAAAGTCATGAAAGCAGAAATGCAATCGCCTGCGGCCACACCACCTTGAATAAGCCTGATCTCGTCTGATCTCAGAAGCTAAGCAATGTTGGGCTTGGTTAGTACTTGGATGGGAGACCACCTGGGAATATCAAGTGCTGCAGGCATTACATTTTACAATTGAAATGTGTGGAGGACAAAAGGAAATTTTGGAGGAATCACCCCCAGCTCACTAAACATAAAAGTCATGAAAGCAGAAATGCAATCACCTGCGGCCACACCACCTTGAATAAGCCTGATCTCGTCTGATCTCAGAAGCTAAGCAATGTTGGGCTTGGTTAGTACTTGGATGGGAGACCACCTGGGAATATCAAGTGCTGCAGGCATTACATTTTACAATTGAAATGTGTGGAGGACAAAAGGAAATTTTGGAGGAATCACCCCCAGCTCACTAAACATAAAAGTCATGAAAGCAGAAATGCAATCGCCTGCGGCCACACCACCTTGAATAAGCCTGATCTCGTCTGATCTCAGAAGCTAAGCAATGTTGGGCTTGGTTAGTACTTGGATGGTAGACCACCTGGGAATATCAAGTGCTGCAGGCATTACATTTTACAATTGAAATGTGTGGAGGACAAAAGGAAATTTTGGAGGAATCACCCCCAGCTCACTAAACATAAAAGTCATGAAAGCAGAACTGCAATCGCCTGCGGCCACACCACCTTGAATAAGCCTGATCTCGTCTGATCTCAGAAGCTAAGCAATGTTGGGCTTGGTTAGTACTTGGATGGGAGACCACCTGGGAATATCAAGTGCTGCAGGCATTACATTTTACAATTGAAATGTGTGGAGGACAAAAGGAAATTTTGGAGGAATCACCCCCAGCTCACTAAACATAAAAGTCATGAAAGCAGAAATGCAATCGCCTGCGGCCACACCACCTTGAATAAGCCTGATCTCGTCTGATCTCAGAAGCTAAGCAATGTTGGGCTTGGTTAGTACTTGGATGGGAGACCACCTGGGAATATCAAGTGCTGCAGGCATTACATTTTACAATTGAAATGTGTGGAGGACAAAAGGAAATTTTGGAGGAATCACCCCCAGCTCACTAAACATAAAAGTCATGAAAGCAGAACAGCAATCGCCTGCGGCCACACCACCTTGAATAAGCCTGATCTCGTCTGATCTCAGAAGCTAAGCAATGTTGGGCTTGGTTAGTACTTGGATGGGAGACCACCTGGGAATATCAAGTGCTGCAGGCATTACATTTTTGTAATTACATTTTACAATTGAAATGTGTGGAGGACAAAAGGAAATTTTGGAGGAATCACCCCCAGCTCACTAAACATAAAAGTCATGAAAGCAGAAATGCAATCGCCTGCGGCCACACCACCTTGAATAAGCCTGATCTCGTCTGATCTCAGAAGCTAAGCAATGTTGGGCTTGGTTAGTACTTGGATGGGAGACCACCTGGGAATATCAAGTGCTGCAGGCATTACATTTTACAATTGAAATGTGTGGAGGACAAAAGGAAATTTTGGAGGAATCACCCCCAGCTCACTAAACATAAAAGTCATGAAAGCAGAAATGCAATCGCCTGCGGCCACACCACCTTGAATAAGCCTGATCTTGTCTGATCTCAGAAGCTAAGCAATGTTGGGCTTGGTTAGTACTTGGATGGGAGACCACCTGGGAATATCAAGTGCTGCAGGCATTACATTTTTGTAATTACATTTTACAATTGAAATGTGTGGAGGACAAAAGGAAATTTTGGAGGAATCACCCCCAGCTCACTAAACATAAAAGTCATGAAAGCAGAAATGCCATCGCCTGCGGCCACACCACCTTGAATAAGCCTGATCTCGTCTGATCTCAGCAGCTAAGCAATGTTGGGCTTGGTTAGTACTTGGATGGGAGACCACCTGGGAATATCAAGTGCTGCAGGCATTACATTTTACAATTGAAATGTGTGGAGGACAAAAGGAAATTTTGGAGGAATCACCCCCAGCTCACTAAACATAAAAGTCATGAAAGCAGAAATGCAATCGCCTGCGGCCACAGCACCTTGAATAAGCCTGATCTCGTCTGATCTCAGAAGCTAAGCAATGTTGGGCTTGGTTAGTACTTGGATGGGAGACCACCTGGGAATATCAAGTGCTGCAGGCATTACATTTTACAATAGAAATTTGTGGAGGACAAAAGGAAATTTTGGAGGAATCACCCCCAGCTCACTAAACATAAAAGTCATGAAAGCAGAAATGCAATCGCCTGCGGCCACACCACCTTGAATAAGCCTGATCTCGTCTGATCTCAGAAGCTAAGCAATGTTGGGCTTGGTTAGTACTTGGATGGGAGACCACCTGGGAATATCAAGTGCTGCAGGCATTACATTTTTGTAATTACATTTTACAATTGAAATGTGTGGAGGACAAAAGGAAATTTTGGAGGAATCACCCCCAGCTCACTAAACATAAAAGTCATGAAAGCAGAAATGCAATCGCCTGCGGCCACACCACCTTGAATAAGCCTGATCTCGTCTGATCTCAGAAGCTAAGCAATGTTGGGCTTGGTTAGTACTTGGATGGGAGTCCACCTGGGAATATCAAGTGCTGCAGGCATTACATTTTACAATTGAAATGTGTGGAGGACAAAAGGAAATTTTGGAGGAATCACCCCCAGCTCACTAAACATAAAAGTCATGAAAGCAGAAATGCAATCGCCTGCGGCCACACCACCTTGACTAAGCCTGATCTCGTCTGATCTCAGAAGCTAAGCAATGTTGGGCTTGGTTAGTACTTGGATGGGAGACCACCTGGGAATATCAAGTGCTGCAGGCATTACATTTTTGTAATTACATTTTACAATTGAAATGTGTGGAGGACAAAAGGAAATTTTGGAGGAATCACCCCCAGCTCACTAAACATAAAAGTCATGAAAGCAGAAATGCAATCGCCTGCGGCCACACCACCTTGAATAAGCCTGATCTCGTCTGATCTCAGAAGCTAAGCAATGTTGGGCTTGGTTAGTACTTGGATGGGAGACCACCTGGGAATATCAAGTGCTGCAGGCATTACATTTTACAATTGAAATGTGTGGAGGACAAAAGGAAATTTTGGAGGAATCACCCCCAGCTCACTAAACATAAAAGTCATGAAAGCAGAAATGCAATCGCCTGCGGCCACACCACCTTGAATAAGCCTGATCTCATCTGATCTCAGAAGCTAAGCAATGTTGGGCTTGGTTAGTACTTGGATGGGAGACCACCTGGGAATATCAAGTCCTGCAGGCATTACATTTTTGTAATTTCATTTTACAATTGAAATGTGTGGAGGACAAAAGGAAATTTTGGAGGAATCACCCCCAGCTCACTAAACATAAAAGTCATGAAAGCAGAAATGCAATCGCCTGCGGCCACACCACCTTGAATAAGCCTGATCTCGTCTGATCTCAGAAGCTAAGCAATGTTGGGCTTGGTTAGTACTTGGATGGGAGACCACCTGGGAATATCAAGTGCTGCAGGCATTACATTTTACAATTGAAATGTGTGGAGGACAAAAGGAAATTTTGGAGGAATCACCCCCAGCTCACTAAACATAAAAGTCATGAAAGCAGAAATGCAATCGCCTGCGGCCACACCACCTTGAATAAGCCTGATCTCGTCTGATCTCAGAAGCTAAGCAATGTTGGGCTTGGTTAGTACTTGGATGGGAGACCACCTGGGAATATCAAGTGCTGCAGGCATTACATTTTTGTAATTACATTTTACAATTGAAATGTGTGGAGGACAAAAGGAAATTTTGGAGGAATCACCCCCAGCTCACTAAACATAAAAGTCATGAAAGCAGAAATGCAATCGCCTGCGGCCACACCACCTTGAATAAGCCTGATCTCGTCTGATCTCAGAAGCTAAGCAATGTTGGGCTTGGTTAGTACTTGGATGGGAGACCACCTGGGAATATCAAGTGCTGCAGGCATTACATTTTACAATTGAAATGTGTGGAGGACAAAAGGAAATTTTGGAGGAATCACCCCCAGCTCACTAAACATAAAAGTCATGAAAGCAGAAATGCAATCGCCTGCGGCCACACCACCTTGAATAAGCCTGATCTCGTCTGATCTCAGAAGCTAAGCAATGTTGGGCTTGGTTAGTACTTGGATGGGAGACCACCTGGGAATATCAAGTGCTGCAGGCATTACATTTTTGTAATTACATTTTACAATTGAAATGTGTGGAGGACAAAAGGAAATTTTGGAGGAATCACCCCCAGCTCACTAAACATAAAAGTCATGAAAGCAGAAATGCAATCGCCTGCGGCCACACCACCTTGAATAAGCCTGATCTCGCCTGATCTCGTCTGATCTCAGAAGCTAAGCAATGTTGGGCTTGGTTAGTACTTGGATGGGAGACCACCTGGGAATATCAAGTGCTGCAGGCATTACATTTTTGTAATTACATTTTACAATTGAAATGTGTGGAGGACAAAAGGAAATTTTGGAGGAATCACCCCCAGCTCACTAAACATAAAAGTCATGAAAGCAGAAATGCAATCGCCTGCGGCCACACCACCTTGAATAAGCCTGATCTCGTCTGATCTCAGAAGCTAAGCAATGTTGGGCTTGGTTAGTACTTGGATGGGAGACCACCTGGGAATATCAAGTGCTGCAGGCATTACATTTTTGTAATTACATTTTACAATTGAAATGTGTGGAGGACAAAAGGAAATTTTGGAGGAATCACCCCCAGCTCACTAAACATAAAAGTCATGAAAGCAGAAATGCAATCGCCTGCGGCCACACCACCTTGAATAAGCCTGATCTCAGAAGCTAAGCAATGTTGGGCTTGGTTAGTACTTGGATGGGAGACCACCTGGGAATATCAAGTGCTGCAGGCATTACATTTTACAATTGAAATGTGTGGAGGACAAAAGGAAATTTTGGAGGAATCACCCCCAGCTCACTAAACATAAAAGTCATGAAAGCAGAACTGCAATCGCCTGCGGCCACACCACCTTGAATAAGCCTGATCTCGTCTGATCTCAGAAGCTAAGCAATGTTGGGTTTGGTTAGTATTTGGATGGGAGACCACCTGGGAATATCAAGTGCTGCAGGCATTACATTTTTGTAATTACATTTTACAATTGAAATGTGTGGAGGACAAAAGGAAATTTTGGAGGAATCACCCCCAGCTCACTAAACATAAAAGTCATGAAAGCAGAAATGCAATCGCCTGCGGCCACACCACCTTGAATAAGCCTGATCTCGTCTGATCTCAGAAGCTAAGCAATGTTGGGCTTGGTTAGTACTTGGATGGGAGACCACCTGGGAATATCAAGTGCTGCAGGCATTACATTTTACAATTGAAATGTGTGGAGGACAAAAGGAAATTTTGGAGGAATCACCCCCAGCTCACTAAACATAAAAGTCATGAAAGCAGAAATGCAATCGCCTGCGGCCACACCACCTTGAATAAGCCTGATCTCGTCTGATCTCAGAAGCTAAGCAATGTTGGGCTTGGTTAGTACTTGGATGGGAGACCACCTGGGAATATCAAGTGCTGCAGGCATTACATTTTACAATTGAAATGTGTGGAGGACAAAAGGAAATTTTGGAGGAATCACCCCCAGCTCACTAAACATAAAAGTCATGAAAGCAGAAATGCAATCGCCTGCGGCCACACCACCTTGAATAAGCCTGATCTCGTCTGATCTCAGAAGCTAAGCAATGTTGGGCTTGGTTAGTACTTGGATGGGAGACCACCTGGGAATATCAAGTGCTGCAGGCATTACATTTTACAATTGAAATGTGTGGAGGACAAAAGGAAATTTTGGAGGAATCACCACCAGCTCACTAAACATAAAAGTCATGAAAGCAGAAATGCAATCGCCTGCCGCCACACCACCTTGAATAAGCCTGATCTCGTCTGATCTCAGAAGCTAAGCAATGTTGGGCTTGGTTAGTACTTGGATGGGAGACCACCTGGGAATATCAAGTGCTGCAGGCATTACATTTTACAATTGAAATGTGTGGAGGACAAAAGGAAATTTTGGAGGAATCACCCCCAGCTCACTAAACATAAAAGTCATGAAAGCAGAAATGCAATCGCCTGCGGCCACACCACCTTGAATAAGCCTGATCTTGTCTGATCTCAGAAGCTAAGCAATATTGGGCTTGGTTAGTACTTGGATGGGAGACCACCTGGGAATATCAAGTGCTGCAGGCATTACATTTTTGTAATTACATTTTACAATTGAAATGTGTGGAGGACAAAAGGAAATTTTGGAGGAATCACCCCCAGCTCACTAAACATAAAAGTCATGAAAGCAGAAATGCAATCGCCTGCGGCCACACCACCTTGAATAAGCCTGATCTCGTCTGATCTCAGAAGCTAAGCAATGTTGGGCTTGGTTAGTACTTGGATGGGAGACCACCTGGGAATATCAAGTGCTGCAGGCATTACATTTTTGTAATTACATTTTACAATTGAAATGTGTGGAGGACAAAAGGAAATTTTGGAGGAATCACCCCCAGCTCACTAAACATAAAAGTCATGAAAGCAGAAATGCAATCGCCTGCGGCCACACCACCTTGAATAAGCCTGATGTTGTCTGATCTCAGAAGCTAAGCAATGTTGGGCTTGGTTAGTACTTGGATGGGAGACCACCTGGGAATATCAAGTGCTGCAGGCATTACATTTTACAATTGAAATGTGTGGAGGACAAAAGGAAATTTGGGAGGAATCACCCCCCAGCTCACTAAACATAAAAGTCATGAAAGCAGAAATGCAATCGCCTGCGGCCACACCACCTTGAATAAGCCTGATCTCGTCTGATCTCAGAAGCTAAGCAATGTTGGGCTTGGTTAGTACTTGGATGGGAGACCACCTGGGAATATCAAGTGCTGCAGGCATTACATTTTTGTAATTACATTTTACAATTGAAATGTGTGGAGGACAAAAGGAAATTTGGGAGGAATCACCCCCAGCTCACTAAACATAAAAGTCATGAAAGCAGAAATGCAATCGCCTGCGGCCACACCACCTTGAATAAGCCTGATCTCGTCTGATCTCAGAAGCTAAGCAATGTTGGGCTTGGTTAGTACTTGGATGGGAGACCACCTGGAAATATTAAGTGCTGCAGGCATTACATTTTTGTAATTACATTTTACAATTGAAATGTGTGGAGGACAAAAGGAAATTTTGGAGGAATCACCCCCAGCTCACTAAACATAAAAGTCATGAAAGCAGAAATGCAATCGCCTGCGGCCACACCACCTTGAATAAGCCTGATCTCGTCTGATCTCAGAAGCTAAGCAATGTTGGGCTTGGTTAGTACTTGGATGGGAGACCACCTGGGAATATCAAGTGCTGCAGGCATTACATTTTTGTAATTACATTTTACAATTGAAATGTGTGGAGGACAAAAGGAAATTTTGGAGGAATCACCCCCAGCTCACTAAACATAAAAGTCATGAAAGCAGAAATGCAATCGCATGCGGCCACACCACCTTGAATAAGCCTGATCTCGTCTGATCTCAGAAGCTAAGCAATGTTGGGCTTGGTTAGTACTTGGATGGGAGACCACCTGGGAATATCAAGTGCTGCAGGTATTACATTTTACAATTGAAATGTGTGGAGGACAAAAGGAAATTTTGGAGGAATCACCCCCAGCTCACTAAACATAAAAGTCATGAAAGCAGAAATGCAATCGCCTGCGGCCACACCACCTTGAATAAGCCTGATCTCGTCTGATCTCAGAAGCTAAGCAATGTTGGGCTTGGTTAGTACTTGGATGGGAGACCACCTGGGAATATCAAGTGCTGCAGGCATTACATTTTTGTAATTACATTTTACAATTGAAATGTGTGGAGGACAAAAGGAAATTTTGGAGGAATCACCCCCAGCTCACTAAACATAAAAGTCATGAAAGCAGAACAGCAATCGCCTGCGGCCACACCACCTTGAATAAGCCTGATCTCGTCTGATCTCAGAAGCTAAGCAATGTTGGGCTTGGTTAGTACTTGGATGGGAGACCACCTGGGAATATCAAGTGCTGCAGGCATTACATTTTTGTAATTACATTTTACAATTGAAATGTGTGGAGGACAAAAGGAAATTTTGGAGGAATCACCCCCAGCTCACTAAACATAAAAGTCATGAAAGCAGAAATGCAATCGCCTGCGGCCACACCACCTTGAATAAGCCTGATCTCGTCTGATCTCAGAAGCTAAGCAATGTTGGGCTTGGTTAGTACTTGGAGGGGAGACCACCTGGGAATATCAAGTGCTGCAGGCATTACATTTTACAATTGAAATGTGTGGAGGACAAAAGGAAATTTTGGAGGAATCACCCCCAGCTCACTAAACATAAAAGTCATGAAAGCAGAAATGCAATCGCCTGCGGCCACAGCACCTTGAATAAGCCTGATCTCGTCTGATCTCAGAAGCTAAGCAATGTTGGGCTTGGTTAGTACTTGGATGGGAGACCACCTGGGAATATCAAGTGCTGCAGGCATTACATTTTTGTAATTACATTTTACAATTGAAATGTGGGGAGGACAAAAGGAAATTTTGGAGGAATCACCCCCAGCTCACTAAACATAAAAGTCATGAAAGCAGAAATGCAATCGCCTGCGGCCACACCACCTTGAATAAGCCTGATCTCGTCTGATCTCAGAAGCTAAGCAATGTTGGGCTTGGTTAGTACTTGGATGGGAGACCACCTGGGAATATCAAGTGCTGCAGGCATTACATTTTACAATTGAAATGTGTGGAGGACAAAAGGAAATTTTGGAGGAATCACCCCCAGCTCACTAAACATAAAAGTCATGAAAGCAGAAATGCAATCGCCTGCGGCCACACCACCTTGAATAAGCCTGATCTCGTCTGATCTCAGAAGCTAAGCAATGTTGGGCTTGGTTAGTACTTGGATGGGAGACCACCTGGGAATATCAAGTGCTGCAGGCATTACATTTTTGTAATTACATTTTACAATTGAAATGTGTGGAGGACAAAAGGAAATTTTGGAGGAATCACCCCCAGCTCACTAAACATAAAAGTCATGAAAGCAGAAATGCAATCGCCTGCGGCCACACCACCTTGAATAAGCCTGATCTCGTCTGATCTCAGAAGCTAAGCAATGTTGGGCTTGGTTAGTACTTGGATGGGAGACCACCTGGGAATATCAAGTGCTGCAGGCATTACATTTTACAATTGAAATGTGTGGAGGACAAAAGGAAATTTTGGAGGAATCACCCCCAGCTCACTAAACATAAAAGTCATGAAAGCAGAAATGCAATCGCCTGCGGCCACACCACCTTGAATAAGCCTGATCTCGTCTGATCTCAGAAGCTAAGCAATGTTGGGCTTGGTTAGTACTTGGATGGGAGACCACCTGGGAATATCAAGTGCTGCAGGCATTACATTTTACAATTGAAATGTGTGGAGGACAAAAGGAAATTTTGGAGGAATCACCCCCAGCTCACAAAACATAAAAGTCATGAAAGCAGAAATGCAATCGCCTGCGGCCACACCACCTTGAATAAGCCTGATCTCGTCTGATCTCAGAAGCTAAGCAATGTTGGGCTTGGTTAGTACTTGGATGGGAGACCACCTGGGAATATCAAGTGCTGCAGGCATTACATTTTTGTAATTACATTTTACAATTGAAATGTGTGGAGGACAAAAGGAAATTTTGGAGGAATCACCCCCAGCTCACTAAACATAAAAGTCATGAAAGCAGAAATGCAATCGCCTGCGGCCACACCACCTTGAATAAGCCTGATCTCGTCTGATCTCAGAAGCTAAGCAATGTTGGGCTTGGTTAGTACTTGGATGGGAGACCACCTGGGAATATCAAGTGCTGCAGGCATTACATTTTTGTAATTACATTTTACAATTGAAATGTGTGGACGACAAAAGGAAATTTTGGAGGAATCACCCCCAGCTCACTAAACATAAAAGTCATGAAAGCAGAACAGCAATCGCCTGCGGCCACACCACCTTGAATAAGCCTGATCTCGTCTGATCTCAGAAGCTAAGCAATGTTGGGCTTGGTTAGTACTTGGATGGGAGACCACCTGGGAATATCAAGTGCTGCAGGCATTACATTTTACAATTGAAATGTGTGGAGGACAAAAGGAAATTTTGGAGGAATCACCCCCAGCTCACTAAACATAAAAGTCATGAAAGCAGAACAGCAATCGCCTGCGGCCACACCACCTTGAATAAGCCTGATCTCGTCTGATCTCAGAAGCTAAGCAATGTTGGGCTTGGTTAGTACTTGGATGGGAGACCACCTGGGAATATCAAGTGCTGCAGGCATTACATTTTTGTAATTACATTTTACAATTGAAATGTGTGGAGGACAAAAGGAAATTTTGGAGGAATCACCCCCAGCTCACTAAACATAAAAGTCATGAAAGCAGAAATGCAATCGCCTGCGGCCACACCACCTTGAATAAGCCTGATCTCGTCTGATCTCAGAAGCTAAGCAATGTTGGGCTTGGTTAGTACTTGGATGGGAGACCACCTGGGAATATCAAGTGCTGCAGGCATTACATTTTTGTAATTACATTTTACAATTGAAATGTGTGGAGGACAAAAGGAAATTTTGGAGGAATCACCCCCAGCTCACTAAACATAAAAGTCATGAAAGCAGAAATGCAATCGCCTGCGGCCACACCACCTTGAATAAGCCTGATCTCGTCTGATCTCAGAAGCTAAGCAATGTTGGGCTTGGTTAGTACTTGGATGGGAGACCACCTGGGAATATCAAGTGCTGCAGGCATTACATTTTTGTAATTACATTTTACAATTGAAATGTGTGGAGGACAAAAGGAAATTTTGGAGGAATCACCCCCAGCTCACTAAACATAAAAGTCATGAAAGCAGAAATGCAATCGCCTGCGGCCACACCACCTTGAATAAGCCTGATCTCGTCTGATCTCAGAAGCTAAGCAATGTTGGGCTTGGTTAGTACTTGGATGGGAGACCACCTGGGAATATCAAGTGCTGCAGGCATTACATTTTACAATTGAAATGTGTGGAGGACAAAAGGAAATTTTGGAGGAATCACCCCCAGCTCACTAAACATAAAAGTCATGAAAGCAGAAATGCAATCGCCTGCGGCCACACCACCTTGAATAAGCCTGATCTCGTCTGATCTCAGAAGCTAAGCAATGTTGGGCTTGGTTAGTACTTGGATGGGAGACCACCTGGGAATATCAAGTGCTGCAGGCATTACATTTTACAATTGAAATGTGTGGAGGACAAAAGGAAATTTTGGAGGAATCACCCCCAGCTCACTAAACATAAAAGTCATGAAAGCAGAAATGCAATCGCCTGCGGCCACACCACCTTGAATAAGCCTGATCTCGTCTGATCTCAGAAGCTAAGCAATGTTGGGCTTGGTTAGTACTTGGATGGGAGACCACCTGGGAATATCAAGTGCTGCAGGCATTACATTTTTGTAATTACATTTTACAATTGAAATGTGTGGAGGACAAAAGGAAATTTTGGAGGAATCACCCCCAGCTCACTAAACATAAAAGTCATGAAAGCAGAAATGCAATCGCCTGCGGCCACACCACCTTGAATAAGCCTGATCTCGTCTGATCTCAGAAGCTAAGCAATGTTGGGCTTGGTTAGTACTTGGATGGGAGACCACCTGGGAATATCAAGTGCTGCAGGCATTACATTTTTGTAATTACATTTTACAATTGAAATGTGTGGACGACAAAAGGAAATTTTGGAGGAATCACCCCCAGCTCACTAAACATAAAAGTCATGAAAGCAGAAATGCAATCGCCTGCGGCCACACCACCTTGAATAAGCCTGATCTCGTCTGATCTCAGAAGCTAAGCAATGTTGGGCTTGGTTAGTACTTGGATGGGAGACCACCTGGGAAGATCAAGTGCTGAAGGCATTACATTTTACAATTGAAATGTGTGGAGGACAAAAGGAAATTTGGGAGGAATCACCCCCAGCTCACTAAACATAAAAGTCATGAAAGCAGAACAGCAATCGCCTGCGGCCACACCACCTTGAATAAGCCTGATCTCGTCTGATCTCAGAAGCTAAGCAATGTTGGGCTTGGTTAGTACTTGGATGGGAGACCACCTGGGAATATCAAGTGCTGCAGGCATTACATTTTACAATTGAAATGTGTGGAGGACAAAAGGAAATTTTGGAGGAATCACCCCCAGCTCACTAAACATAAAAGTCATGAAAGCAGAACAGCAATCGCCTGCGGCCACACCACCTTGAATAAGCCTGATCTCATCTGATCTCAGAAGCTAAGCAATGTTGGGCTTGGTTAGTACTTGGATGGGAGACCACCTGGGAATATCAAGTGCTGCAGGCATTACATTTTTGTAATTACATTTTACAATTGAAATGTGTGGAGGACAAAAGGAAATTTTGGAGGAATCACCCCCAGCTCACTAAACATAAAAGTCATGAAAGCAGAAATGCAATCGCCTGCGGCCACACCACCTTGAATAAGCCTGATCTCGTCTGATCTCAGAAGCTAAGCAATGTTGGGCTTGGTTAGTACTTGGATGGGAGACCACCTGGGAATATCAAGTGCTGCAGGCATTACATTTTTGTAATTACATTTTACAATTGAAATGTGTGGAGGACAAAAGGAAATTTTGGAGGAATCACCCCCAGCTCACTAAACATAAAAGTCATGAAAGCAGAAATGCAATCGCCTGCGGCCACACCACCTTGAATAAGCCTGATCTCGTCTGATCTCAGAAGCTAAGCAATGTTGGGCTTGGTTAGTACTTGGATGGGAGACCACCTGGGAATATCAAGTGCTGCAGGCATTACATTTTTGTAATTACATTTTACAATTGAAATGTGTGGAGGACAAAAGGAAATTTTGGAGGAATCACCCCCAGCTCACTAAACATAAAAGTCATGAAAGCAGAAATGCAATCGCCTGCGGCCACACCACCTTGAATAAGCCTGATCTCGTCTGATCTCAGAAGCTAAGCAATGTTGGGCTTGGTTAGTACTTGGATGGGAGACCACCTGGGAATATCAAGTGCTGCAGGCATTACATTTTTGTAATTACATTTTACAATTGAAATGTGTGGAGGACAAAAGGAAATTTTGGAGGAATCACCCCCAGCTCACTAAACATAAAAGTCATGAAAGCAGAAATGCAATCGCCTGCGGCCACACCACCTTGAATAAGCCTGATCTCGTCTGATCTCAGAAGCTAAGCAATGTTGGGCTTGGTTAGTACTTGGATGGGAGACCACCTGGGAATATCAAGTGCTGCAGGCATTACATTTTTGTAATTACATTTTACAATTGAAATGTGTGGAGGACAAAAGGAAATTTTGGAGGAATCACCCCCAGCTCACTAAACATAAAAGTCATGAAAGCAGAAATGCAATCGCCTGCGGCCACACCACCTTGAATAAGCCTGATCTCGTCTGATCTCAGAAGCTAAGCAATGTTGGGCTTGATTAGTACTTGGATGGGAGACCACCTGGGAATATCAAGTGCTGCAGGCATTACATTTTTGTAATTACATTTTACAATTGAAATGTGTGGAGGACAAAAGGAAATTTTGGAGGAATCACCCCCAGCTCACTAAACATAAAAGTCATGAAAGCAGAAATGCAATCGCCTGCGGCCACACCACCTTGAATAAGCCTGATCTCGTCTGATCTCAGAAGCTAAGCACTGTTGGGCTTGGTTAGTACTTGGATGGGAGACCACCTGGGAATATCAAGTGCTGCAGGCATTACATTTTTGTAATTACATTTTACAATTGAAATGTGTGGAGGACAAAAGGAAATTTTGGAGGAATCACCCCCAGCTCACTAAACATAAAAGTCATGAAAGCAGAAATGCAATCGCCTGCGGCCACACCACCTTGAATAAGCCTGATCTCGTCTGATCTCAGAAGCTAAGCAATGTTGGGCTTGGTTAGTACTTGGATGGGAGACCACCTGGGAATATCAAGTGCTGCAGGCATTACATTTTACAATTGAAATGTGTGGAGGACAAAAGGAAATTTTGGAGGAATCACCCCCAGCTCACTAAACATAAAAGTCATGAAAGCAGAAATGCAATCGCCTGCGGCCACACCACCTTGAATAAGCCTGATCTCGTCTGATCTCAGAAGCTAAGCAATGTTGGGCTTGGTTAGTACTTGGATGGGAGACCACCTGGGAATATCAAGTGCTGCAGGCATTACATTTTACAATTGAAATGTGTGGAGGACAAAAGGAAATTTTGGAGGAATCACCCCCAGCTCACTAAACATAAAAGTCATGAAAGCAGAAATGCAATCGCCTGCGGCCACACCACCTTGAATAAGCCTGATCTCGTCTGATCTCAGAAGCTAAGCAATGTTGGGCTTGGTTAGTACTTGGATGGGAGACCACCTGGGAATATCAAGTGCTGCAGGCATTACATTTTACAATTGAAATGTGTGGAGGACAAAAGGAAATTTTGGAGGAATCACCCCCAGCTCACTAAACATAAAAGTCATGAAAGCAGAAAAGCAATCGCCTGCGGCCACACCACCTTGAATAAGCCTGATCTCGTCTGATCTCAGAAGCTAAGCAATGTTGGGCTTGGTTAGTACTTGGATGGGAGACCACCTGGGAATATCAAGTGCTGCAGGCATTACATTTTAGTAATTACATTTTACAATTGAAATGTGTGGAGGACAAAAGGAAATTTTGGAGGAATCACCCCCAGCTCACTAAACATAAAAGTCATGAAAGCTGAACTGCAATCGCCTGCGGCCACACCACCTTGAATAAGCCTGATCTCGTCTGATCTCAGAAGCTAAGCAATGTTGGGCTTGGTTAGTACTTGGATGGGAGACCACCTGGGAATATCAAGTGCTGCAGGCATTACATTTTTGTAATTACATTTTACAATTGAAATGTGTGGAGGACAAAAGGAAATTTTGGAGGAATCACCCCCAGCTCACTAAACATAAAAGTCATGAAAGCAGAAATGCAATCGCCTGCGGCCACACCACCTTGAATAAGCCTGATCTCGTCTGATCTCAGAAGCTAAGCAATGTTGGGCTTGGTTAGTACTTGGATGGGAGACCACCTGGGAATATCAAGTGCTGCAGGCATTACATTTTTGTAATTACATTTTACAATTGAAATGTGTGGAGGACAAAAGGAAATTTTGGAGGAATCACCCCCAGCTCACTAAACATAAAAGTCATGAAAGCAGAAATGCAATCGCCTGCAGCCACACCACCTTGAATAAGCCTGATCTCGTCTGATCTCAGAAGCTAAGCAATGTTGGTCTTGGTTAGTACTTGGATGGGAGACCACCTGGGAATATCAAGTGCTGCAGGCATTACATTTTACAATTGAAATGTGTGGAGGACAAAAGGAAATTTTGGAGGAATCACCCCCAGCTCACTAAACATAAAAGTCATGAAAGCAGAAATGCAATCGCCTGCGGCCACACCACCTTGAATAAGCCTGATCTCGTCTGATCTCAGAAGCTAAGCAATGTTGGGCTTGATTAGTACTTGGATGGGAGACCACCTGGGAATATCAAGTGCTGCAGGCATTACATTTTTGTAATTACATTTTACAATTGAAATGTGTGGAGGACAAAAGGAAATTTTGGAGGAATCACCCCCAGCTCACTAAACATAAAAGTCATGAAAGCAGAAATGCAATCGCCTGCGGCCACACCACCTTGAATAAGCCTGATCTCGTCTGATCTCAGAAGCTAAGCAATGTTGGGCTTGGTTAGTACTTGGATGGGAGACCACCTGGGAATATCAAGTGCTGCAGGCATTACATTTTTGTAATTACATTTTACAATTGAAATGTGTGGAGGACAAAAGGAAATTTTGGAGGAATCACCCCCAGCTCACTAAACATAAAAGTCATGAAAGCAGAAATGCAATCGCCTGCGGCCACACCACCTTTAATAAGCCTGATCTCGTCTGATCTCAGAAGCTAAGCAATGTTGGGCTTGGTTAGTACTTGGATGGGAGACCACCTGGGAATATCAAGTGCTGCAGGCATTACATTTTACAATTGAAATGTGTGGAGGACAAAAGGAAATTTTGGAGGAATCACCCCCAGCTCACTAAACATAAAAGTCATGAAAGCAGAAATGCAATCGCCTGCGGCCACACCACCTTGAATAAGCCTGATCTCGTCTGATCTCAGAAGCTAAGCAATGTTGGGCTTGGTTAGTACTTGGATGGGAGACCACCTGGGAATATCAAGTGCTGCAGGCATTACATTTTACAATTGAAATGTGTGGAGGACAAAAGGAAATTTTGGAGGAATCACCCCCAGCTCACTAAACATAAAAGTCATGAAAGCAGAAATGCAATCGCCTGCGGCCACACCACCTTGAATAAGCCTGATCTCGTCTGATCTCAGAAGCTAAGCAATGTTGGGCTTGGTTAGTACTTGGATGGGAGACCACCTGGGAATATCAAGTGCTGCAGGCATTACATTTTACAATTGAAATGTGTGGAGGACAAAAGGAAATTTTGGAGGAATCACCCCCAGCTCACTAAACATAAAAGTCATGAAAGCAGAAAAGCAATCGCCTGCGGCCACACCACCTTGAATAAGCCTGATCTCGTCTGATCTCAGAAGCTAAGCAATGTTGGGCTTGGTTAGTACTTGGATGGGAGACCACCTGGGAATATCAAGTGCTGCAGGCATTACATTTTAGTAATTACATTTTACAATTGAAATGTGTGGAGGACAAAAGGAAATTTTGGAGGAATCACCCCCAGCTCACTAAACATAAAAGTCATGAAAGCTGAACTGCAATCGCCTGCGGCCACACCACCTTGAATAAGCCTGATCTCGTCTGATCTCAGAAGCTAAGCAATGTTGGGCTTGGTTAGTACTTGGATGGGAGACCACCTGGGAATATCAAGTGCTGCAGGCATTACATTTTTGTAATTACATTTTACAATTGAAATGTGTGGAGGACAAAAGGAAATTTTGGAGGAATCACCCCCAGCTCACTAAACATAAAAGTCATGAAAGCAGAAATGCAATCGCCTGCGGCCACACCACCTTGAATAAGCCTGATCTCGTCTGATCTCAGAAGCTAAGCAATGTTGGGCTTGGTTAGTACTTGGATGGGAGACCACCTGGGAATATCAAGTGCTGCAGGCATTACATTTTTGTAATTACATTTTACAATTGAAATGTGTGGAGGACAAAAGGAAATTTTGGAGGAATCACCCCCAGCTCACTAAACATAAAAGTCATGAAAGCAGAAATGCAATCGCCTGCGGCCACACCACCTTGAATAAGCCTGATCTCGTCTGATCTCAGAAGCTAAGCAATGTTGGGCTTGGTTAGTACTTGGATGGGAGACCACCTGGGAATATCAAGTGCTGCAGGCATTACATTTTACAATTGAAATGTGTGGAGGACAAAAGGAAATTTTGGAGGAATCACCCCCAGCTCACTAAACATAAAAGTCATGAAAGCAGAAATGCAATCGCCTGCGGCCACACCACCTTGAATAAGCCTGATCTCGTCTGATCTCAGAAGCTAAGCAATGTTGGGCTTGGTTAGTACTTGGATGGGAGACCACCTGGGAATATCAAGTGCTGCAGGCATTACATTTTTGTAATTACATTTTACAATTGAAATGTGTGGAGGACAAAAGGAAATTTTGGAGGAATCACCCCCAGCTCACTAAACATAAAAGTCATGAAAGCAGAAATGCAATCGCCTGCGGCCACACCACCTTGAATAAGCCTGATCTCGTCTGATCTCAGAAGCTAAGCAATGTTGGGCTTGGTTAGTACTTGGATGGGAGACCACCTGGGAATATCAAGTGCTGCAGGCATTACATTTTTGTAATTACATTTTACAATTGAAATGTGTGGAGGACAAAAGGAAATTTTGGAGGAATCACCCCCAGCTCACTAAACATAAAAGTCATGAAAGCAGAAATGCAATCGCCTGCGGCCACACCACCTTGAATAAGCCTGATCTCGTCTGATCTCAGAAGCTAAGCAATGTTGGGCTTGGTTAGTACTTGGATGGGAGACCACCTGGGAATATCAAGTGCTGCAGGCATTACATTTTACAATTGAAATGTGTGGAGGACAAAAGGAAATTTTGGAGGAATCACCCCCAGCTCACTAAACATAAAAGTCATGAAAGCAGAAATGCAATCGCCTGCGGCCACACCACCTTGAATAAGCCTGATCTCGTCTGATCTCAGAAGCTAAGCAATGTTGGGCTTGGTTAGTACTTGGATGGGAGACCACCTGGGAATATCAAGTGCTGCAGGCATTACATTTTACAATTGAAATGTGTGGAGGACAAAAGGAAATTTTGGAGGAATCACCCCCAGCTCACTAAACATAAAAGTCATGAAAGCAGCAATGCAATCGCCTGCGGCCACACCACCTTGAATAAGCCTGATCTCATCTGATCTCAGAAGCTAAACAATGTTGGGCTTGGTTAGTAGTTGGATGGGAGACCACCTGGGAATATCAAGTGCTGCAGGCATTACATTTTTGTAATTACATTTTACAATTGAAATGTGTGGAGGACAAAAGGAAATTTTGGAGGAATCACCCCCAGCTCACTAAACATAAAAGTCATGAAAGCAGAAATGCAATCGCCTGCGGCCACACCACCTTGAATAAGCCTGATCTCGTCTGATCTCAGAAGCTAAGCAATGTTGGGCTTGGTTAGTACTTGGATGGGAGACCACCTGGGAATATCAAGTGCTGCAGGCATTACATTTTTGTAATTACATTTTACAATTGAAATGTGTGGAGGACAAAAGGAAATTTTGGAGGAATCACCCCCAGCTCACTAAACATAAAAGTCATGAAAGCAGAAATGCAATCGCCTGCGGCCACACCACCTTGAATAAGCCTGATCTCGTCTGATCTCAGAAGCTAAGCAATGTTGGGCTTGGTTAGTACTTGGATGGGAGACCACCTGGGAATATCAAGTGCTGCAGGCATTACATTTTTGTAATTACATTTTACAATTGAAATGTGTGGAGGACAAAAGGAAATTTTGGAGGAATCACCCCCAGCTCACTAAACATAAAAGTCATGAAAGCAGAAATGCAATCGCCTGCGGCCACACCACCTTGAATAAGCCTGATCTCGTCTGATCTCAGAAGCTAAGTAATGTTGGGCTTGGTTAGTACTTGGATGGGAGACCACCTGGGAATATCAAGTGCTGCAGGCATTACATTTTTGTAATTACATTTTACAATTGAAATGTGTGGAGGACAAAAGGAAATTTTGGAGGAATCACCCCCAGCTCACTAAACATAAAAGTCATGAAAGCAGAAATGCAATCGCCTGCGGCCACACCACCTTGAATAAGCCTGATCTCGTCTGATCTCAGAAGCTAAGCAATGTTGGGCTTGGTTAGTACTTGGATGGGAGACCACCTGGGAATATCAAGTGCTGCAGGCATTACATTTTACAATTGAAATGTGTGGAGGACAAAAGGAAATTTTGGAGGAATCACCCCCAGCTCACTAAACATAAAAGTCATGAAAGCAGAAATGCAATCGCCTGCGGCCACACCACCTTGAATAAGCCTGATCTCGTCTGATCTCAGAAGCTAAGTAATGTTGGGCTTGGTTAGTACTTGGATGGGAGACCACCTGGGAATATCAAGTGCTGCAGGCATTACATTTTTGTAATAACATTTTACAATTGAAATGTGTGGAGGACAAAAGGAAATTTTGGAGGAATCACCCCCAGCTCACTAAACATAAAAGTCATGAAAGCAGAAATGCAATCGCCTGCGGCCACACCACCTTGAATAAGCCTGATCTCGTCTGATCTCAGAAGCTAAGCAATGTTGGGCTTGGTTAGTACTTGGATGGGAGACCACCTGGGAATATCAAGTGCTGCAGGCATTACATTTTACAATTGAAATGTGTGGAGGACAAAAGGAAATTTTGGAGGAATCACCCCCAGCTCACTAAACATAAAAGTCATGAAAGCAGAAATGCAATCGCCTGCGGCCACACCACCTTGAATAAGCCTGATCTCGTCTGATCTCAGAAGCTAAGCAATGTTGGGCTTGGTTAGTACTTGGATGGGAGACCACCTGGGAATATCAAGTGCTGCAGGCATTACATTTTACAATTGAAATGTGTGGAGGACAAAAGGAAATTTTGGAGGAATCACCCCCAGCTCACTAAACATAAAAGTCATGAAAGCAGAAATGCAATCGCCTGCGGCCACACCACCTTGAATAAGCCTGATCTCGTCTGATCTCAGAAGCTAAGCAATGTTGGGCTTGGTTAGTACTTGGATGGGAGACCACCTGGGAATATCAAGTGCTGCAGGCATTACATTTTACAATTGAAATGTGTGGAGGACAAAAGGAAATTTTGGAGGAATCACCCCCAGCTCACTAAACATAAAAGTCATGAAAGCAGAAATGCAATCGCCTGCGGCCACACCACCTTGAATAAGCCTGATCTCGTCTGATCTCAGAAGCTAAGCAATGTTGGGCTTGGTTAGTACTTGGATGGGAGACCACCTGGGAATATCAAGTGCTGCAGGCATTACATTTTACAATTGAAATGTGTGGAGGACAAAAGGAAATTTTGGAGGAATCACCCCCAGCTCACTAAACATAAAAGTCATGAAAGCAGAAATGCAATCGCCTGCGGCCACACCACCTTGAATAAGCCTGATCTCGTCTGATCTCAGAAGCTAAGCAATGTTGGGCTTGGTTAGTACTTGGATGGGAGACCACGTGGGAATATCAAGTGCTACAGGCATTACATTTTTGTAATTACATTTTACAATTGAAATGTGTGGAGGACAAAAGGAAATTTTGGAGGAATCACCCCCAGCTCACTAAACATAAAAGTCATGAAAGCAGAAATGCAATCGCCTGCGGCCACACCACCTTGAATAAGCCTGATCTCGTCTGATCTCAGAAGCTAAGCAATGTTGGGCTTGGTTAGTACTTGGATGGGAGACCACCTGGGAATATCAAGTGCTGCAGGCATTACATTTTACAATTGAAATGTGTGGAGGGCAAAAGGAAATTTTGGAGGAATCACCCCCAGCTCACTAAACATAAAAGTCATGAAAGCAGAAATGCAATCGCCTGCGGCCACACCACCTTGAATAAGCCTGATCTCGTCTGATCTCAGAAGCTAAGCAATGTTGGGCTTGGTTAGTACTTGGATGGGAGACCACCTGGGAATATCAAGTGCTGCAGGCATTACATTTTTGTAATTACATTTTACAATTAAAATGTGTGGAGGACAAAAGGAAATTTTGGAGGAATCACCCCCAGCTCACTAAACATAAAAGTCATGAAAGCAGAAATGCAATCGCCTGCGGCCACACCACCTTGAATAAGCCTGATCTCGCCTGATCTCGTCTGATCTCAGAAGCTAAGCAATGTTGGGCTTGGTTAGTACATGGATGGGAGACCACCTGGGAATATCAAGTGCTGCAGGCATTACATTTTACAATTGAAATGTGTGGAGGACAAAAGGAAATTTTGGAGGAATCACCCCCAGCTCACTAAACATAAAAGTCATGAAAGCAGAAATGCAATCGCCTGCGGCCACACCACCTTGAATAAGCCTGATCTCGTCTGATCTCAGAAGCTAAGCAATGTTGGGCTTGATTAGTACTTGGATGGGAGACCACCTGGGAATATCAAGTGCTGCAGGCATTACATTTTTGTAATTACATTTTACAATTGAAATGTGTGGAGGACAAAAGGAAATTTTGGAGGAATCACCCCCAGCTCACTAAACATAAAAGTCATGAAAGCAGAAATGCAATCGCCTGCGGCCACACCACCTTGAATAAGCCTGATCTCGTCTGATCTCAGAAGCTAAGCAATGTTGGGCTTGGTTAGTACTTGGATGGGAGACCACCTGGGAATATCAAGTGCTGCAGGCATTACATTTTTGTAATTACATTTTACAATTGAAATGTGTGGAGGACAAAAGGAAATTTTGGAGGAATCACCCCCAGCTCACTAAACATAAAAGTCATGAAAGCAGAAATGCAATCGCCTGCGGCCACACCACCTTGAATAAGCCTGATCTCGTCTGATCTCAGAAGTTAAGCAATGTTGGGCTTGGTTAGTACTTGGATGGGAGACCACCTGGGAATATCAAGTGCTGCAGGCATTACATTTTACAATTGAAATGTGTGGAGGACAAAAGGAAATTTTGGAGGAATCACCCCCAGCTCACTAAACATAAAAGTCATGAAAGCAGAAATGCAATCGCCTGCGGCCACACCACCTTGAATAAGCCTGATCTCGTCTGATCTCAGAAGCTAAGCAATGTTGGGCTTGGTTAGTACTTGGATGGGAGACCACCTGGGAATATCAAGTGCTGCAGGCATTACATTTTACAATTGAAATGTGTGGAGGACAAAACGAAATTTTGGAGGAATCACCCCCAGCTCACTAAACATAAAAGTCATGAAAGCAGAAATGCAATCGCCTGCGGCCACACCACCTTGAATAAGCCTGATCTCAGAAGCTAAGCAATGTTGGGCTTGGTTAGTACTTGGATGGGAGACCACCTGGGAATATCAAGTGCTGCAGGCATTACATTTTTGTAATTACATTTTACAATTGAAATGTGTGGAGGACAAAAGGAAATTTTGGAGGAATCACCCCCAGCTCACTAAACATAAAAGTCATGAAAGCAGAAATGCAATCGCCTGCGGCCACACCACCTTGAATAAGCCTGATCTCGTCTGATCTCAGAAGCTAAGCAATGTTGGGCTTGGTTAGTACTTGGATGGGAGACCACCTGGGAATATCAAGTGCTGCAGGCATTACATTTTACAATTGAAATGTGTGGAGGACAAAACGAAATTTTGGAGGAATCACCCCCAGCTCACTAAACATAAGTCATGAAAGCAGAAATGCAATCGCCTGCGGCCACACCACCTTGAATAAGCCTGATCTCAGAAGCTAAGCAATGTTGGGCTTGGTTAGTACTTGGATGGGAGACCACCTGGGAATATCAAGTGCTGCAGGCATTACATTTTTGTAATTACATTTTACAATTGAAATGTGTGGAGGACAAAAGGAAATTTTGGAGGAATCACCCCCAGCTCACTAAACATAAAAGTCATGAAAGCAGAAATGCAATCGCCTGCGGCCACACCACCTTGAATAAGCCTGATCTCGTCTGATCTCAGAAGCTAAGCAATGTTGGGCTTGGTTAGTACTTGGATGGGAGACCACCTGGGAATATCAAGTGCTGCAGGCATTACATTTTTGTAATTACATTTTACAATTGAAATGTGTGGAGGACAAAAGGAAATTTTGGAGGAATCACCCCCAGCTCACTAAACATAAAAGTCATGAAAGCAGAAATGCAATCGCCTGCGGCCACACCACCTTGAATAAGCCTGATCTCGTCTGATCTCAGAAGCTAAGCAATGTTGGGCTTGGTTAGTACTTGGATGGGAGACCACCTGGGAATATCAAGTGCTGCAGGCATTACATTTTACAATTGAAATGTGTGGAGGACAAAAGGAAATTTTGGAGGAATCACCCCCAGCTCACTAAACATAAAAGTCATGAAAGCAGAAATGCAATCGCCTGCGGCCACACCACCTTGAATAAGCCTGATCTCGTCTGATCTCAGAAGCTAAGCAATGTTGGGCTTGGTTAGTACTTGGATGGGAGACCACCTGGGAATATCAAGTGCTGCAGGCATTACGTTTTTGTAATTACATTTTACAATTGAAATGTGTGGAGGACAAAAGGAAATTTTGGAGGAATCACCCCCAGCTCACTAAACATAAAAGTCATGAAAGCAGAAATGCAATCGCCTGCGGCCACACCACCTTGAATAAGCCTGATCTCGTCTGATCTCAGAAGCTAAGCAATGTTGGGCTTGGTTAGTACTTGGATGGGAGACCACCTGGGAATATCAAGTGCTGCAGGCATTACATTTTACAATTGAAATGTGTGGAGGACAAAAGGAAATTTTGGAGGAATCACCCCCAGCTCACTAAACATAAAAGTCATGAAAGCAGAAGTGCAATCGCCTGCGGCCACACCACCTTGAATAAGCCTGATCTCGTCTGATCTCAGAAGCTAAGCAATGTTGGGCTTGGTTAGTACTTGGATGGGAGACCACCTGGGAATATCAAGTGCTGCAGGCATTACATTTTACAATTGAAATGTGTGGAGGACAAAAGGAAATTTTGGAGGAATCACCCCCAGCTCACTAAACATAAAAGTCATGAAAGCAGAAATGCAATCGCCTGCGGCCACACCACCTTGAATAAGCCTGATCTCGTCTGATCTCAGAAGCTAAGCAATGTTGGGCTTGGTTAGTACTTGGATGGGAGACCACCTGGGAATATCAAGTGCTGCAGGCATTACATTTTACAATTGAAATGTGTGGAGGACAAAAGGAAATTTTGGAGGAATCACCCCCAGCTCACTAAACATAAAAGTCATGAAAGCAGAAATGCAATCGCCTGCGGCCACACCACCTTGAATAAGCCTGATCTCGTCTGATCTCAGAAGCTAAGCAATGTTGGGCTTGGTTAGTACTTGGATGGGAGACTACCTGGGAATATCAAGTGCTGCAGGCATTACATTTTACAATTGAAATGTGTGGAGGACAAAAGGAAATTTTGGAGGAATCACCCCCAGCTCACTAAACATAAAAGTCATGAAAGCAGAAATGCAATCGCCTGCGGCCACACCACCTTGAATAAGCCTGATCTCGTCTGATCTCAGAAGCTAAGCAATGTTGGGCTTGGTTAGTACTTGGATGGGAGACCACCTGGGAATATCAAGTGCTGCAGGCATTACATTTTTGTAATTACATTTTACAATTGAAATGTGTGGAGGACAAAAGGAAATTTTGGAGGAATCACCCCCAGCTCACTAAACATAAAAGTCATGAAAGCAGAAATGCAATCGCCTGCGGCCACACCACCTTGAATAAGCCTGATCTCGTCTGATCTCAGAAGCTAAGCAATGTTGGGCTTGGTTAGTACTTGGATGGGAGACCACCTGGGAATATCAAGTGCTGCAGGCATTACATTTTTGTAATTACATTTTACAATTGAAATGTGTGGAGGACAAAAGGAAATTTTGGAGGAATCACCCCCAGCTCACTAAACATAAAAGTCATGAAAGCTGAACTGCAATCGCCTGCGGCCACACCACCTTGAATAAGCCTGATCTCGTCTGATCTCAGAAGCTAAGCAATGTTGGGCTTGGTTAGTACTTGGATGGGAGACCACCTGGGAATATCAAGTGCTGCAGGCATTACATTTTACAATTGAAATGTGTGGAGGACAAAAGGAAATTTTGGAGGAATCACCCCCAGCTCACTAAACATAAAAGTCATGAAAGCAGAAATGCAATCGCCTGCGGCCACACCACCTTGAATAAGCCTGATCTCGTCTGATCTCAGAAGCTAAGCAATGTTGGGCTTGGTTATGACTTGGATGGGAGACCACCTGGGAATATCAAGTGCTGCAGGCATTACATTTTTGTAATTACATTTTACAATTGAAATGTGTGGAGGACAAAAGGAAATTTTGGAGGAATCACCCCCAGCTCACTAAACATAAAAGTCATGAAAGCAGAAATGCAATCGCCTGCGGCCACACCACCTTGAATAAGCCTGATCTCGTCTGATCTCAGAAGCTAAGCAATGTTGGGCTTGGTTAGTACTTGGATGGGAGACCACCTGGGAATATCAAGTGCTGCAGGCATTACATTTTACAATTGAAATGTGTGGACGACAAAAGGAAATTTTGGAGGAATCACCCCCAGCTCACTAAACATAAAAGTCATGAAAGCAGAAATGCAATCGCCTGCGGCCACACCACCTTGAATAAGCCTGATCTCGTCTGATCTCGGAAGCTAAGCAATGTTGGGCTTGGTTAGTACTTGGATGGGAGACCACCTGGGAATATCAAGTGCTGCAGGCATTACATTTTACAATTGAAATGTGTGGAGGACAAAAGGAAATTTTGGAGGAATCACCCCCAGCTCACTAAACATAAAAGTCATGAAAGCAGAAATGCAATCGCCTGCGGCCACACCACCTTGAATAAGCCTGATCTCGTCTGATCTCAGAAGCTAAGCAATGTTGGGCTTGGTTAGTACTTGGATGGGAGACCACCTGGGAATATCAAGTGCTGCAGGCATTACATTTTTGTAATTACATTTTACAATTGAAATGTGTGGAGGACAAAAGGAAATTTTGGAGGAATCACCCCCAGCTCACTAAACATAAAAGTCATGAAAGCAGAAATGCAATCGCCTGCGGCCACACCACCTTGAATAAGCCTGATCTCGTCTGATCTCAGAAGCTAAGCAATGTTGGGCTTGGTTAGTACTTGGATGGGAGACCACCTGGGAATATCAAGTGCTGCAGGCATTACATTTTTGTAATTACATTTTACAATTGAAATGTGTGGAGGACAAAAGGAAATTTTGGAGGAATCACCCCCAGCTCACTAAACATAAAAGTCATGAAAGCAGAAATGCAATCGCCTGCGGCCACACCACCTTGAATAAGCCTGATCTCGTCTGATCTCAGAAGCTAAGCAATGTTGGGCTTGGTTAGTACTTGGATGGGAGACCACCTGGGAATATCAAGTGCTGCAGGCATTACATTTTTGTAATTACATTTTACAATTGAAATGTGTGGAGGACAAAAGGAAATTTTGGAGGAATCACCCCCAGCTCACTAAACATAAAAGTCATGAAAGCAGAAATGCAGTCGCCTGCGGCCACACCACCTTGAATAAGCCTGATCTCGTCTGATCTCAGAAGCTAAGCAATGTTGGGCTTGGTTAGTACTTGGATGGGAGACCACCTGGGAATATCAAGTGCTGCAGGCATTACATTTTACAATTGAAATGTGTGGAGGACAAAAGGAAATTTTGGAGGAATCACCCCCAGCTCACTAAACATAAAAGTCATGAAAGCAGAAATGCAATCGCCTGCGGCCACACCACCTTGAATAAGCCTGATCTCCGAAGCTAAGCAATGTTGGGCTTGGTTAGTACTTGGATGGGAGACCACCTGGGAATATCAAGTGCTGCAGGCATTACATTTTACAATTGAAATGTGTGGAGGACAAAAGGAAATTTTGGAGGAATCACCCCCAGCTCACTAAACATAAAAGTCATGAAAGCAGAAATGCAATCGCCTGCGGCCACACCACCTTGAATAAGCCTGATCTCGTCTGATCTCCGAAGCTAAGCAATGTTGGGCTTGGTTAGTACTTGGATGGGAGACCACCTGGGAATATCAAGTGCTGCAGGCATTACATTTTACAATTGAAATGTGTGGAGGACAAAAGGAAATTTTGGAGGAATCACCCCCAGCTCACTAAACATAAAAGTCATGAAAGCAGGAATGCAATCGCCTGCGGCCACACCACCTTGAATAAGCCTGATCTCGTCTGATCTCAGAAGCTAAGCAATGTTGGGCTTGGTTAGTACTTGGATGGGAGACCACCTGGGAATATCAAGTGCTGCAGGCATTACATTTTACAATTGAAATGTGTGGAGGACAAAAGGAAATTTTGGAGGAATCACCCCCAGCTCACTAAACATAAAAGTCATGAAAGCAGAAATGCAATCGCCTGCGGCCACACCACCTTGAATAAGCCTGATCTCGTCTGATCTCAGAAGCTAAGCAATGTTGGGCTTGGTTAGTACTTGGATGGGAGACCACCTGGGAATATCAAGTGCTGCAGGCATTACATTTTACAATTGAAATGTGTGGAGGACAAAAGGAAATTTTGGAGGAATCACCCCCAGCTCACTAAACATAAAAGTCATGAAAGCAGAAATGCAATCGCCTGCGGCCACACCACCTTGAATAAGCCTGATCTCGTCTGATCTCAGAAGCTAAGCAATGTTGGGCTTGGTTAGTACTTGGATGGGAGACCACCTGGGAATATCAAGTGCTGCAGGCATTACATTTTAGTAATTACATTTTACAATTGAAATGTGTGGAGGACAAAAGGAAATTTTGGAGGAATCACCCCCAGCTCACTAAACATAAAAGTCATGAAAGCAGAAAAGCAATCGCCTGCGGCCACACCACCTTGAATAAGCCTGATCTCGTCTGATCTCAGAAGCTAAGCAATGTTGGGCTTGGTTAGTACTTGGATGGGAGACCACCTGGGAATATCAAGTGCTGCAGGCATTACATTTTACAATTGAAATGTGTGGAGGACAAAAGGAAATTTTGGAGGAATCACCCCCAGCTCACTAAACATAAAAGTCATGAAAGCAGAAATGCAATCGCCTGCGGCCACACCACCTTGAATAAGCCTGATCTCGTCTGATCTCAGAAGCTAAGCAATGTTGGGCTTGGTTAGTACTTGGATGGGAGACCACCTGGGAATATCAAGTGCTGCAGGCATTACATTTTAGTAATTACATTTTACAATTGAAATGTGTGGAGGACAAAAGGAAATTTTGGAGGAATCACCCCCAGCTCACTAAACATAAAAGTCATGAAAGCAGAAATGCAATCGCCTGCGGCCACACCACCTTGAATAAGCCTGATCTCGTCTGATCTCAGAAGCTAAGCAATGTTGGGCTTGGTTAGTACTTGGATGGGAGACCACCTGGGAATATCAAGTGCTGCAGGCATTACATTTTTGTAATTACATTTTACAATTGAAATGTGTGGAGGACAAAAGGAAATTTTGGAGGAATCACCCCCAGCTCACTAAACATAAAAGTCATGAAAGCAGAAATGCAATCGCCTGCGGCCACACCACCTTGAATAAGCCTGATCTCGTCTGATCTCAGAAGCTAAGCAATGTTGGGCTTGGTTAGTACTTGGATGGGAGACCACCTGGGAATATCAAGTGCTGCAGGCATTACATTTTACAATTGAAATGTGTGGAGGACAAAAGGAAATTTTGGAGGAATCACCCCCAGCTCACTAAACATAAAAGTCATGAAAGCAGAAATGCAATCGCCTGCGGCCACACCACCTTGAATAAGCCTGATCTCGTCTGATCTCAGAAGCTAAGCAATGTTGGGCTTGGTTAGTACTTGGATGGGAGACAACCTGGGAATATCAAGTGCTGCAGGCATTACATTTTTGTAATTACATTTTACAATTGAAATGTGTGGAGGACAAAAGGAAATTTTGGAGGAATCACCCCCAGCTCACTAAACATAAAAGTCATGAAAGCAGAAATGCAATCGCCTGCGGCCACACCACCTTGAATAAGCCTGATCTCGTCTGATCTCAGAAGCTAAGCAATGTTGGGCTTGGTTAGTACTTGGATGGGAGACCACCTGGGAATATCAAGTGCTGCAGGCATTACATTTTTGTAATTACATTTTACAATTGAAATGTGTGGAGGACAAAAGGAAATTTTGGAGGAATCACCCCCAGCTCACTAAACATAAAAGTCATGAAAGCAGAAATGCAATCGCCTGCGGCCACACCACCTTGAATAAGCCTGATCTCGTCTGATCTCAGAAGCTAAGCAATGTTGGGCTTGGTTAGTACTTGGATGGGAGACCACCTGGGAATATCAAGTGCTGCAGGCATTACATTTTACAATTGAAATGTGTGGAGGACAAAAGGAAATTTTGGAGGAATCACCCCCAGCTCACTAAACATAAAAGTCATGAAAGCAGAAATGCAATCGCCTGCGGCCACACCACCTTGAATAAGCCTGATCTCGTCTGATCTCAGAAGCTAAGCAATGTTGGGCTTGGTTAGTACTTGGATGGGAGACCACCTGGGAATATCAAGTGCTGCAGGCATTACATTTTTGTAATTACATTTTACAATTGAAATGTGTGGAGGACAAAAGGAAATTTTGGAGGAATCACCCCCAGCTCACTAAACATAAAAGTCATGAAAGCAGAAATGCAATCGCCTGCGGCCACACCACCTTGAATAAGCCTGATCTCGTCTGATCTCAGAAGCTAAGCAATGTTGGGCTTGGTTAGTACTTGGATGGGAGACCACCTGGGAATATCAAGTGCTGCAGGCATTACATTTTACAATTGAAATGTGTGGAGGACAAAAGGAAATTTTGGAGGAATCACCCCCAGCTCACTAAACATAAAAGTCATGAAAGCAGAAATGCAATCGCCTGCGGCCACACCACCTTGAATAAGCCTGATCTCGTCTGATCTCAGAAGCTAAGCAATGTTGGGCTTGGTTAGTACTTGGATGGGAGACCACCTGGGAATATCAAGTGCTGCAGGCATTACATTTTACAATTGAAATGTGTGGAGGACAAAAGGAAATTTTGGAGGAATCACCCCCAGCTCACTAAACATAAAAGTCATGAAAGCAGAAAAGCAATCGCCTGCGGCCACACCACCTTGAATAAGCCTGATCTCGTCTGATCTCAGAAGCTAAGCAATGTTGGGCTTGGTTAGTACTTGGATGGGAGACCACCTGGGAATATCAAGTGCTGCAGGCATTACATTTTTGTAATTACATTTTACAATTGAAATGTGTGGAGGACAAAAGGAAATTTTGGAGGAATCACCCCCAGCTCACTAAACATAAAAGTCATGAAAGCAGAAATGCAATCGCCTGCGGCCACACCACCTTGAATAAGCCTGATCTCGTCTGATCTCAGAAGCTAAGCAATGTTGGGCTTGGTTAGTACTTGGATGGGAGACCACCTGGGAATATCAAGTGCTGCAGGCATTACATTTTTGTAATTACATTTTACAATTGAAATGTGTGGAGGACAAAAGGAAATTTTGGAGGAATCACCCCCAGCTCACTAAACATAAAAGTCATGAAAGCATAAATGCAATCGCCTGCGGCCACACCACCTTGAATAAGCCTGATCTCGTCTGATCTCAGAAGCTAAGCAATGTTGGGCTTGGTTAGTACTTGGATGGGAGACCACCTGGGAATATCAAGTGCTGCAGGCATTACATTTTTGTAATTACATTTTACAATTGAAATGTGTGGAGGACAAAAGGAAATTTTGGAGGAATCACCCCCAGCTCACTAAACATAAAAGTCATGAAAGCAGAAATGCAATCGCCTGCGGCCACACCACCTTGAATAAGCCTGATCTCGTCTGATCTCAGAAGCTAAGCAATGTTGGGCTTGGTTAGTACTTGGATGGGAGACCACCTGGGAATATCAAGTGCTGCAGGCATTACATTTTACAATTGAAATGTGTGGAGGACAAAAGGAAATTTTGGAGGAATCACCCCCAGCTCACTAAACATAAAAGTCATGAAAGCAGAAAAGCAATCGCCTGCGGCCACACCACCTTGAATAAGCCTGATCTCAGAAGCTAAGCAATGTTGGGCTTGGTTAGTACTTGGATGGGAGACCACCTGGGAATATCAAGTGCTGCAGGCATTACATTTTTGTAATTACATTTTACAATTGAAATGTGTGGAGGCCAAAAGGAAATTTTGGAGGAATCACCCCCAGCTCACTAAACATAAAAGTCATGAAAGCAGAAATGCAATCGCCTGCGGCCACACCACCTTGAATAAGCCTGATCTCGTCTGATCTCAGAAGCTAAGCAATGTTGGGCTTGGTTAGTACTTGGATGGGAGACCACCTGGGAATATCAAGTGCTGTAGGCATTACATTTTTGTAATTACATTTTACAATTGAAATGTGTGGAGGACAAAATGAAATTTCAGAGGAATCACCCCCAGCTCACTAAACATAAAAGTCATGAAAGCAGAAATGCAATCGCCTGCGGCCACACCACCTTGAATAAGCCTGATCTTCTGTGATCTCAGAAGCTAAGCAATGTTGGGCTTGGTTAGTACTTGGATGGGAGACCACCTGGGAATATCAAGTGCTGCAGGCATTACATTTTTGTAATTACATTTTACAATTGAAATGTGTGGAGGACAAAAGGAAATTTTGGAGGAATCACCCCCAGCTCACTAAACATAAAAGTCATGAAAGCAGAAATGCAATCGCCTGCGGCCACAAAACCTTGAATAAGCCTGATCTTCTGTGATCTCAGAAGCTAAGCAATGTTGGGCTTGGTTAGTACTTGGATGGGAGACCACCTGGGAATATCAAGTGCTGTAGGCATTACATTTTTGTAATTACATTTTACAATTGAAATGTGTGGAGGACAAAATGAAATTTCGGAGGAATCACCCCCAGCTCACTAAACATAAAAGTCATGAAAGCAGAAATGCAATCGCCTGCAGCCACACCACTTTGAATAAGCCTGATCTCAGAAGCTAAGCAATGTTGGGCTTGGTTAGTACTTGGATGGGAGACCACCTGGGAATATCAAGTGCTGCAGGCATTACATTTTACAATTGAAATGTGTGGAGGCCAAAGGGAAATTTTGGAGGAATCAACCCCAGCTCCCTAAACATAAAAGTCATGAAAGCAGAAATGCAATCGCCTGCGGCCACACCGCCTTGAATAAGCCTGATCTCAGAAGCTAAGCAATGTTGGGCTTGGTTAGTACTTGGATGGGAGACCACCTGGGAATATCAAGTACTGCAGGCATTACATTTTTGTAATTACATTTTACAATTGAAATGTGTGGAGGCCAAAGGGAAATTTTGGAGGAATCACCCCCAGCTCCCTAAACATAAAAGTCATGAAAGCAGAAATGCAATCGCCTGCGGCCACACCACCTTGAATAAGCCTGATCTCAGAAGCTAAGCAATGTTGGGCTTGGTTAGTACTTGGATGGGAGACCACCTGGGAATATCAAGTGCTGCAGGCGTTACATTTTTGTAATTACATTTTACAATTGATATGTGTGGAGGACAAAAGGAAATTTTGGAGGAATCACCCCCAGCTCACTAAACATAAAAGTCATGAAAGCAGAAATGCAATCGCCTGCGGCCACACCACCTTGAATAAGCCTGATCTCAGAAGCTACGCAATGTTGGGCTTGGTTAGTACTTGGATGGGAGACCACCTGGGAATATCAAGTGCTGCAGGCATTACATTTTTGTAATTACATTTTACAATTGAAATGTGTGGAGGACAAAAGGAAATTTTGGAGGAATCACCCCCAGCTCACTAAACATAAAAGTCATGAAAGCAGAAATGCAATCGCCTGCGGCCACACCACCTTGAATAAGCCTGATCTCGTCTGATCTCAGAAGCTAAGCAATGTTGGGCTTGGTTAGTACTTGGATGGGAGACCACCTGGGAATATCAAGTGCTGCAGGCATTGCATTTTTGTAATTACATTTTACAATTGAAATGTGTGGAGGACAAAAGGAAATTTTGGAGGAATCACCCCCAGCTCACTAAACATAAAAGTCATGAAAGCAGAAACGCAATCGCCTGCGGCCACACCACCTTGAATAAGCCTGATCTCGTCTGATCTCAGAAGCTAAGCAATGTTGGGCTTGGTTAGTACTTGGATGGGAGACCACCTGGGAATATCAAGTGCTGCAGGCATTACATTTTACAATTGAAATGTGTGGAGGACAAAAGGAAATTTTGGAGGAATCACCCCCAGCTCACTAAACATAAAAGTCATGAAAGCAGAAATGCAATCGCCTGCGGCCACACCACCTTGAATAAGCCTGATCTCAGAAGCTAAGCAATGTTGGGCTTGGTTAGTACTTGGATGGGAGACCACCTGGGAATATCAAGTGCTGCAGGCATTACATTTTTGTAATTACATTTTACAATTGAAATGTGTGGAGGACAAAAGGAAATTTTGGAGGAATCACCCCCAGCTCACTAAACATAAAAGTCATGAAAGCAGAAATGCAATCGCCTGCGGCCACACCACCTTGAATAAGCCTGATCTCGTCTGATCTCAGAAGCTAAGCAATGTTGGGCTTGGTTAGTACTTGGATGGGAGACCACCTGGGAATATCAAGTGCTGCAGGCATTACATTTTACAATTGAAATGTGTGGAGGACAAAAGGAAATTTTGCAGGAATCACCCCCAGCTCACTAAACATAAAAGTCATGAAAGCAGAAATGCAATCGCCTGCGGCCACACCACCTTGAATAAGCCTGATCTCGTCTGATCTCAGAAGCTAAGCAATGTTGGGCTTGGTTAGTACTTGGATGGGAGACCACCTGGGAATATCAAGTGCTGCAGGCATTATATTTTACAATTGAAATGTGTGGAGGACAAAAGGAAATTTTGGAGGAATCACCCCCAGCTCACTAAACATAAAAGTCATGAAAGCAGAAATGCAATCGCCTGCGGCCACACCACCTTGAATAAGCCTGATCTCATCTGATCTCAGAAGCTAAGCAATGTTGGGCTTGGTTAGTACTTGGATGGGAGACCACCTGGGAATATCAAGTGCTGCAGGCATTACATTTTACAATTGAAATGTGTGGAGGACAAAAGGAAATTTTGGAGGGATCACCCCCAGCTCACTAAACATAAAAGTCATGAAAGCAGAAATGCAATCGCCTGCGGCCACACCACCTTGAATAAGCCTGATCTCGTCTGATCTCAGAAGCTAAGCAATGTTGGGCTTGGTTAGTACTTGGATGGGAGACCACCTGGGAATATCAAGTGCTGCAGGCATTACATTTTTGTAATTACATTTTACAATTGAAATGTGTGGAGGACAAAAGGAAATTTTGGAGGAATCACCCCCAGCTCACTAAACATAAAAGTCATGAAAGCAGAAATGCAATCGCCTGCGGCCACACCACCTTGAATAAGCCTGATCTCGTCTGATCTCAGAAGCTAAGCAATGTTGGGCTTGGTTAGTACTTGGATGGGAGACCACCTGGGAATATCAAGTGCTGCAGGCATTACATTTTATAATTGAAATGTGTGGAGGACAAAAGGAAATTTTGGAGGAATCACCCCCAGCTCACTAAACATAAAAGTCATGAAAGCAGAAAAGCAATCGCCTGCGGCCACACCACCTTGAATAAGCCTGATCTCGTCTGATCTCAGAAGCTAAGCAATGTTGGGCTTGGTTAGTACTTGGATGGGAGACCACCTGGGAATATCAAGTGCTGCAGGCATTACATTTTACAATTGAAATGTGTGGAGGACAAAAGGAAATTTTGGAGGAATCACCCCCAGCTCACTAAACATAAAAGTCATGAAAGCAGAAATGCAATCGCCTGCGGCCACACCACCTTGAATAAGCCTGATCTCGTCTGATCTCAGAAGCTAAGCAATGTTGGGCATGGTTAGTACTTGGATGGGAGACCACCTGGGAATATCAAGTGCTGCAGGCATTACATTTTACAATTGAAATGTGTGGAGGACAAAAGGAAATTTTGGAGGAATCACCCCCAGCTCACTAAACATAAAAGTCATGAAAGCAGAAATGCAATCGCCTGCGGCCACACCACCTTGATTAATCCTGATCTCGTCTGATCTCAGAAGCTAAGCAATGTTGGGCTTGGTTAGTACTTGGATGGGAGACCACCTGGGAATATCAAGTGCTGCAGGCATTACATTTTACAATTGAAATGTGTGGAGGACAAAAGGAAATTTTGGAGGAATCACCCCCAGCTCACTAAACATAAAAGTCATGAAAGCAGAAATGCAATCGCCTGCGGTCACACCACCTTGAATAAGCCTGATCTCGCCTGATCTCGTCTGATCTCAGAAGCTAAGCAATGCTGGGCTTGTTTAGTACTTGGATGGGAGACCACCTGGGAATATCAAGTGCTGCAGGCATTACGTTTTACAATTGAAATGTGTGGACAAAAGGAAATTTTGGAGGAATCACCCCCAGCTCACTAAACATAAAAGTCATGAAAGCAGGAATGCAATCGCCTGCGGCCACACCACCTTGAATAAGCCTGATCTCGTCTGATCTCAGAAGCTAAGCAATGTTGGGCTTGGTTAGTACTTGGATGGGAGACCACCTGGGAATATCAAGTGCTGCAGGCATTACATTTTTGTAATTACATTTTACAATTGAAATGTGTGGAGGACAAAAGTAAATATTGGAGGAATTACCCCCAGCTCACTAAAACTCATGAAAGCAGAAATGCAATCGCCTGCGGCCACACCACCTTGAATAAGCCTGATCTCGTCTGATCTCAAAAGCTAAGCAATGTTGGGCTTGGTTAGTACTTGGATGGGAGACCACCTGGGAATATCAAGTGCTGCAGGCATTACATTTTTGTAATTACATTTTACAATTGAAATGTGTGGAGGACAAAAGGAAATTTTGGAGGAATCACCCCCAGCTCACTAAACATAAAAGTCATGAAAGCAGAAATGCAAACGCCTACGGCCACACCACCTTGAATAAGCCTGATCTCGTCTGATCTCGTCTGATCTCAGAAGCTAGGCAATGTTGGGCTTGGTTAGTACTTGGATGGGAGACCACCTTGGAATATCAAGTGCTGCAGGCATTACATTTTTTCAATTGAAATGTGTGGAGGACAAAAGGAAATTTTGGAGGAATCACCCCCAGCTCACTAAACATAAAAGTCATGAAAGCAGTAATGCAATCGCCTGCGGCCACACCACCTTGAATAAGCCTGATCTCGTCTGATCTCAGAAGCTAAGCACTGTTGGGCTTGGTTAGTACTTGGATGGGAGACTACCTGGGAATATCAAGTGCTGCAGGCATTACATTTTTGTAATTACATTTTTGTTATTACATTTTACAATTGAAATGTGTAGAGGACAAAAGGAAATTTTGGAGGAATCACCCCCAGCTCACTAAACATAAAAGTCATGAAAGCAGTAATGCAATCGCCTGCGGCCACACCACCTTGAATAAGCCTGATCTCGTCTGATCTCAGAAGCTAAGCAATGTTGGGCTTGGTTAGTACTTTGATGGGAGACCACCTGGGAATATCAAGTGCTGCAGGCATTACATTTTTTCAATTGAAATGTGTGGAGGACAAAAGGAAATTTTGGAGGAATCACCCCCAGCTCACTAAACATAAAAGTCATGAAAGCAGTAATGCAATCGCCTGCGGCCACACCACCTTGAATAAGCCTGATCTCGTCTGATCTCAGAATCTAAGCACTGTTGGGCTTGGTTAGTACTTGGATGGGAGACTACCTGGGAATATCAAGTGCTGCAGGCATTACATTTTTGTAATTACATTTTTGTAATTACATTTTTGTTATTACATTTTACAATTGAAATGTGTATAGGACAAAAGGAAATTTTGGAGGAATCACCCCCAGCTCACTAAACATAAAAGTCATGAAAGCAGTAATGCAATCTCCTGCGGCCACACCACCTTGAATAAGCCTGATCTCGTCTGATCTCAGAAGCTAAACAATGTTGGGCTTGGTTAGTACTTGGATGGGAGACCACCTGGGAATATCAAGTGCTGCAGGTATTACTTACTACAATTGAAATGTGTGGAGGACAAAATTAAATTTTGGAGGAATCACCCCCAGCTCACTAAACATAATAGTCATGAAAGCAGAAATGCAATCGCCTGCGGCCACACCACCTTGAATAAGCCTGATCTCGTTTGAATTCAGAAGCTAAGCAATGTTGGGCTTGGTTAGTACTTGGATGGGAGACCACCTGGGAATATCAAGTGCTGCGGGCATTACGTTTTTGTAATCACATTTTTGTTATTACATTTTACAATTGAAATGTGTGGAGGAGAAAAGGAAATTTTGGAGGAATCACCCCCAGCTCACTAAACATAAAAGTCATGAAAGCAGAAATGCAATCGCCTGCGGCCACACCACCTTGAATAAGCCTGATCTCGCCTGATCTCGTCTGATCTCAGAAGCTAAGCAATGTTGGGCTTGGTTAGTACTTGGATGGGAGACCACCTGGGAATATCAAGTGCTGCAGGCATTACATTTTACAATTGAAAGTGGAGGACAAAAGGAAATTTTGGAGGAATCACCCCCAGCTCACTAAACATAAAAGTCATGAAAGCAGAAATGCAATCGCCTGCGGCCACACCACCTTGAATAAGCCTGATCTCGTCTGATCTCAGAAGCTAAGCAATGTTGGGCTTGGTTAGTACTTGGATGGGAGACCACCTGGGAATATCAAGTGCTGCAGGCATTACATTTTTGTAATTACATTTTACAATTGAAATGTGTGGAGGACAAAAGGAAATTTTGGAGGAATCACCCCCAGCTCACTAAACATAAAAGTCATTAAAGCAGAAAAGCACTCGCCTGCGGCCAAACCACCTTGAATAAGCCTGATCTCGTCTGATCTCAAAAGCTAAGCAATGTTGGGCTTGGTTAGTACTTGGATGGGAGACCACCTGGGAATATCAAGTGCTGCAGGCATTACATTTTTGTAATTACATTTTACAATTGAAATGTGTGGAGGACAAAAGGAAATTTTGGAGTAATCACCCCCAGCTCACTAAACATAAAAGTCATGAAAGCAGCAATGCAATCGCCTGCGGCCACACCACCTTGAATAAGCCTGATCTCGCCTGATCTCGTCTGATCTCAGAAGCTAAGCAATGTTGGGCTTGGTTAGTACTTGGATGGGAGACCACCTGGGAATATCAAGTGCTGCAGGCATTACATTTTACAATTGAAATGTGTGGAGGACAAAAGGAAATTTTGGAGGAATCACCCCCAGCTCACTAAACATAAAAGTCATGAAAGCAGAAATGCAATCGCCTGCGGCCACACCACCTTGAATAAGCCTGATCTCGTCTGATCTCAGAAGCTAAGCAATGTTGGGCTTGGTTAGTACTTGGATGGGAGACCACCTGGGAATATCAAGTGCTGCAGGCATTACATTTTACAATTGAAATGTGTGGAGGACAAAAGGAAATTTTGGAGGAATCACCCCCAACTCACTAAACATAAAAGTCATGAAAGCAGAAATGCAATCGCCTGCGGCCACACCACCTTGAATAAGCCTGATCTCGTCTGATCTCAGAAGCTAAGCAATGTTGGGCTTGGTTAGTACTTGGATGGGAGACCACCTGGGAATATCAAGTGCTGCAGGCATTATATTTTACAATTGAAATGTGTGGAGGACAAAAGGTAATTTTGGAGGAACACCCCCATCTCACTAAACATAAAAGTCATGAAAGCAGAAATGCAACCGCCTGCGGCCACACCACCTTGAATAAGCCTGATCTCGTCTGATCTCAGAAGCTAAGCAATGTTGGGCTTGGTTAGTACTTGGATGGGAGACCACCTGGAAATATCAAGTGCTGCAGGCATTACATTTTTGTAATTACATTTTACAATTGAAATGTGTGGAGGACAAAAGGAAATTTTGGAGGAATCACCCCCAGCTCACTAAACATAAAAGTCATGAAAGCAGAAATGCAATCGCCTGCGGCCACACCACCTTGAATAAGCCTGATCTCGTCTGATCTCAGAAGCTAAGCAATGTTGGGCTTGGTTAGTACTTGGATGGGAGACCACCTGGGAATATCAAGTGCTGCAGGCATTACATTTTACAATTGAAATGTGTGGAGGACAAAAGGAAATTTTGGAGGAATCACCCCCAGCTCACTAAACATAAAACCCATGAAAGCAGAAATGCAATCGCCTGTGGCCACACCCCCTTGAATAAGCCTGATCTCGTCTGATCTCAGAAGCTAAGCAATGTTGGGCTTGGTTAGTACTTGGATGGGAGAACACCTGGGAATATCAAGTGCTGCAGGCATTACATTTTACAATTGAAATGTGTGGAGGACAAAAGGAAATTTTGGAGGAATCACCCCCAGCTCACTAAACATAAAAGTCATGAAAGCAGAAATGCAATCGGCTGCGGCCACACCACCTTGAATAAGCCTGATCTCGTCTGATCTCAGAAGCTAAGCAATGTTGGGCTTGGTTAGTACTTGGATGGGAGACCACCTGGGAATATCAAGTGCTGCAGGCATTACATTTTTGTAATTACATTTTACAATTGAAATGTGTGGAGGACAAAAGGAAATTTTGGAGGAATCACCCCCAGCTCACTAAACATAAAAGTCATGAAAGCAGAAATGCAGTCGCCTGCGGCCACACCACCTTGAATAAGCCTGATCTCGTCTGATCTCAGAAGCTAAGCAATGTTGGGCTTGGTTAGTACTTGGATGGGAGACCACCTGGGAATATCAAGTGCTGCAGGCATTACATTTTTGTAATTACATTTTACAATTGAAATGTGTGGAGGACAAAAGGAAATTTTGGAGGAATCACCCCCAGCTCACTAAACATAAAAGTCATGAAAGCAGAAATGCAATCGCCTGCGGCCACACCACCTTGAATAAGCCTGATCTCGTCTGATCTCAGAAGCTAAGCAATGTTGGGCTTGGATAGTACTTGGATGGGAGACCACCTGGGAATATCAAGTGCTGCAGACATTACATTTTACAATTGAAATGTGTGGAGGACAAAAGGAAATTTTGGAGGATTCACCCCCAGCTCACTAAACATAAAAGTCATGAAAGCAGAAATGCAATCGCCTGCGGCCACACCACCTTGAATAAGCCTGATCTCGTCTGATCTCAGAAGCTAAGCAATGTTGGGCTTGGTTAGTACTTGGATGGGAGACCACCTGGGAATATCAAGTGCTGCAGGCATTACATTTTACAATTGAAATGTGTGGAGGACAAAAGGAAATTTTGGAGGAATCACCCCCAGCTCACTAAACATAAAAGTCATGAAAGCAGAAATGCAATCGCCTGCGGCCACACCACCTTGAATAAGCCTGATCTCGCCTGATCTCAGAAGCTAAGCAATGTTGGGCTTGGTTAGTACTTGGATGGGAGACCACCTGGGAATATCAAGTGCTGCAGGCATTACATTTTTGTAATTACATTTTACAATTGAAATGTGTGGAGGACAAAAGGAAATTTTGGAGGAATCACCCCCAGCTCACTAAACATAAAAGTCATGAAAGCAGAAATGCAATCGCCTGCGGCCGCACCACCTTGAATAAGCCTGATCTCAGAAGCTAAGCAATGTTGGGCTTGGTTAGTACTTGGATGGGAGACCACCTGGGAATATCAAGTGCTGCAGGCATTACATTTTACAATTGAAATGTGTGGAGGACAAAAGGAAATTTTGGAGGAATCACCCCCAGCTCACTAAACATAAAAGTCATGAAAGCAGGAATGCAATCGCCTGCGGCCACACCACCTTGAATAAGCCTGATCTCAGAAGCTAAGCAATGTTGGGCTTGGTTAGTACTTGGATGGGAGACCACCTGGGAATATCAAGTGCTGCAGGCATTACATTTTACAATTGAAATGTGTGGAGGACAAAAGGAAATTTTGGAGGAATCACCCCCAGCTCACTAAACATAAAAGTCATGAAAGCAGAAATGCAATCGCCTGCAGCCACACCACCTTGAATAAGCCTGATCTCGTCTGATCTCCGAAGCTAAGCAATGTTGGGCTTGGTTAGTACTTGGATGGGAGACCACCTGGGAATATCAAGTGCTGCAGGCATTACATTTTACAATTGAAATGTGTGGAGGACAAAAGGAAATTTTGGAGGAATCACCCCCAGCTCACTAAACATAAAAGTCATGAAAGCATAAATGCAATCGCCTGCGGCCACACCACCTTGAATAAGCCTGATCTCGTCTGATCTCAGAAGCTAAGCAATGTTGGGCTTGGTTAGTACTTGGATGGGAGACCACCTGGGAATATCAAGTGCTGCAGGCATTACATTTTACAATTGAAATGTGTGGAGGACAAAAGGAAATTTTGGAGGAATCACCCCCAGCTCACTAAACATAAAAGTCATGAAAGCAGAAATGCAATCGCCTGCGGCCACACCACCTTGAATAAGCCTGATCTCAGAAGCTAAGCAATGTTGGGCTTGGTTAGTACTTGGATGGGAGACCACCTGGGAAAATTAAGTGCTGCAGGCATTACATTTTACAATTGAAATGTGTGGAGGCCAAAGGGAAATTTTGGAGGAATCACCCCCAGCTCACTAAACATAAAAGTCATTAAAGCAGAAAAGCAATCGCCTGCGGCCACACCACCTTGAATAAGCCTGATCTCAGAAGCTAAGCAATGTTGGGCTTGGTTAGTACTTGGATGGGAGACCACCTGGGAATATCAAGTGCTGCAGGCATTACATTTTACAATTGAAATGTGTGGAGGACAAAAGGAAATTTTGGAGGAATCACCCCCAGCTCACTAAACATAAAAGTCATGAAAGCAGAAATGCAATCGCCTGCGGCCACACCACCTTGAATAAGCCTGATCTCGCCTGATCTCGTCTGATCTCAGAAGCTAAGCAATGTTGGGCTTGGTTAGTACTTGGATGGGAGACCACCTGGGAATATCAAGTGCTGCAGGCATTACATTTTTGTAATTACATTTTACAATTGAAATGTGTGGAGGACAAAAGGAAATTTTGGAGGAATCACCCCCAGCTCCCTAAACATAAAAGTCATGAAAGCAGAAATGCAATCGCCTGCGGCCACACCACCTTGAATAAGCCTGATCTCGTCTGATCTCAGAAGCTCAGCAATGTTGGGCTTGGTTAGTACTTGGATGGGAGACCACCTGGGAATATCAAGTGCTGCAGGCATTACATTTTTGTAATTACATTTTACAATTGAAATGTGTGGAGGACAAAAGGAAATTTTGGAGGAATCACCCCCAGCTCACTAAACATAAAAGTCATGAAAGCAGAAATGCAATCGCTTGCGGCCACACCACCTTGAATAAGCCTGATCTCAGAAGCTAAGCAATGTTGGGCTTGGTTAGTACTTGGATGGGAGACCACCTGGGAATATCAAGTGCTGCAGGCATTACATTTTACAATTGAAATGTGTGGAGGACAAAAGGAAATTTTGGAGGAATCACCCCCAGCTCCCTAAACATAAAAGTCATGAAAGCAGAAATGCAATCGCCTGCGGCCACACCACCTTGAATAAGCCTGATCTCAGAAGCTAAGCAATGTTGGGCTTGGTTAGTACTTGGATGGGAGACCACCTGGGAATATCAAGTGCTGCAGGCATTACATTTTACAATTGAAATGTGTGGAGGACAAAAGGAAATTTTGGAGGAATCACCCCCAGCTCACTAAACATAAAAGTCATGAAAGCAGAAATGCAATCGGCTGCGGCCACACCACCTTGAATAAGCCTGATCTCGTCTGATCTCAGAAGCTAAGCAATGTTGGGCTTGGTTAGTACTTGGATGGGAGACCACCTGGGAATATCAAGTGCTGCAGGCATTACATTTTTGTAATTACATTTTACAATTGAAATGTGTGGAGGCCAAAAGGAAATTTTGGAGGAATCACCCCCAGCTCCCTAAACATAAAAGTCATGAAAGCAGAAATGCAATCGCCTGCGGCCACACCACCTTGAATAAGCCTGATCTCGTCTGATCTCAGAAGCTAAGCAATGTTGGGCTTGGTTAGTACTTGGATGGGAGACCACCTGGGAATATCAAGTGCTGCAGGCATTACATTTTACAATTGAAATGTGTGGAGGACAAAAGGAAATTTTGGAGGAATCACCCCCAGCTCACTAAACATAAAAGTCATGAAAGCAGAAATGCAATCGGCTGCGGCCACACCACCTTGAATAAGCCTGATCTCGTCTGATCTCAGAAGCTAAGCAATGTTGGGCTTGGTTAGTACTTGGATGGGAGACCACCTGGGAATATCAAGTGCTGCAGGCATTACATTTTTGTAATTACATTTTACAATTGAAATGTGTGGAGGACAAAAGGAAATTTTGGAGGAATCACCCCCAGCTCACTAAACATAAAAGTCATGAAAGCAGAAATGCAATCGCCTGCGGCCACACCACCTTGAATAAGCCTGATCTCGTCTGATCTCAGAAGCTAAGCAATGTTGGGCTTGGTTAGTACTTGGATGAGAGACCACCTGGGAATATCAAGTGCTGCAGGCATTACATTTTTGTAATTACATTTTACAATTGAATTGTGTGGAGGACAAAAGGAAATTTTGGAGGAATCACCCCCAGCTCACTAAACATAAAAGTCATGAAAGCAGAAATGCAATCGCCTGCGGCCACACCACCTTGAATAAGCCTGATCTCGCCTGATCTCGTCTGATCTCAGAAGCTAAGCAATGTTGGGCTTGGTTAGTACTTGGATGGGAGACCACCTGGGAATATCAAGTGCTGCAGGCATTACATTTTACAATTGAAAGTGGAGGACAAAAGGAAATTTTGGAGGAATCACCCCCAGCTCACTAAACATAAAAGTCATGAAAGCAGAAATGCAATCGCCTGCGGCCACACCACCTTGAATAAGCCTGATCTCGCCTGATCTCGTCTGATCTCAGAAGCTAAGCAATGTTGGGCTTGATTAGTACTTGGATGGGGAGACCACCTGGGAATATCAAGTGCTGCAGGCATTACATTTTACAATTGAAATGTGTGGAGGACAAAAGGAAATTTTGGAGGAATCACCCCCAGCTCCCTAAACATAAAAGTCATGAAAGCAGAAATGCAATCGCCTGCGGCCACACCACCTTGAATAAGCCTGATCTCGCCTGATCTCAGAAGCTAAGCAATGTTGGGCTTGGTTAGTACTTGGATGGGAGACCACCTGGGAATATCAAGTGCTGCAGGCATTACATTTTACAATTGAAATGTGTGGAGGACAAAAGGAAATTTTGGAGGAATCACCCCCAGCTCACTAAACATAAAAGTCATGAAAGCAGAAATGCAATCGCCTGCGGCCACACCACCTTGAATAAGTCTGATCTCAGAAGCTAAGCAGTGTTGGGCTTGGTTAGTACATGGATGGGATACCACCTGGGAATATCAAGTGCTGCAGGCATTACATTTTTGTAATTACATTTTACAATTGAAATGTGTGGAGGACAAAAGGAAATTTTGTTGGAATCACCCCCAGCTCACTAAACATAAAAGTCATGAAAGCAGAAATGCAATCGCCTGCGGCCACACCACCTTGAATAAGCCTGATCTCGTCTGATCTCAGAAACTAAGCAGTGTTGGGCTTGGTTAGTACTTGGATGGGAGACCACCTGGGAATATCAAGTGCTGCAGGCATTACATTTTACAATTGAAATGTGTGGAGGACAAAAGGAAATTTTGGAGGAATCACCCCCAGCTCACTAAACATAAAAGTCATGAAAGCAAAAATGCAATCGCCTGCGGCCACACCACATTGAATAAGCTTGATCTCAGAAGCTAAGCAATGTTGGGCTTGGTTAGTACTTGGATGGGAGACCACCTGGGAATATCAAGTGCTGCAGGCATTACATTTTACAATTGAAATGTGTGGAGGACAAAAGGAAATTTTGGAAGAATCACCCCCAGCTCACTAAACATAAAAGTCATGAAAGCAAAAATGCAATCGCCTGCGGCCACACCACATTGAATAAGCTTGATCTCAGAAGCTAAGCAATGTTGGGCATGTTTAGTACTTGGATGGGAGACCACCTGGGAATATCAAGTGCTGCAGGCATTTCATTTTACAATTGAAATGTGTGGAGGACAATAGGAAATTTTGGAGGAATCACCCCCAGCTCACTAAACATAAAAGTCATGAAAGCAAAAATGCAATCGCCTGCGGCCACACCACATTGAATAAGCTTGATCTCAGAAGCTAAGCAATGTTGGGCTTGGTTAGTACTTGGATGGGAGACCACCTGGGAATATCAAGTGCTGCAGGCATTACATTTTACAATTGAAATGTGTGGAGGACAAAAGGAAATTTTGGAGGAATCACCCCCAGCTCACTAAACATAAAAGTCATGAAAGCAAAAATGCAATCGCCTGCGGCCACACCACATTGAATAAGCTTGATCTCAGAAGCTAAGCAATGTTGGGCTTGGTTAGTACTTGGATGGGAGACCACCTGGGAATATCAAGTGCTGCAGGCATTACATTTTTGTAATTACATTTTACAATTGAAATGTGTGGAGGACAAAAGGAAATTTTGGAGGAATCACCCCCAGCTCACTAAACATAAAAGTCATGAAAGCAGAAATGCAATCGCCTGCGGCCACACCACCTTGAATAAGCCTGATCTCGTCTGATCTCAGAAGCTAAGCAATGTTGGGCTTGGATAGTACTTGGATGGGAGACCACCTGGGAATATCAAGTGCTGCAGACATTACATTTTACAATTGAAATGTGTGGAGGACAAAAGGAAATTTTGGAGGATTCACCCCCAGCTCACTAAACATAAAAGTCATGAAAGCAGAAATGCAATCGCCTGCGGCCACACCACCTTGAATAAGCCTGATCTCGTCTGATCTCAGAAGCTAAGCAATGTTGGGCTTGGTTAGTACTTGGATGGGAGACCACCTGGGAATATCAAGTGCTGCAGGCATTACATTTTACAATTGAAATGTGTGGAGGACAAAAGGAAATTTTGGAGGAATCACCCCCAGCTCACTAAACATAAAAGTCATGAAAGCAGAAATGCAATCGCCTGCGGCCACACCACCTTGAATAAACCTGATCTCGCCTGATCTCAGAAGCTAAGCAATGTTGGGCTTGGTTAGTACTTGGATGGGAGACCACCTGGGAATATCAAGTGCTGCAGGCATTACATTTTTGTAATTACATTTTACAATTGAAATGTGTGGAGGACAAAAGGAAATTTTGGAGGAATCACCCCCAGCTCACTAAACATAAAAGTCATGAAAGCAGAAATGCAATCGCCTGCGGCCGCACCACCTTGAATAAGCCTGATCTCAGAAGCTAAGCAATGTTGGGCTTGGTTAGTACTTGGATGGGAGACCGCCTGGGAATATCAAGTGCTGCAGGCATTACATTTTACAATTGAAATGTGTGGAGGACAAAAGGAAATTTTGGAGGAATCACCCCCAGCTCACTAAACATAAAAGTCATGAAAGCAGAAATGCAATCGCCTGCGGCCACACCACCTTGAATAAGCCTGATCTCAGAAGCTAAGCAATGTTGGGCTTGGTTAGTACTTGGATGGGAGACCGCCTAGGAATATCAAGTGCTGCAGGCATTACATTTTACAATTGAAATGTGTGGAGGACAAAAGGAAATTTTGGAGGAATCACCCCCAGCTCACTAAACATAAAAGTCATGAAAGCAGAAATGCAATCGCCTGCAGCCACACCACCTTGAATAAGCCTGATCTCGTCTGATCTCAGAAGCTAAGCAATGTTGGGCTTGGTTAGTACTTGGATGGGAGACCACCTGGGAATAAAAAGTGCTGCAGGCATTACATTTTACAATTGAAATGTGTGGAGGACAAAAGGAAATTTTGGAGGAATCACCCCCAGCTCACTAAACATAAAAGTCATGAAAGCAGAAATGCAATCGCCTGCGGCCACACCACCTTGAATAAGCCTGATCTCGTCTGATCTCAGAAGCTAAGCAATGTTGGGCTTGATTAGTACTTGGATGGGGAGACCACCTGGGAATATCAAGTGCTGCAGGCATTACATTTTACAATTGAAATGTGTGGAGGACAAAAGGAAATTTTGGAGGAATCACCCCCAGCTCACTAAACATAAAAGTCATGAAAGCAGAAATGCAATCGCCTGCGGCCACACCACCTTGAATAAGCCTGATCTCGTCTGATCTCAGAAGCTAAGCAATGTTGGGCTTGGTTAGTACTTGGATGGGAGACCACCTGGGAATATCAAGTGCTGCAGGCATTACATTTTTGTAATTACATTTTACAATTGAAATGTGTGGAGGACAAAAGGAAATTTTGGAGGAATCACCCCCAGCTCACTAAACATAAAAGTCATGAAAGCAGAAATGCAATCGCCTGCGGCCACACCACCTTGAATAAGCCTGATCTCAGAAGCTAAGCAATGTTGGGCTTGGTTAGTACTTGGATGGGAGACCACCTGGGAATATCAAGTGCTGCAGGCATTACATTTTTGTAATTACATTTTACAATTGAAATGTGTGGAGGACAAAAGGAAATTTTGGAGGAATCACCCCCAGCTCACTAAACATAAAAGTCATGAAAGCAGAAATGCAATCGCCTGCGGCCACACCACCTTGAATAAGCCTGATCTCGTCTGATCTCAGAAGCTAAGCAATGTTGGGCTTGATTAGTACTTGGATGGGAGACCACCTTGTAATATCAAGTGCTGCAGGCATTACATTTTACAATTGAAATGTGTGGAGGACAAAAGGAAATTTTGGAGGAATCACCCCCAGCTCACTAAACATAAAAGTCATGAAAGCAGAAATGCAATAGCCTGCGGCCACACTGCCTTGAATAAGCCTGATCTCAGAAGCTAAGCAATGTTGGGCTTGGTTAGTACTTGGATGGGAGTCCACCTGGGAATATCAAGTGCTGCAGGCATTACATTTTTGTAATTACATTTTACAATTGAAATGTGTGGAGGACAAAAGGAAATTTTGGAGGAATCACCCCCAGCTCACTAAACATAAAAGTCATGAAAGCAGAAACGCAATCGCCTGCGGCCACACCACCTTGAATAAGCCTGATCTCGTCTGATCTCAGAAGCTAAGCAATGTTGGGCTTGGTTAGTACTTGGATGGGAGACCACCTGGGAATATCAAGTGCTGCAGGCATTACATTTTACAATTGAAATGTGTGGAGGACAAAAGGAAATTTTGGAGGAATCACCCCCAGCTCACTAAACATAAAAGTCATGAAAGCAGAAATGCAATAGCCTGCGGCCACACCACCTTGAAGAAGCCCGCTCTCGTCTGATCTCAGAAGCTAAGCAATGTTGGGCTTGGTTAGTACTTGGATGGGAGACCACCTGGGAATATCAAGTGCTGCAGGCATTACATTTTTGTAATTACATTTTACAATTGAAATGTGTGGAGGCCAAAAGGAAATTTTGGAGGAATCACCCCCAGCTCACTAAACATAAAAGTCATGAAAGCAGAAATGCAATCGCCTGCGGCCACACCACCTTGAATAAGCCTGATCTCAGAAGCTAAGCAATGTTGGGCTTGGTTAGTACTTGGATGGGAGACCACCTGGGAATATCAAGTGCTGCAGGCATTACATTTTACAATTGAAATGTGTGGAGGACAAAAGGAAATTTTGGAGGAATCACCCCCAGCTCACTAAACATAAAAGTCATGAAAGCAGAAATGCAATCGCCTGCGGCCACACCACCTTGAATAAGCCTGATCTCGTCTGATCTCAGAAGCTAAGCAATGTTGGGCTTGGTTAGTACTTGGATGGGAGACCACCTGGGAATATCAAGTGCTGCAGGCATTACATTTTATAATTGAAATGTGTGGAGGACAAAAGGACATTTTGGAGGAATCACCCCCAGCTCACTAAACATAAAAGTCATGAAAGCAGAAATGCAATCGCCTGCGGCCACACCACCTTGAATAAGCCTGATCTCGTCTGATCTCAGAAGCTAAGCAATGTTGGGCTTGGTTAGTACTTGGATGGGAGACCACCTGGGAATATCAAGTGCTGCAGGCATTACATTTTACAATTGAAATGTGTGGAGGACAAAAGGAAATTTTGGAGGAATCACCCCCAGCTCACTAAACATAAAAGTCATGAAAGCAGAAATGCAATCGCCTGCGGCCACACCACCTTGAATAAGCCTGATCTCGTCTGATCTCAGAAGCTAAGCAATGTTGGGCTTGGTTAGTACTTGGATGGGAGACCACCTGGGAATATCAAGTGCTGCAGGCATTACATTTTACAATTGAAATGTGTGGAGGACAAAAGGAAATTTTGGAGGAATCACCCCCAGCTCACTAAACATAAAAGTCATGAAAGCAGAAATGCAATCGCCTGCGGTCACACCACCTTGAATAAGCCTGATCTCGTCTGATCTCAGAAGCTAAGCAATGTTGGGCTTGGTTAGTACTTGGATGGGAGACCCCCTGGGAATATCAAGTGCTGCAGGCATTACATTTTACAATTGAAATGTGTGGAGGACAAAAGGAAATTTTGGAGGAATCACCCCCAGCTCACTAAACATAAAAGTCATGAAAGCAGAAATGCAATCGCCTGCGGCCACACCACCTTGAATAAGCCTGATCTCGCCTGATCTCTTCTGATCTCAGAAGCTAAGCAATGTTGGGCTTGGTTAGTACTTGGATGGAGACCACCTGGGAATATCAAGTGCTGCAGGCATTACATTTTACAATTGAAATGTGTGGACAAAAGGAAATTTTGGAGGAATCACCCCCAGCTCACTAAACATAAAAGTCATGAAAGCAAAAATGCAATCGCCTGCGGCCACACCACCTTGAATAAGCCTGATCTCGTCTGATCTCAGAAGCTAAGCAATGTTGGGCTTGGTTAGTACTTGGATGGGAGACCACCTGGGAATATCAAGTGCTGCAGGCATTACATTTTACAATTGAAATGTGTGGAGGACAAAAGGAAATTTTGGAGGAATCACCCCCAGCTCACTAAACATAAAAGTCATGAAAGCAGAAATGCAATCGCCTGCGGCCACACCACCTTGAATAAGCCTGATCTCAGAAGCTAAGCAATGTTGTGCTTGGTTAGTACTTGGATGGGAGACCACCTGGGAATATCAAGTGCTGCAGGCATTACATTTTTGTAATTACATTTTACAATTGAAATGTGTGGAGGACAAAAGGAAATTTTGGAGGAATCACCCCCAGCTCACTAAACATAAAAGTCATGAAAGCAGAAAAGCAATCGCCTGTGGCCACACCACCTTGAATAAGCCTGATCTCGTCTGATCTCAGAAGCTAAGCAATGTTGGGCTTGGTTAGTACTTGGATGGGAGACCACCTGGGAATATCAAGTGCTGCAGGCATTACATTTTTGTAATTACATTTTACAATTGAAATGTGTGGAGGACAAAAGGAAATTTTGGAGGAATCACCCCCAGCTCACTAAACATAAAAGTCATGAAAGCAGAACTGCAATCGCCTGCGGCCACACCACCTTGAATAAGCCTGATCTCGTCTGATCTCAGAAGCTAAGCAATGTTGGGCTTGGTTAGTACTTGGATGGGAGACCACCTGGGAATATCAAGTGCTGCAGGCATTACATTTTTGTAATTACATTTTACAATTGAAATGTGTGGAGGACAAAAGGAAATTTTGGAGGAATCACCCCCAGCTCACTAAACATAAAAGTCATGAAAGCAGAAATGCAATCGCCTGCGGCCACACCACCTTGAATAAGCCTGATCTCAGAAGCTAAGCAATGTTGGGCTTGGTTAGTACTTGGATGGGAGACCACCTGGGAATATCAAGTGCTGCAGGCATTACATTTTTGTAATTACATTTTACAATTGAAATGTGTGGAGGACAAAAGGAAATTTTGGAGGAATCACCCCCAGCTCACTAAACATAAAAGTCATGAAAGCAGAAATGCAATCGCCTGCGGCCACACCACCTTGAATAAGCCAGATCTCGTCTGATCTCAGAAGCTAAGCAATGTTGGGCTTGGTTAGTACTTGGATGGGAGACCACCTGGGAATATCAAGTGCTGCAGGCATTACATTTTACAATTGAAATGTGTGGAGGACAAAAGGAAATTTTGGAGGAATCACCCCCAGCTCACTAAACATAAAAGTCATGAAAGCAGAAATGCAATCGCCTGCGGCCACACCACCTTGAATAAGCCTGATCTCGTCTGATCTCAGAAGCTAAGCAATGTTGGGCTTGGTTAGTACTTGGATGGGAGACCACCTGGGAATATCAAGTGCTGCAGGCATTACATTTTACAATTGAAATGTGTGGTGGACAAAAGGAAATTTTGGAGGAATCACCCCCAGCTCCCTAAACATAAAAGTCATGAAAGCAGAAATGCAATCGCCTGCGGCCACACCACCTTGAATAAGCCTGATCTCGTCTGATCTCAGAAGCTAAGCAGTGTTGGGCTTGGTTAGTACTTGGATGGGAGACCACCTGGGAATATCACGTGCTGCAGGCATTACATTTTTGTAATTACATTTTACAATTGAAATGTGTGGAGGACAAAAGGAAATTTTGGAGGAATCACCCCCAGCTCACTAAACATAAACGTCATGAAAGCAGAAATGCAATCGCCTGCGGCCACACCACCTTGAATAAGCCTGATCTCGTCTGTTCTCAGAAGCTAAGCAGTGTTGGGCTTGGTTAGTACTTGGATGGGAGACCACCTGGGAATATCAAGTGCTGCAGGCATTACGTTTTTGTAATTACATTTTACAATTGAAATGTGTGGGACAAAAGGAAATTTTGGAGGAATCACCCCCAGCTCACTAAACATAAAAGTCATGAAAGCAGAAATGCAATCGCCTCCGGCCACACCACCTTGAATAAGCCTGATCTCGTCTGTTCTCAGAAGCTAAGCAATGTTGGGCTTGGTTAGTACTTGGATGGGAGACCACCTGGGAATATCAAGTGCTGCAGGCATTACTTTTTTGTAATTACATTTTACAATTGAAATGTGTGGAGGACAAAAGGAAATTTTGGAGGAATCACCCCCAGCTCACTAAACATAAAAGTCATGAAAGCAGAAATGCAATCGCCTGCAGCCACACCACCTTGAATAAGCCTTATCTCAGAAGCTAAGCAATGTTGGGCTTGGTTAGTACTTGGATGGGAGACCACCTGGGAATATTAAGTGCTGCAGGCATTACATTTTTGTAATTACATTTTACAATTGAAATGTGTGGAGGACAAAAGGAAATTTTGGAGGAATCACCCCCAGCTCACTAAACATAAAAGTCATGAAAGCAGAAATGCAATCGCCTGCGGCCACACCACCTTGAATAAGCCTGATCTCAGAAGCTAAGCAATGTTGGGCTTGGTTAGTACTTGGATGGGAGACCACCTGGGAATATCAAGTGATGCAGGCATTACATTTTTGTAATTACATTTTACAATTGAAATGTGTGGAGGACAAAAGGAAATTTTGGAGGAATCACCCCCAGCTCACTAAACATAAAAGTCATGAAAGCAGAAATGCAATCGCCTGCGGCCACACCACCTTGAATAAGCCTGATCTCGTCTGATCTCAGAAGCTAAGCAATGTTGGGCTTGGTTAGTACTTGGATGGGAGACCACCTGGGAATATCAAGTGCTGCAGGCATTACGTTTTTGTAATTACATTTTACAATTGAAATGTGTGGAGGACAAAAGGAAATTTTGGAGGAATCACCCCCAGCTCACTAAACATAAAAGTCATGAAAGCAGAACTGCAATCGCCTGCGGCCACACCACCTTGAATAAGCCTGATCTCAGAAGCTAAGCAATGTTGGGCATGGTTAGTACTTGGATGGGAGACCACCTGGGAATATCAAGTGCTGCAGGCATTACATTTTTGTAATTACATTTTACAATTGAAATGTGTGGAGGACAAAAGGAAATTTTGGAGGAATCACCCCCAGCTCACTAAACATAAAAGTCATGAAAGCAGAAATGCAATCGCCTGCGGTCACACCACCTTGAATAAGCCTGATCTCGTCTGATCTCAGAAGCTAAGCAATGTTGGGCTTGGTTAGTACTTGGATGGGAGACCACCTGGGAATATCAAGTGCTGCAGGCATTACATTTTACAATTGAAATGTGTGGAGGACAAAAGGAAATTTTGGAGGAATCACCCCCAGCTCACTAAACATAAAAGTCATGAAAGCAGAACAGCAATCGCCTGCGGCCACACCACCTTGAATAAGCCTGATCTCGTCTGAGCTCAGAAGCTAAGCAATGTTGGGCTTGGTTAGTACTTCGATGGGAGACCACCTGGGAATATCAAGTGCTGCAGGCATTACATTTTACAATTGAAATGTGTGGAGGACAAAAGGAAATTTTGGAGGAATCACCCCCAGATCACTAAACATAAAAGTCATGAAAGCAGAAATGCAATCGCCTGCGGCCACACCACCTTGAATAAGCCTGATCTCGTCTGATCTCAGAAGCTAAGCAATGTTGGGCTTGGTTAGTACTTGGATGGGAGACCACCTGGGAATATCAAGTGCTGCAGGCATTACATTTTACAATTGAAATGTGTGGAGGACAAAAGGAAATTTTGGAGGAATCACCCCCAGCTCACTAAACATAAAAGTCATGAAAGCAGAAATGCAATCGCCTGCGGCCACACCACCTTGAATAAGCCTGATCTCGTCTGATCTCAGAAGCTAAGCAATGTTGGGCTTGGTTAGTACTTGGATGGGATACCACCTGGGAATATCAAGTGCTGCAGGCATTACATTTTTGTAATTACATTTTACAATTGAAATGTGTGGAGGACAAAAGGAAATTTTGGAGGAATCACCCCCAGCTCACTAAACATAAAAGTCATGAAAGCAGAAATGCTATCGCCTGCGGCCACACCACCTTGAATAAGCCTGATCTCGTCTGATCTCAGAAGCTAAGCAATGTTGGGCTTGGTTAGTACTTGGATGGGAGACCACCTGGGAATATCAAGTGCTGCAGGCATTACATTTTACAATTGAAATGTGTGGAGGACAAAAGGAAATTTTGGAGGAATCACCCCCAGCTCACTAAACATAAAAGTCATGAAAGCAGAACAGCAATCGCCTGCGGCCACACCACCTTGAATAAGCCTGATCTCGTCTGAGCTCAGAAGCTAAGCAATGTTGGGCTTGGTTAGTACTTCGATGGGAGACCACCTGGGAATATCAAGTGCTGCAGGCATTACATTTTACAATTGAAATGTGTGGAGGACAAAAGGAAATTTTGGAGGAATCACCCCCAGATCACTAAACATAAAAGTCATGAAAGCAGAAATGCAATCGCCTGCGGCCACACCACCTTGAATAAGCCTGATCTCGTCTGATCTCAGAAGCTAAGCAATGTTGGGCTTGGTTAGTACTTGGATGGGAGACCACCTGGGAATATCAAGTGCTGCAGGCATTACATTTTACAATTGAAATGTGTGGAGGACAAAAGGAAATTTTGGAGGAATCACCCCCAGCTCACTAAACATAAAAGTCATGAAAGCAGAAATGCAATCGCCTGCGGCCACACCACCTTGAATAAGCCTGATCTCGTCTGATCTCAGAAGCTAAGCAATGTTGGGCTTGGTTAGTACTTGGATGGGATACCACCTGGGAATATCAAGTGCTGCAGGCATTACATTTTTGTAATTACATTTTACAATTGAAATGTGTGGAGGACAAAAGGAAATTTTGGAGGAATCACCCCCAGCTCACTAAACATAAAAGTCATGAAAGCAGAAATGCTATCGCCTGCGGCCACACCACCTTGAATAAGCCTGATCTCGTCTGATCTCAGAAGCTAAGCAATGTTGGGCTTGGTTAGTACTTGGATGGGAGACCACCTGGGAATATCAAGTGCTGCAGGCATTACATTTTACAATTGAAATGTGTGGAGGACAAAAGGAAATTTTGGAGGAATCACCCCCAGCTCACTAAACATAAAAGTCATGAAAGCAGAAATGCAATCGCCTGCGGCCACACCACCTTGAATAAGCCTGATCTCGTCTGATCTCAGAAGCTAAGCAAAGTTGGGCTTGGTTAGTACTTGGATGGGAGACCACCTGGGAATATCAAGTGCTGCAGGCATTACATTTTACAATTGAAATGTGTGGAGGACAAAAGGAAATTTTGGAGGAATCACCCCCAGCTCACTAAACATAAAAGTCATGAAAGCAGAAATGCAATCGCCTGCGGCCACACCACCTTGAATAAGCCTGATCTCGTCTGATCTCAGAAGCTAAGCAATGTTGGGCTTGGTTAGTACTTGGATGGGAGACCACCTGGGAATATCAAGTGCTGCAGGCATTACATTTTACAATTGAAATGTGTGGAGGACAAAAGGAAATTTTGGAGGAATCACCCCCAGCTCACTAAACATAAAAGTCATGAAAGCAGAAATGCAATCGCCTGCGGCCACACCACCTTGAATAAGCCTGATCTCGTCTGATCTCAGAAGCTAAGCAATGTTGGGCTTGGTTAGTACTTGGATGGGAGACCACCTGGGAATATCAAGTGCTGCAGGCATTACATTTTACAATTGAAATGTGTGGAGGACAAAAGGAAATTTTGGAGGAATCACCCCCAGCTCACTAAACATAAAAGTCATGAAAGCAGAAATGCAATCGCCTGCGGCCACACCACCTTGAATAAGCCTGATCTCGTCTGATCTCAGAAGCTAAGCAATGTTGGGCTTTGTTAGTACTTGGATGGGAGACCACCTGGGAATATCAAGTGCTGCAGGCATTACATTTTACAATTGAAATGTGTGGAGGACAAAAGGAAATTTTGGAGGAATCACCCCCAGCTCACTAAACATAAAAGTCATGAAAGCAGAACAGCAATTGCCTGCGGCCACACCACCTTGAATAAGCCTGATCTCGTCTGATCTCAGAAGCTAAGCAACGTTGGGCTTGGTTAGTACTTGGATGGGAGACCACCTGGGAATATCAAGTGCTGCAGGCATTACATTTTTGTAATTACATTTTACAATTGAAATGTGTGGAGGACAAAAGGAAATTTTGGAGGAATCACCCCCAGCTCACTAAACATAAAAGTCATGAAAGCAGAAATGCAATCGCCTGCGGTCACACCACCTTGAATAAGCCTGATCTCGTCTGATCTCAGAAGCTAAGCAATGTTGGGCTTGGTTAGTACTTGGATGGGAGACCACCTGGGAATATCAAGTGCTGCAGGCATTACATTTTACAATTGAAATGTGTGGAGGACAAAAGGAAATTTTGGAGGAATCACCCCCAGCTCACTAAACATAAAAGTCATGAAAGCAGAACAGCAATCGCCTGCGGCCACACCACCTTGAATAAGCCTGATCTCGTCTGATCTCAGAAGCTAAGCAATGTTGGGCTTGGTTAGTACTTGGATGGGAGACCACCTGGAAATATCAAGTGCTGCAGGCATTACATTTTACAATTGAAATGTGTGGAGGACAAAAGGAAATTTTGGAGGAATCACCCCCAGATCACTAAACATAAAAGTCATGAAAGCAGAAATGCAATCGCCTGCGGCCACACCACCTTGAATAAGCCTGATCTCGTCTGATCTCAGAAGCTAAGCAATGTTGGGCTTGGTTAGTACTTGGATGGGAGACCACCTGGGAATATCAAGTGCTGCAGGCATTACATTTTACAATTGAAATGTGTGGAGGACAAAAGGAAATTTTGGAGGAATCACCCCCAGCTCACTAAACATAAAAGTCATGAAAGCAGAAATGCATTCGCCTGCGGCCACACCACCTTGAATAAGCCTGATCTCGTCTGATCTCAGAAGCTAAGCAATGTTGGGCTTGGTTAGTACTTGGATGGGAGACCACCTGGGAATATCAAGTGCTGCAGGCATTACATTTTTGTAATTACATTTTACAATTGAAATGTGTGGAGGACAAAAGGAAATTTTGGAGGAATCACCCCCAGCTCACTAAACATAAAAGTCATGAAAGCAGAAATGCAATCGCCTGCGGCCACACCACCTTGAATAAGCCTGATCTCGTCTGATCTCAGAAGCTAAGCAATGTTGGGCTTGGTTAGTACTTGGATGGGAGACCACCTGGGAATATCAAGTGCTGCAGGCATTACATTTTACAATTGAAATGTGTGGAGGACAAAAGGAAATTTTGGAGGAATCACCCCCAGCTCACTAAACATAAAAGTCATGAAAGCAGAACAGCAATCGCCTGCGGCCACACCACATTGAATAAGCCTGATCTCGTCTGATCTCAGAAGCTAAGCAATGTTGGGCTTGGTTAGTACTTGGATGGGAGACCACCTGGGAATATCAAGTGCTGCAGGCATTACATTTTTGTAATTACATTTTACAATTGAAATGTGTGGAGGACAAAAGGAAATTTTGGAGGAATCACCCCCAGCTCACTAAACATAAAAGTCATGAAAGCAGAAATGCAATCGCCTGCGGCCACACCACCTTAAATAAGCCTGATCTCGTCTGATCTCAGAAGCTAAGCAATGTTGGGCTTGGTTAGTACTTGGATGGGAGACCACCTGGGAATATCAAGTGCTGCAGGCATTACATTTTACAATTGAAATGTGTGGAGGACAAAAGGAAATTTTGGAGGAATCACCCCCAGCTCACTAAACATAAAAGTCATGAAAGCAGAAATGCAATCGCCTGCGGCCACACCACCTTGAATAAGCCTGATCTCGTCTGATCTCAGAAGCTAAGCAATGTTGGGCTTGGTTAGTACTTGGATGGGAGACCACCTGGGAATATCAAGTGCTGCAGGCATTACATGTTACAATTGAAATGTGTGGAGGACAAAAGGAAATTTTGGAGGAATCACCCCCAGCTCACTAAACATAAAAGTCATGAAAGCAGAAATGCAATCGCCTGCGGCCACACCACCTTGAATAAGCCTGATCTCGTCTGATCTCAGAAGCTAAGCAATGTTGGGCTTGGTTAGTACTTGGATGGGAGACCACCTGGGAATATCAAGTGCTGCAGGCATTACATTTTTGTAATTACATTTTACAATTAAAATGTGTGGAGGACAAAAGGAAATTTTGGCGGAATCACCCCCAGCTCACTAAACATAAAAGTCATGAAAGCAGAACAGCAATCGCCTGCGGCCACACCACCTTGAATAAGCCTGATCTCGTCTGATCTCAGAAGCTAAGCAATGTTGGGCTTGGTTAGTACTTGGATGGGAGACCACCTGGGAATATCAAGTGCTGCAGGCATTACATTTTTGTAATTACATTTTACAATTGAAATGTGTGGAGGACAAAAGGAAATTTTGGAGGAATCACCCCCAGCTCACTAAACATAAAAGTCATGAAAGCAGAAATGCAATCGCCTGCGGCCACACCACCTTGAATAAGCCTGATCTCGTCTGATCTCAGAAGCTAAGCAATGTTGGGCTTGGTTAGTACTTGGATGGGAGACCACCTGGGAATATCAAGTGCTGCAGGCATTACATTTTACAATTGAAATGTGTGGAGGACAAAAGGAAATTTTGGAGGAATCACCCCCAGCTCACTAAACATAAAAGTCATGAAAGCAGAAATGCAATCGCCTGCGGCCACACCACCTTGAATAAGCCTGATCTCGTCTGATCTCAGAAGCTAAGCAATGTTGGGCTTGGTTAGTACTTGGATGGGAGACCACCTGGGAATATCAAGTGCTGCAGGCATTACATTTTACAATTGAAATGTGTGGAGGACAAAAGGAAATTTTGGAGGAATCACCCCCAGCTCACTAAACATAAAAGTCATGAAAGCAGAAATGCAAACGCCTGCGGCCACACCACCTTGAATAAGCCTGATCTCGTCTGATCTCAGAAGCTAAGCAATGTTGGGCTTGGTTAGTACTTGGATGGGAGACCACCTGGGAATATCAAGTGCTGCAGGCATTACATTTTTGTAATTACATTTTACAATTGAAATGTGTGGAGGACAAAAGGAAATTTTGGAGGAATCACCCCCAGCTCACTAAACATAAAAGTCATGAAAGCAGAAATGCAATCGCCTGCGGCCACACCACCTTGAATAAGCCTGATCTCGTCTGATCTCAGAAGCTAAGCAATGTTGGGCTTGGTTAGTACTTGGATGGGAGACCACCTGGGAATATCAAGTGCTGCAGGCATTACATTTTACAATTGAAATGTGTTGAGGAGAAAAGGAAATTTTGGAGGAATCACCCCCAGCTCACTAAACATAAAAGTCATGAAAGCAGAAATGCAATCGCCTGCGGCCACACCACCTTGAATAAGCCTGTTCTCGTCTTATCTCAGAAGCTAAGCAATGTTGGGCTTGGTTAGTACTTGGATGGGAGACCACCTGGGAATATCAAGTGCTGCAGGCATTACATTTTACAATTGAAATGTGTGGAGGACAAAAGGAAATTTTGGAGGAATCACCCCCAGCTCACTAAACATAAAAGTCATGAAAGCAGAAATGCAATCGCCTGCGGCCACACCACCTTGAATAAGCCTGATCTCGTCTGATCTCAGAAGCTAAGCAATGTTGGGCTTGGTTAGTACTTGGATGGGAGACCACCTGGGAATATCAAGTGCTGCAGGCATTACATTTTACAATAGAAATGTGTGGAGGACAAAAGGAAATTTTGGAGGAATCACCCCCAGCTCACTAAACATAAAAGTCATGAAAGCAGAAATGCAATCGCCTGCGGCCACACCACCTTGAATAAGCCTGATCTCGTCTGATCTCAGAAGCTAAGCAATGTTGGGCTTGGTTAGTACTTGGATGGGAGACCACCTGGGAATATCAAGTGCTGCAGGCATTACATTTTACAATTGAAATGTGTGGAGGACAAAAGGAAATTTTGGAGGAATCACCCCCAGCTCACTAAACATAAAAGTCATGAAAGCAGAAATGCAATCGCCTGCGGCCACACCACCTTGAATAAGCCTGATCTCAGAAGCTAAGCAATGTTGGGCTTGGTTAGTACTTGGATGGGAGACCACCTGGGAATATCAAGTGCTGCAGGCATTACATTTTTGTAATTACATTTTACAATTGAAATGTGTGGAGGACAAAAGGAAAGTTTGGAGGAATCACCCCCAGCTCACTAAACATAAAAGTCATGAAAGCAGAAATGCAATCGCCTGCGGCCACACCACCTTGAATAAGCCTGATCTCGTCTGATCTCAGAAGCTAAGCAATGTTGGGCTTGGTTAGTACTTGGATGGGAGACCACCTGGGAATATCAAGTGCTGCAGGCATTACATTTTTGTAATTACATTTTACAATTGAAATGTGTGGAGGACAAAAGGAAATTTTGGAGGAATCACCCCCAGCTCACTAAACATAAAAGTCATGAAAGCAGAAACGCAATCGCCTGCGGCCACACCACCTTGAATAAGCCTGATCTCGTCTGATCTCAGAAGCTAAACAATGTTGGGCTTGGTTAGTACTTGGATGGGAGACCACCTGGGAATATCAAGTGCTGCAGGCATTACATTTTTGTAATTACATTTTACAATTGAAATGTGTGGACGACAAAAGGAAATTTTGGAGGAATCACCCCCAGCTCACTAAACATAAAAGTCATGAAAGCAGAAATGCAATCGCCTGCGGCCACACCACCTTGAATAAGCCTGATCTCGTCTGATCTCAGAAGCTAAACAATGTTGGGCTTGGTTAGTACTTGGATGGGAGACCACCTGGGAATATCAAGTGCTGCAGGCATTACATTTTACAATTGAAATGTGTGGAGGACAAAAGGAAATTTTGGAGGAATCACCCCCAGCTCACTAAACATAAAAGTCATGAAAGCAGAAATGCAATCGCCTGAGGCCACACCACCTTGAATAAGACCACCTGGGAATATCAAGTGCTGCAGGCATTACATTTTTGTAATTACATTTTACAATTGAAATGTGTGGAGGACAAAAGGAAATTTTGGAGGAATCACCCCCAGCTCACTAAACATAAAAGTCATGAAAGCAGAAATGCAATCGCCTGCGGCCACACCACCTTGAATAAGCCTGATCTCGTCTGATCTCAGAAGCTAAGCAATGTTGGGCTTGGTTAGTACTTGGATGGGAGACCACCTGGGAATATCAAGTGCTGCAGGCATTACATTTTAGTAATTACATTTTACAATTGAAATGTGTGGAGGACAAAAGGAAATTTTGGAGGAATCACCCCCAGCTCACTAAACATAAAAGTCATGAAAGCAGCAATGCAATCGCCTGCGGCCACACCACCTTGAATAAGCCTGATCTCGTCTGATCTCAGAAGCTAAGCAATGTTGGGCTTGGTTAGTACTTGGATGGGAGACCACCTGGGAATATCAAGTGCTGCAGGCATTACATTTTTGTAATTACATTTTACAATTGAAATGTGTGGAGGACAAAAGGAAATTTTGGAGGAATCACCCCCAGCTCACTAAACATAAAAGTCATGAAAGCAGAAATGCAATCGCCTGCGGCCACACCACCTTGAATAAGCCTGATCTCATCTGATCTCAGAAGCTAAGCAATGTTGGGCTTGGTTAGTACTTGGATGGGAGACCACCTGGGAATATCAAGTGCTGCAGGCATTACATTTTTGTCATTACATTTTACAATTGAAATGTGTGGAGGACAAAAGGAAATTTTGGAGGAATCACCCCCAGCTCACTAAACATAAAAGTCATGAAATCAGAACAGCAATCGCCTGCGGCCACACCACCTTGAATAAGCCTGATCTCGTCTGATCTCAGAAGCTAAGCAATGTTGGGCTTGGTTAGTACTTGGATGGGAGACCACCTGGGAATATCAAGTGCTGCAGGCATTACATTTTACAATTGAAATGTGTGGAGGACAAAAGGAAATTTTGGCGGAATCACCCCCAGCTCACTAAACATAAAAGTCATGAAAGCAGAAATGCAATCGCCTGCGGCCACACCACCTTGAATAAGCCTGATCTCGTCTGATCTCAGAAGCTAAGCAATGTTGGGCTTGGTTAGTACTTGGATGGGAGACCACCTGGGAATATCAAGTGCTGCAGGCATTACATTTTTGTAATTACATTTTACAATTGAAATGTGTGGTGGACAAAAGGAAATTTTGGAGGAATCACCCCCAGCTCACTAAACATAAAAGTCATGAAAGCAGAAATGCAATCGCCTGCGGCCACACCACCTTGAATAAGCCTGATCTCGTCTGATCTCAGAAGCTAAGCAATGTTGGGCTTGGTTAGTACTTGAATGGGAGACCACCTCGGAATATCAAGTGCTGCAGGCATTACATTTTACAATTGAAATGTGTGGAGGACAAAAGGAAATTTAGGAGGAATCACCCCCAGCTCACTAAACATAAAAGTCATGAAAGCAGAAATGCAATCGCCTGCGGCCACACCACCTTGAATAAGCCTGATCTCGTCTGATCTCAGAAGCTAAGCAATGTTGGGCTTGGTTAGTACTTGGATGGGAGACCACCTGGGAATATCAAGTGCTGCAGGCATTACATTTTACAATTGAAATGTGTGGAGGACAAAAGGAAATTTTGGAGGAATCACCCCCAGCTCACTAAACATAAAAGTCATGAAAGCAGAACAGCAATCGCCTGCGGCCACCCCACCTTGAATAAGCCTGATCTCGTCTGATCTCAGAAGCTAAGCAATGTTGGGCTTGGTTAGTACTTGGATGGGAGACCACCTGGGAATATCAAGTGCTGCAGGCATTACATTTTACAATTGATATGTGTGGAGGACAAAAGGAAATTTTGGCGGAATCACCCCCAGCTCACTAAACATAAAAGTCATGAAAGCAGAAATGCAATCGCCTGCGGCCACACCACCTTGAATAAGCCTGATCTCGTCTGATCTCAGAAGCTAAGCAATGTTGGGCTTGGTTAGTACTTGGATGGGAGACCACCTGGGAATATCAAGTGCTGCAGGCATTACATTTTACAATTGAAATGTGTGGAGGACAAAAGGAAATTTAGGAGGAATCACCCCCAGCTCACTAAACATAAAAGTCATGAAAGCAGAAATGCAATCGCCTGCGGCCACACCACCTTGAATAAGCCTGATCTTGTCTGATCTAAGAAGCTAAGCAATGTTGGGCTTGGTTAGTACTTGGAAGGGAGACCACCTGGGAATATCAAGTGCTGCAGGCATTACATTTTTGTAATTACATTTTACAATTGAAATGTGTGGAGGACAAAAGGAAATTTTGGAGGAATCACCCCCAGCTCACTAAACATAAAAGTCATGAAAGCAGAAATGCAATCACCTGCGGCCACACCACCTTGAATAAGCCTGATCTCGTCTGATCTCAGAAGCTAAGCAATGTTGGGTTTGGTTAGTACTTGGATGGGAGACCACCTGGGAATAGCAAGTGCTGCAGGCATTACATTTTTGTAATTACATTTTACAATTGAAATGTGTGGAGGACAAAAGGAAATTTTGGAGGAATCACCCCCAGCTCACTAAACATAAAAGTCATGAATGCAGAAACGCAATCGCCTGCGGCCACACCACCTTGAATAAGCCTGATCTCGTCTGATCTCAGAAGCTAAGCAATGTTGGGCTTGGTTAGTACTTGGATGGGAGACCACCTGGGAATATCAAGTGCTGCAGGCATTACATTTTACAATTGAAATGTGTGGAGGACAAAAGGAAATTTTGGAGGAATCACCCCCAGCTCACTAAACATAAAAGTCATGAAAGCAGAAATGCAATCGCCTGCGACCACACCACCTTGAATAAGCCTGATCTCGTCTGATCTCAGAAGCTAAGCAATGTTGGGCTTGGTTAGTACTTGGATGGGAGACCACCTGGGAATATCAAGTGCTGCAGGCATTACATTTTTGTAATTACATTTTACAATTGAAATGTGTGGAGGACAAAAGGAAATTTTGGAGGAATCACCCCCAGCTCACTAAACATAAAAGTCATGAAAGCAGAAATGCAATCGCCTGCGGCCACACCACCTTGAATAAGCCTGATCTCGTCTGATCTCAGAAGCTAAGCAATGTTGGGCTTGGTTAGTACTTGGATGGGAGACCACCTGGGAATATCAAGTGCTGCAGGCATTACATTTTACAATTGAAATGTGTGGAGGACAAAAGGAAATTTTGGAGGAATCACCCCCAGCTCACTAAACATAAAAGTCATGAAAGCAGAAATGCAATCGCCTGCGGCCACACCACCTTGAATAAGCCTGATCTTGTCTGATCTCAGAAGCTAAGCAATGTTGGGCTTGGTTAGTACTTGGATGGGAGACCACCTGGGAATATCAAGTGCTGCAGGCATTACATTTTACAATTGAAATGTGTGGAGGACAAAAGGAAATTTTGGAGGAATCACCCCCAGCTCACTAAACATAAAAGTCATGAAAGCAGAAATGCAATCGCCTGCGGCCACACCACCTTGAATAAGCCTGATCTCGTCTGATCTCAGAAGCTAAGCAATGTTGGGCTTGGTTAGTACTTGGATGGGAGACCACCTGGGAATATCAAGTGCTGCAGGCATTACATTTTACAATTGAAATGTGTGGAGGACAAAAGGAAATTTTGGAGGAATCACCCCCAGCTCACTAAACATAAAAGTCATGAAAGCAGAAATGCAATCGCCTGCGGCCACACCACCTTGAATAAGCCTGATCTTGTCTGATCTCAGAAGCTAAGCAATGTTGGGCTTGGTTAGTACTTGGATGGGAGACCACCTGGGAATATCAAGTGCTGCAGGCATTACATTTTACAATTGAAATGTGTGGAGGACAAAAGGAAATTTTGGAGGAATCACCCCCAGCTCACTAAACATAAAAGTCATGAAAGCAGAAATGCAATCGCCTGCGGCCACACCACCTTGAATAAGCCTGATCTCGTCTGATCTCAGAAGCTAAGCAATGTTGGGCTTGGTTAGGACTTGGATGGGAGACCACCTGGGAATATCAAGTGCTGCAGGCATTACATTTTTGTAATTACATTTTAGAATTGAAATGTGTGGAGGACAAAAGGAAATTTTGGAGGAATCACCCCCAGCTCACTAAACATAAAAGTCATGAAAGCAGAAATGCAATCGCCTGCGGCCACACCACCTTGAATAAGCCTGATCTCGTCTGATCTCAGAAGCTAAGCAATGTTGGGCTTGGTTAGTACTTGGATGGGAGACCACCTGGGAATATCAAGTGCTGCAGGCATTACATTTTACAATTGAAATGTGTGGAGGACAAAAGGAAATTTTGGAGGAATCACCCCCAGCTCACTAAACATAAAAGTCATGAAAGCAGAAATGCAATCGCCTGCGGCCACACCACCTTGAATAAGCTTGATCTCGTCTGATCTCAGAAGCTAAGCAATGTTGGGCTTGGTTAGTACTTGGATGGGAGACCACCTGGGAATATCAAGTGCTGCAGGCATTACATTTTACAATTGAAATGTGTGGAGGACAAAAGGAAATTTTGGAGGAATCGCCCCCAGCTCACTAAACATAAAAGTCATGAAAGCAGAAATGCAATCGCCTGCGGCCACACCACCTTGAATAAGCCTGATCTCGTCTGATCTCAGAAGCTAAGCAATGTTGGGCTTGGTTAGTACTTGGATGGGAGACCACCTGGGAATATCAAGTGCTGCAGGCATTACATTTTTGTAATTACATTTTACAATTGAAATGTGTGGAGGACAAAAGGAAATTTTGGAGGAATCACCCCCAGCTCACTAAACATAAAAGTCATGAAAGCAGAAATGCAATCGCCTGCGGCCACACCACCTTGAATAAGCCTGATCTCGTCTGATCTCAGAAGCTAAGCAATGTTGGGCTTGGTTAGTACTTGGATGGGAGACCACCTGGGAATATCAAGTGCTGCAGGCATTACATTTTACAATAGAAATGTGTTGAGGACAAAAGGAAATTTTGGAGGAATCACCCCCAGCTCACTAAACATAAAAGTCATGAAAGCAGAAATGCAATCGCCTGCGGCCACACCACCTTGAATAAGCCTGATCTCGTCTGATCTCAGAAGCTAAGCAATGTTGGGCTTGGTTAGTACTTGGATGGGAGACCACCTGGGAATATCAAGTGCTGCAGGCATTACATTTTACAATTGAAATGTGTGGAGGACAAAAGGAAATTTTGGAGGAATCACCCCCAGCTCACTAAACATAAAAGTCATGAAAGCAGAAATGCAATCGCCTGCGGCCACACCACCTTGAATAAGCCTGATCTCGTATGATCTCAGAAGCTAAGCAATGTTGGGCTTGGTTAGTACTTGGATGGGAGACCACCTGGGAATATCAAGTGCTGCAGGCATTACATTTTACAATTGAAATGTGTGGAGGACAAAAGGAAATTTTGGAGGAATCACCCCCAGCTCACTAAACATAAAAGTCATGAAAGCAGAAATGCAATCGCCTGCGGCCACACCACCTTGAATAAGTCTGATCTCAGAAGCTAAGCAATGTTGGGCTTGGTTAGTACTTGGATGGGAGACCACCTGGGAATATCAAGTGCTGCAGGCATTACATTTTTGTAATTACATTTTACAATTGAAATGTGTGGAGGACAAAAGGAAATTTTGGAGGAATCACCCCCAGCTCACTAAACATAAAAGTCATGAAAGCAGAAATGCAATCGCCTGCGGCCACACCACCTTGAATAAGCCTGATCTCGTCTGATCTCAGAAGCTAAGCAATGTTGGGCTTGGTTAGTACTTGAATGGGAGACCACCTGGGAATATCAAGTGCTGCAGGCATTACATTTTACGATTGAAATGTGTGGAGGACAAAAGGAAATTTTGGAGGAATCACCCCCAGCTCACTAAACATAAAAGTCATGAAAGCAGAAATGCAATCGCCTGCGGCCACACCACCTTGAATAAGCCTGATCTCGTCTGATCTCAGAAGCTAAGCAATGTTGGGCTTGGTTAGTAGTTGGATGGGAGACCACCTGGGAATATCAAGTGCTGCAGGCATTACATTTTACAATTGAAATGTGTGGAGGACAAAAGGAAATTTTGGAGGAATCACCCCCAGCTCACTAAACATAAAAGTCATGAAAGCAGAAATGCAATCGCCTGCGGCCACACCACCTTGAATAAGCCTGATCTCGTCTGATCTCAGAAGCTAAGCAATGTTGGGCTTGGTTAGGACTTGGATCGGAGACCACCTGGGAATATCAAGTGCTGCAGGCATTACATTTTTGTAATTACAGTTTAGAATTGAAATGTGTGGAGGACAAAAGGAAATTTTGGAGGAATCACCCCCAGCTCACTAAACATAAAAGTCATGAAAGCAGAAATGCAATCGCCTGCGGCCACACCACCTTGAATAAGCCTGATCTCGTCTGATCTCAGAAGCTAAGCAATGTTGGGCTTGGTTAGTACTTGGATGGGAGACCACCTGGGAATATCAAGTGCTGCAGGCATTACATTTTACAATTGAAATGTGTGGAGGACAAAAGGAAATTTTGGAGGAATCACCCCCAGCTCACTAAACATAAAAGTCATGAAAGCAGAAATGCAATCGCCTGCGGCCACACCACCTTGAATAAGCCTGATCTCGTCTGATCTCAGAAGCTAAGCAATGTTGGGCTTGGTTAGTACTTGGATGGGAAACCACCTGGGAATATCAAGTGCTGCAGGCATTACATTTTAGTAATTACATTTTACAATTGAAATGTGTGGAGGACAAAAGGAAATTTTGGAGGAATCACCCCCAGCTCACTAAACATAAAAGTCATGAAAGCAGAAATGCAATCGCCTGCAGCCACACCACCTTGAATAAGCCTGATCTCGCCTGATCTCAGAAGCTAAGCAATGTTGGGCTTGGTTAGTACTTGGATGGGAGACCACCTGGGAATATCAAGTGCTACAGGCATTACATTTTTGTAATTACATTTTACAATTGAAATGTGTGGAGGAGAAAAGGAAATTTTGGAGGAATCACCCCCAGCTCACTAAACATAAAAGTCATGAAAGCAGAAATGCAATCGCCTGCGGCCACACCACCTTGACTAAGTCTGATCTCAGAAACTAAGCAATGTTGGGCTTGGTTAGTACTTGGATGGGAGACCACCTGGGAATATCAAGTGCTACAGGCATTACATTTTTGTAATTACATTTTACAATTGAAATGTGTGGTGGACAAAAGGAAATTTTAGAGGAATCACCCCCAGCTCACTAAACATAAAAGTCATGAAAGCAGAAATGCACTTGCCTGCGGCCACACCACCTTGAATAAGCCTTATCTCGTCTGATCTCAGAAGCTAAGCAATGTTGGGCTTGGTTAGGACTTGGATGGGAGACCACCTGGGAATAGCAAGTGCTGCAGGCATTTCATTTTACAATTGAAATGTGTGGAGGACAAAAGGAAACTTTGGAGGAATCACCCCCAGCTCACATGTCATGAAAGCAGAAATGCAATCGCCTGCGGCCACACCACCTTGAATAAGCCTGATCTTGTCTGATCTCAGAAGCTAAGCAATGTTGGGCTTGGTTAGTACTTGGATAAGAGACCACCTGGGAATATCAAGTGCTGCAGGCATTACATTTTACAATTGAAATGTGTGGAGGACAAAAGGAAATTTTGGAGGAATCACCCCCAGCTCACTAAACATAAAAGTCATGAAAGCAGAAATGCAATCGCCTGCGGCCACACCACCTTGAATAAGCCTGATCTCGTCTTATTTCAGATGCTAAGCAATGTTGGGCTTGGTTAGGACTTCGATGGGAGACCACCTGGGAATATCCAGCGCTGCAGGCATTACATTTTTGTAATTACATTTTACAATTGAAATGTGTGGACGACAAAAGGAAATTTTGGAGGAATCACCCCCAGCTCACTAAACATAAAAGTCATGAAAGCAGAACTGCAAACTCCTGCAGCCACACCACCTTGAATAAGCCTGATCTTGTCTGATCTCAGAAGCTAAGCAATGTTGGGCTTGGTTTGTACTTGGATGGGAGACCACCTATGAATATCAAGAGCTGCAGGCATTACATTTTACAATTGAAATTTGTGGAGGACAAAAGGAAATTTTGGAGGAATCACCCCCAGCTCACTAAACATAAAAGTCATGAAAGCAGAACTGCAAACTTCTGCAGCCACACCACCTTGAATAAGTCTGATCGCGTCTGATCTCAGAAGCTAAGCAATTTTGGGCTTGGTTAGTACTTGGATGGGAGACCACCTGGGAATATCAAGTGCTGCAGGCATTACATTTTTGTAATTACATTTTACAATTGAAATGTGTGGACAAAAGGAAATTTTGGAGGAATCACCCCCAGCTCACTAAACATAAAAGTCATGAAAGCAGAAAGGCAATCGCCTGCGGCCACACCACCTTGAATAAGCCTGATCTCATCTGATCTCAGAAGCTAAGCAATGTTGGGCTTGGTTAGTACTTGGATGGGAGACCACCTGGGAATATCAAGTGCTGCAGGCATTACATTTTACAATTGAAATGTGTGGAGGACAAAAGGAAATTTTGGAGGAATCACCCCCAGCTCACTAAACATAAAAGTCATGAATGCAGAAATGCAATCGCCTGCGGCCACACCACCTTGAATAAGCCTGATCTCGTCTGATCTCAGAAGCTAAGCAATGTTGGGCTTGGTTAGTACTTGGATGGCAGACCACCTGGGAATATCAAGTGCTGCAGGCATTACATTTTACAATTGAAATGTGTGGAGGACAAAAGGAAATTTTGTATGATTCACCCCCAGCTCAATAAACATAAAAGTCATGAAGGCAGAAATGCAATCACCTGCAGCCACACCACCTTGAATAAGGCTGATCTCGTCTGATCTCAGAAGCTAAGCAATGTTGGGCTTGGTTAGTACTTGGATGGGAAACCACCTGGGAATATCAAGTGCTGCAGGCATTACATTTTTGTAATTACATTTTACAATTGAAATGTGTGGAGGACAAAAGGAAATTTTGGAGGAATCACCCCCAGCTCACTTAACATAAAAGTCATGAAAGCAGAAATGCAATCGCCTGCGGCCGCACCACCTTGAATAATTCTGATCTCAGAAGCTAAGCAATGTTGGGCTTGGCTAGTAATTGGATGGGAGACCACCTGGGAATATCAAGTGCTGCAGGCATTACATTTTTGTAATTACATTTTATAATTGAAATGTGTGGAGGACAAAAGGAAATTTTGGAGGAATCACCCCCAGCTCACTAAACATAAAAGTCATGAAAGCAGAAATGCAATTGCCTGCGGCCAACCACCTTGAATAAGCCTGACCTCGTCTGATCTCAGAAGCTAAGCAATGTTGGGCTTGGTTAGGGCTTGGTTAGGGCTTGGTTAGTACTTGGAAGGGAGACCCCCTGAGAATATCAAGTGCTGCAGGCATTACATTTTTGTAATTACATTTTCTAATTATCCTATTTAAATGAACATGACATTACTGATCATGGTCCCGAGGTCTTTCCTAGTGGGACTGAAGAACTAAAGAAACAAATTGCTGACCTTCAGAAACAGCTAACAAGTTTGAAAGCTGCAAATGACGAGAGTTGCCAGAAAGCTTCTCACAAGGTGTCCCAACCCAAGGTGAACAAGCACCAAGAAATGGTGGCTGCAGGAAGCCATGAGCAAAGTGCAGTAGCAGATGGGAAACCCAGACCATGGTACTGTTTTAAGTGTGGGAAAGATGGACACATTGCGAGGTCTTGTAGCGATGTACCTAATGCATTGCTTGTTGAAATGAAAAAGAAGGAATTGAGAGAGAAGCAGCGTTCTTGGGAAGCCCAGCACAGCTTCTCTAACTCTCCACATTTAAACTAGGATCAGTTTCTGTTGAGGGACAAACAGGAACTTGTCAACCATCACGTAAAAAAACACAGATCGACGATACATTCGCATCTTGCACAGCAAGAAGTCAAACTGCCTAAAGGGTTGGTTGGTCCAAAATGTACAGCTAGTATCCGTGTAGCTGGTGTAGCTTGTAATTGCCTTCTAGATACGGGGTCACAGGTCAGCACTCTATCATTGTCGTTTTATCAGAAGAATTTGCCAAACCATACAATTTGGCCTTTGAACAATCTTCTAGAAGTTGAGGGTGCAAATGGTCAGTCTGTCCCATATTTGGGATATGTTGAAGTAAACATGACATTTCCTAAGGCGATTACAGGGATCGAAACCAAAATTTTAACTCTAGCCTTAGTAGTTCCTGACCTTCGCTCAAATAGCCAACTGCCTATATTGATTGGAACGAACACCCTTGATGTACTATATGAGCAGTGCTGTGAAAGAACTATTAAAAATAGCTCAGCTCTCTATGGCTATAAGGGGATCCTGAAAGCTCTTAAGTTGAGAAGAAACCAGAACAGCAGTGGCAGACTTGGATGGGTGAAGTGGCGAAGCAACAAACAGAAGGTCATTCCCGCAGGTCAGAAAGTTCTCTTAGAAGGCTTTGCGTGTGTGAACCGCATAAACACTGAAAAGTGGGCATTAGTAGAACAGTCACACTTGTCTTCTTTACCAGGTGGGCTTTTCCTGAGTAGCTGTCTTCTCTCTCTACCAACACACCCTCCATATAAACCTGTTTTTTTAAAAAATGAGACCGACCATGATGTGATTCTCCCTGCCAGTTGCATCATTGCTGACTTAAATATACCACACTGTGTGATCAATGGCACTTTTGATAAAGGAAATCAGTGTAACAAGACTGATGGTTCACTAGCAACCACTTACAGTGCATCTGCTAGTCAAAAGAAAACAACTGAGAAGACTGAACTTACTTTTGATTTTGGTGACTCTCCACTACCTGAAGATTGGAAAACCAGAATTTCACTGAAATTGGGTGAGATGTCTGATGTTTTTGCATGTCATGATATGGATTTTGGACACACCTCTAAAGTGAAACATCACATTAAACTTAAAGATGAGACTCCTTTTAAACAGAGACCACGTCCAATCCACCCACAAGATCTTGAGGCTGTCCGGAAACATCTTCAGGAGCTGCTAGATGCAGATGTAATACGAGAATCTGAATCTCCATTCGCATCACCAATTGTGGTTGTTCGAAAGAAGAACGGAGATGTCAGGTTGTGCATTGATTATAGGAAACTGAATCTACAGACTATAAAAGATGCCTATGCACTACCAAACTTAGAAGAAACTTTCTCTGCTCTAACTGGATCTAAATGGTTTTCCGTTATAGATCTGAAATCAGGATATTACCAGATTGAGTTGGAAGAGTATGACAAGCCAAAATCTGCCTTTGTATGTCCCCTTGGATTCTGGGAATTTAATCGCATGCCTCAAGGAATAACGAACGCTCCTAGTACATTCCAACGTTTAATGGAGAAGTGTATGGGGGACATGAATTTGAAGGAGGTGTTGGTTTTCTTAGATGACCTCATTGTTTTCTCCGAGACACTGGAGGAACATGAAAATAGACTTCTACGTGTCCTACATCGTCTCAAGGAATATGGGTTGAAACTATCACCTGAGAAATGCAAGTTTTTCCAGACATCTGTACGTTATTTAGGACACATAGTGACCCAGAATGGAGTTGAAACTGATCCAGAGAAGGTGTGTGCTTTAAAAACCTGGCCACGGCCCAATAACTTGAAGGAATTAAGATCCTTCCTTGGATTCTCGGGTTATTATCGAAGGTTTGTCAAAGATTATTCTAAGATAGTTAAACCTTTGAATGAGCTGACTTCTGGATACCCTCCCATCAGAAAAGGGAGTAAGAGGACAAAGCCAGGTTGTAAATACTTCAATCCCAAAGAGCCGTTTGCTGATCGCTGGACACCTGCTTGTTAACAAGCGTTTGATTCCATCATTGAAAAACTTGGGTTTGCTGATCCAAGACTACCCTACATCCTCCATACAGATGCAAGCACAAGTGGGTTGGGAGCTGCACTTTACCAGGAGCAAGAGGGACAGATGCGTGTCATTGCCTTTGCTAGTAGGGGATTGTCACGAAGCCCGGTATCCAGCCCATAAATTGGAATTCCTTGCCCTAAAATGGGCGGTAACAGAGAAATTTCATGATTACCTGTATGGTGCGCCTTTCTCTGTTATAACTGACAATAACCCGTTAACGTATATATTAACTTCTGCAAAGTTGGATGCAACCAGTTACCGATGGTTGGCTGCTTGTCACAAAGACGGCCAGAGTGGGTTGCGTCAGACCAGAAAGGAATTCAAACACAGAGACGGTGGTGATGATGAGCTGAGTGCAATGGCTGCACTCAGCGTTTATTAACAAATAAAAGGTTTGAAAACAGCACAAAAACAGGACACGGCACTTGCGCCAAAATAAACAGACATACAAAACGGACTAACACTAAACAAACGGTGCACGGAGAGACAAACAAACACGGCGAGTACAAACAAAACACTTCTCTTGCACGTTTTTACTTATTTTAACTCTCCTCTCTCTCTCACCCGTTCTCCTCTTCCGAACACCCAACCACGAGTGACTAAACATGCATCTATTTATACTGTTTGTGCTGGGATTCAATTACTAATTAATTATTCACTTGAATCCCAGCACGTGAATTCATTACGTGCAACCCCGTGCCACACATTACATTTAGCCAGCACGTGAAGTGATTTGTGCCCTCCTCGTGCCTAAATACAAATCTACCTTTTTAAATACACGTGAAACACAGACCTGTTTATATCCCGTGTACCAATCTATACACCAACATTAACATACGCACCATACATACAACATATAACACACAAATGCACACAGGGGCGGGGCGCTTTGCCACATATACCCCCCCTTGTGCGCAGCACACATGGCCTCAACGGCCACCTCCCCCCTTAAATACCCAGCAGTCCAGGCCAAAGTCTCGGGCTGGGAAGGGAGGCTTCAGTGGGCCCATGGCAGGAAATGCTGTCAGCTCCCCTGCCGGTAGTGGCACAGCATGCTGGTCCTGTCCTGCAGCGAAAAAGCTGCGGGGGCAGGTGGTCCCCCGACCTCCCCCTTCTTCGTAGCCGGCAGCTCCCTCCTGTGGGGCTCCGGCCACAAGAACTCCTGCAGCGAAACTGCTGCTGGGGAAAGTGGTCTCCAGACCTCCTCCCCCTTCTTCGTGGCCGGCAGCTCCCCTTTCTGGGGCTCCGGCCACCATACTCCCTGCGGAGGTACGGGCAGCAGAGGCAGCTCCTGCTCCTCTGCTCCGGGCGGTGGCGGAGGCAGAGGCAGCTCCAGCTCCTCTGCTCCTGGCGGTGGTGGAGGCAGAGGCAGCTCCAGCTCCTCTGCTCCTGGCGGTGGTGGAGGCAGAGGCAGCTCCAGCTCCTCTGCTCCTGGCGGTGGTGGAACCAGCAGGTATTCACCCTCTGCTGGTGGAGGTGGGAGGGGCCAGCAGTCCTCCCACTGCGGTGGAGGTGGAACCAGCAGGTATTCACCCTCTGCTGGTGGAGGTGGGAGGGGCAAGCAGTCCTCCCACTGCGGTGGAGGTGGAACCAGCAGGTATTCACCCTCTGCTGGTGGAGGTGGCGGAGGTAGAGGCGATGGGGCTGATGCTGGCCACTCAGAGGGAGGCTGTGGCGGTGCTGGCTCCCTCTGCTGTGGCGGCTGGGCATGTGCGCGCCGTGCTGCCTTCAGCAGCATAGCTAGAGGCTGCTGGGGGACACCAGCATCCTGCCCTTCTCCCCCCCAAAAATTTTCAGGGGGTTGAGCCTGTAACTCCTCCCCTTCTGGCTCTTGGGACGGCACCAGCAGGTATTCACCCTCTGCTGGTGGAGGTGGGACCAGCAGGCATTCTCCCTCTGCTGGCAGCTTGGGTCCTACGGCTGTGGAAGCCCCGACTTCCCTCTTTTTGGGCTGTGGACGCACCGACTCCTCCCTTTTGGGCTGTGGACGCACCGACTCCTCCCTTTTGGGCTGTGGACGCACCGACTCCTCCCTTTTGGGCTGTGGACGCACCGACTCCTCCCTTTTGGGCTGTGGACGCACCGACTCCTCCCTTTTGGGCTGTGGACGTTCGGGCTCCCCCCACTCAGGCGTAGGACGTTCGGGCTCCTCCCACTCAGGCGTAGGACGTTCGGGCTCCTCCCACTCAGGCGTAGGACGTTCGGGCTCCTCCCACTCAGGCGTAGGACGTTCGGGCTCCTCCCGCTTGGGCTGTGGACGCTCAGGCTCCTCCCGCTTGGGCTGTGGACGCTCAGGCTCCTCCCGCTTGGGCTGTGGAGGCAAAACCAGCAGGCATTCACCCTCTGCTGGTGGAGATGGGGACAGCAGGTACTCACCCTCTGCTGGTGGAGATGGGGACAGCAGGTACTCCTCTGCTGGTGGTCCTGCTACCTGGGCTGCTGTTCCGTTTATGGTTGCCTCCAGGTAGCTGAGGACAAACTCCACACCTTCCTCCAAGGTGTTTGGGGTGTGTTCCTCCTGATATGCCTCCCATCTCTCACTGTCCATCATCCACAGGGCCCGGACGACTATGGGCAGAGACTGGGCCTCCAGCCCAGCATTCTCCAGGAACCAGCCCCGCAGTTTGATGGCGTCTTCTGCCATTGACTTTTTTTTTTCCCCCCAAAACAATATTTGTAATCCTTTATTTTATTTTTTTTATTTTTTTATTTTTTTTTAATCCAGACCCCTCCTGGTCTGACGCTTGGAGGCGCGGCTATCCCACGATGACACCACGTGTCACAAAGACGGCCAGAGTGGGTTGCGTCAGACCAGAAAGGAATTCAAACACAGAGACGGTGGTGATGATGAGCTGAGTGCAATGGCTGCACTCAGCGTTTATTAACAAATAAAAGGTTTGAAAACAGCACAAAAACAGGACACGGCACTTGCGCCAAAATAAACAGACATACAAAACGGACTAACACTAAACAAACGGTGCACAGAGAGACAAACAAACACGGTGAGTACAAACAAAACACTTCTCTTGCACGTTTTTACTTATTTTAACTCTCCTCTCTCTCTCACCCGTTCTCCTCTTCCGAACACCCAACCACGAGTGACTAAACGTGCATCCATTTATACTGTTTGTGCTGGGATTCAATTACTAATTAATTATTCACTTGAATCCCAGCACGTGAATTCATTACGTGCAACCCCGTGCCACACATTACATTTAGCCAGCACATGAAGTGATTTGTGCCCTCCTCGTGCCTAAATACAAATCTACCTTTTTAAATACACGTGAAACACAGACCTGTTTATATCCCGTGTACCAATCTATACACCAACATTAACATACGCACCATACATACAACATATAACACACAAATGCACACAGGGGCGGGGCGCTTTGCCACACTGCTCTTTCTACTTTTTCATTCGACATTAAGTATAGGACAGGAAAACAAAACATTGATGCAGATGGACTCTCAAGACTACCCCACGGGACCTTGGAGGATGACATTGATTCACAAGAAGTGACAGAATTCAGCAGTTTACATCCCATCATTTGAGTCCACCAGAGAATGTGAAACTCTTTACGCAAGATGCAATTAGAGCAGTGTGTGATAGACATACCCTTCAGAGAAATGGGGATACAGAAGAAGACAAGTTTAAACTTATCTTAGTTGAATCCCTTGCTCTTGAACCAGAAGCAGTCCCCGATTGTTTTGATCAAGATGGAGTTAGTGATGGACAGATAACTCTACCAAGGATGTCAAATGTAGATTTGGTTCAGCAACAAAAAGAGGACCCAGTTATTGGAAGAGTTATCGCCTTAATTGAGTCTGGGAATACATTTCCCACAACCTTAAAGTATGAGTCCCCTGATTTGCAATTAATTTTGAGACAATGGAATCGTCTGGAATTGAAACATGGCATATTGTATAGAAGACGTCTGGATGGAAAAGAAGTTTCCTATCAAATTGTTCTACCTGAAAAGTTGAGATCAAGGGTGTTGGAGAGCTTACATGATGAAATGGGACATATGGGTATTGAACAAACTCTTGACCTCATTAGATCAAGGTTCTATTGGCCGAGGATGGCTGCAGCTGTGGAACAAAAGGTGAAAACTTGTGGTCGATGTGTGAGGAGAAAAGCTCATCCTGAAAAAGCTGCACCTCTGGTGAACATTTGTACCACCAGACCGCTAGAATTAGTTTGTATGGACTTTTTGTCATTGGAGCCTGACAATCGTGACACTAGAAATATCTTGGTCATAACTGACAATTTTACAAAGTATGCTGTTGCCATCCCCACCAGAGATCAAAAGGCAGCAACTGTAGCTAGGAGTCTTTGGGACCATTTAGTTGTTCACTATGGTTTTCCTGAACGTCTACATAGTGACCAAGGATGAGATTTTGAATCCCATACTATACGTGAACTGTGTGCACTTGCTGGAATACGGAAAGTAAGAACCACACCATACCATCCAAGAGGGAATCCTGTAGAGCGTTTTAATAGGACGCTTCTGAGTATGCTAGGGACTTTGAAGGAAAAAGAGAAAGCACACTGGCATGATTATGTGAAACCATTAGTCCATGCCTATAACTGCACGAGGAATGAGGTGACTGGATTCTCGCCATATGAACTGATGTTCGGAAGACAGCCCAGGTTGCCCATTGACATCGCGTTTGGCCTACAGCCAAGAGGAGTGGAACCCAAGTCACACTCGCAGTATGTTAAAAATCTGAGATCATATTTGGAAGAAAGCTACCACATTGCCACAGAGAATGCTTTGAAATCAGCCAAAACGAACAAGAAAAGATTTGATAAACTAGTCTGAGAGTCTACTTTGCAAGTAGGAGATAGGATCCTGGTCCGTAATGTCAGTTTACGTGGAAAACAAAAGATTGCAGACAGATGGGGAGCTGACATCCATATTGTTGTAAAACAAATGGGTGAATTACCGGTGTATGTGGTTCGACCAGAGAATAAAGACGGGCCTCTCCGAACTCTTCACAGAGATCTTCTGCTACCCTGTGGGTTTTTGCCTGCACTAGAAGAGAAAGAAGCCACCTCTGGGAAGACACCGGTTAGACGACCAAGGACGCGGCAGAATCCTTTCCAGGATGGAGAAAATGAGCCGCTACATGTGGAATCTGAGGATGAAGATGAATACCCATTGTATTTGCACAAAAATCCCTCAATGAGAGATACAAGAATCATTCAAGTTCATGATTTCTATGACCCAGATAGACCTACAGCTGTACCGATCTCTAGAGAAGAACAAGCGCATGCTGCGGACTCGGATGACCCGTTGCCCTGTACAGGTTCAAGTTTAAACCCGTATGCTGAAAGCTTTCATCCAAATGCTGCTGAAGAGAGAGAAGACATTGGAGACTTACCTGAAGTGAACCCAACTTCTGCTGAAGAGAGAGAAGATGACACTGGAAACTTGCCTGATAAGAATCACATCATTAGGAAACTTACTGGAAGGCTTAACTGATGTGAATCCAAGTGATGATGATAAAAGAGAAGAGTTTAATGGAACAAGAAACATAGCCATAGAAATTGAGACAAAGAATACAGAAGAGAATAATCCACCTTGCTGGGACGTTAATGACACTTCTGTATGTCGATCCACGAGGTCGCACAGAGTGCCAGATCACCTTGAGTACCAAGAACTAGGGAATCCCCTTTCCTCAGTCATACAGTGTTTATTTCATGGATTGAGCACAGATATTATAAACTCATTAAATGGGTCCGAACATCCTACACTTATAAAGAATCTGATTCCTGATGCCTACCAGGTTGTTTAGGTAATTGCCATGTGAAAATGTGAAGGGACTCACATATATTCAAGAGGGGAGGATGTAACCCTGTTACAATTCTTATGTACAGAAGGCAATGGGATTAGGAAATGAGTGTTAACAGGAAGTCCCGCCTTGATTGACGGTAGACACCCTGAGAAGGAGATGAGAGCGTCCATTTAGTAAAAGTCGCATGTTGAACTCGAGATTCTTGATTGCTGGACCAACTAAAGTTTATCTCACTCTAAAAAGCTTTTGAAGAAGTCTTTAGACCAGAGACCGATGATGATTTTCTTTTAAAGAGAAAAAAAACCCTGTTGAATTCTCCTGCAAAGGACTGGCGAGCCTAACTTATTGAAGATACACTGAAGATTTCTACCCTGGAATTTTTTTTTTTTTTTCCCTTTTTCTGGAATTTCTTTTGGATTTCAAAGGACTGTTTTCATTCTTCTCGAAGTTCTACAGAGTGGTAGGAATATCGACTCACACTACATACACACCAACAAGGACATTGGTTTTAATTAGAACTTCTTATTTCAAACTAACTGTATTATTTTAGACAAGAGGTACTGAATTTATGATTATATGGTACACCTTTCTGTCTTAATAAATGTATGCTAGCTGTTAAAAAAAACACACTGAACATTCTTTTGTTAATTTCTCGTTATACTAACCGTTCATACGAATCTAGAATTATAAGTAGCCAAAGGTGGGTTACATAAGCAATGTTGGGCTTGGTTAGTACCTGAATGGGAGACCACCTGGGAATATCAAGCGCTGCAGCCATTACATTTTTGTAATTACATTTTACAATTGAAATGTGTGGAGGACAAAAGGAAATTTCGGAGGAATCACCCCCAGCTCACCGAACATAAAAGTGATGAGAGCATTACTGCAATCACCTGCGGCCACACCACCTTGAATAAGCCTGATCTCAGAAGCTAAGCAATGTTGGGCTTGGTTAATACTTGGATGGGAGACCACCTGGGAATATCAAGTGCTGCAGGCATTACATTTTTGTAATTACATTTTACAATTGAAATGTGTGGAGGACAAAAGGAAATTTCGGAGGAATCACCCCAAGCTCACCGAACATAAAAGTCATGAAAGCAGAACTGCAATCGCCTGCGGCCACACCACCTTGAATAAGCCTGATCTCAGTAGCTAAGCAATGTTGGGCTTGGTTAGTACTTGGATGGGAGACCACCTGGGAATATCAAGTGCTGCAGGCATTACATTTTCAATTGAAATGTGTGGAGGACAAAAGGAAATTTCAGAGGAATCACCCGCAGCTCACCAAACATAAAAGTCAAGAAAGCAGAACTGCAATCGCCTGCGGCCACACCGCCTTGAATAAGCCTGATCTCAGTGGCTAAGCAATGTTGGGCTTGGTTAGTACTTGGATGGGAGACCACCTGGGAATATCAAGTGCTGCAGGCATTACATTTTCAATTGAAATGTGTGGAGGACAAAAGGAAATTTTGGCGGAATCACCCGCAGCTCACTAAACATAAAAGTCATGAAAGCAGAAATGCAATCGCCTGCGGCCACACCACCTTGAATAAGCCTGATCTCGTCCGATCTCAGAAGCTAAGCAATGTTGTGCTTGCTTAGTACTTGGATGGGAGACCACCTGGGAATATCAGGTGCTGCAGGCATTACATTTTACAATTGAAATGTGTGGAGGACAAAAGGAAATTTCGGAGGAATCACCCCCAGCTCACCGAACATAAAAGTCATGAAAGCAGAAATGCAATCGCCTGCGGCCACACCACCTTGAATATGCCTGATCTCGTCTGATCTCGGAAGCTAAGCAATGTTGGGCTTGGTTAGTACTTGGATGGGAGACCACCTGGGAATATCAAGTGCTGCAGGCATTACATTTTTGTAATTACATTTTACAATTGAAATGTGTGGAGGACAAAAGGACATTTTGGAGGAATCACCCCCAGCTCACTAAACATAAAAGTCATGAAAGCAGAAATGCAATCGCCTGTGGCCACACCACCTTGAATAAGCCTGGTGCATTGTGGGATTGGTCAGGTGATCAGAAGAGGAAGCTACACTTTGCTAGTGGAGGAATCTCTGTTTGGGGATTTTATTTTGATGTTTTTCTACTTTAATATTAATCTTTTTTCTTGGATTTTATTTGGACATTTCTAGTACTGTTGTGATTGAAAAGGATTGTGTGCCTGGAGTTGTGGATGTACAACGGACAATGTCCCTAGGCATGTCTAGGCATGCCGGGGACACAAGTGGAGCTGAAAAAAGGCCTCATGGAGAAAAAAGGATTTATAAAAAAGAGTATACGGTTGTTGTTCTGGTTAAGGACAATTCAAAGATTTCAGCTGAAGATGTGATAAATGCCGCTGATAAACAGTGTGGATTTGGGAAAGTATTTGCATGTGTTCCTAAACAACAGGACAAATATGAAATTACGGTGGAGAGCAGAGAAGTGGCTGAAATACTGCTTGGAGGAATATGCATAAAGGGAAATAATTTTGAATGTGAGCCACTTTCTTCAGGTAAAGTAGTGGTTTCTTTTTTAAATTTGCCTGCATATATATCTGACCTGGACATTAGGAGTAAGCTAATGGCATGGGGAGTTGTAATCTGCTCAGATGTGAAAAGAAGGTTTTACCCAGGTACTCATGTTGCTGATGGGACAAGGTTTGTTATGGTTCAATTCACTAACGAAGTAAAGTCATTGCCTTACAGCGTAAAGTTTGTAACAGCTGAGGGGCTGAGACATTTTAGGGTGATACATAACAATCAACATAAAGTTTGCCTGTCATGTCTGTCCTCGGAACATCTACTCAAGGACTGCCCCACTTTCATTTGTTTTGATTGCGGGGTTCAGGGGCACTCAAGCAGGAACTGTGCAGCGCCGCGCTGTGAGGAGTGTAGGAGGAAGCCGCAGTGGTGCATTTGCATTGACTCGGACAGTAAGGCTGGGAGCAAGGACAAGGGTACTGACAGTGATAGAGGAACTGAGGAAGACGATGATATTACTGGACCACTGGAGCATAAGGAGATGGAGGGCACTCATAAAAAAGCAGGGAGTGAAACTGCAGTACCGAGACTGAATGCTGGAGAGGAGCCTCAAGCTGCAGTTATAGAAATGGAGGCTGCTGATGACCAAACACTATCGACAGATATTGCAAGGGAGATGGGGGTCCAGTTGGAAGTTGCATCAACAAGTAAGGAGGGGGTAGAGCAGGTACAAGCTGCTGGGGACTGTTCAACAGAAGGGTTGAGCATAACTTGCCCTTTAGGGAAAACTATGCTAACTGTGGCTGAGGGAATTGGAAACAACAAAATAGAGAAGGAGGAATGGGTTGAGACAGGGGGAAAAAAATGTTTAAAAGATCGAAGGTGAAAGTGAAACCTAACCTTGATAAGATCACATCCAGATGTGTGAGGAAAAAGAAAGACATTGGGACATTGGTTTGCAAAACAACGGTTGCAAAAATGATTAAAACAAAAGGGTTTGATGTTCTGCAGGAAGAGGAAACATAATGGTCAGGTTTTTGAAAGAATTGTTTCTTCTTTTTGCAGGAATGGTCTCAATATTATCACTTAATGTAAATGGGTTAAGGAATTTTGCTAAACTTGAAAAAGTTTTAATTAATGTAAATAAGAATGATATTGTCTGCCTGCAGGAAACTTTCTGGGATGACGTTTTTATTCATGATTTCAAGCATTTATGGAATGGGGACATCTATACTAGTAATTATTCCAACCATAGGAGAGGGGTGGCTGTATTAGTTAGTAATAATTTTAAGGAAAGCGTTTCTTTGTTAGAGAAGGATAACGAAGGGAGATTTATAAAAATGCAAATTAATTTTAAAAATAATTGTTTTGAATTGGTTAATTGTTATGCTCCTAATGATCAAAAGGAGCGTTTTGATTTTTTTACTGGCCTAGAGAGACACCTAGGAGCAGACAATGTCATTATGGTGGGAGACTTCAATGTAGCTATGAGCACTATTGACATCGCATCAGGAATGGTTTTCAAAGGTGATTATTCCAGAAATTTGTTGGCAAGGCATTTGGAGAATTATAATTATATTGATTTCTGGAGATGCCGAAATTCTTTAAAGAGGGATTTCTCCAGGAGACAGTTTGTACAAAAGGAATTAAACCAAAGCAGAATAGATTTTGGAATATGTCATGTTAACTTTCTTAGCTACCTGGGGAAGATTGGTTATAAATTCACCTCTTTCAGCGATCATGCTGCTTTCTCTTTTCAAGTCCTGTTTAATAAGTTGCATAAAGGACCAGGGTTGTGGTGTCTTAATAATCAATTTTTGAAAGAAGATTTGTTTAGTAAGGGAATTGAAATATTAATTAGGGATAGTATGAAGTGTCCATTGTTTCAAAATGGAAAACGAATATGGTGGGATAATTTAAAATACAATATAAAGAAATACTGCATTCAATATGGGATAAATAGAAATAAAATTAAAATTAAGAATGAGCAGGAGGTTCAGGTAGAACTTAAACGTGAATATGAGAAGGCAGCAGATCTGATGGATATGAATTATAACAGAATTGAGGAATTGCAAGACAAAATTAAAGGAATTGAAAACGAGCGCTGTGAAGGGGCAATACTAAGATCCAAAGCCAGACATGTGGTGGAGGGAGAGAAAAGCACTACATTCTTTTTTGGGCTTGAAAAACAAAGACAACAGGATTCCTATATAGAAGAACTGACTAAAAATAATGGGGAAGTAACTGAAGAACAGGGTGAAATCTTAAAAGAAGTTTGTAATTTTTACACAGGGCTTTTTAAAAAACAAGGTACAATTTTGGAGGAGAGGGAGAAAATACTTTCTTTTATAGCAACTAAAGTGAGTGAGGAAGACAGGGAGAGTTGTGAGAAGGAGATTAGGTTGGAGGAAATAGAAGACGCCTTGCAGGATATGACAACTAATAAAAGTCCTGGTTCAGATGGGTTAACCCTGGAATTTTATCTTAAATTTAAAAATCTTATCTGCCCTATTTTATTACAAGTATTTAAAGAGGTTAAAGAGAAAGGTCTTTTAAGTCCAACAATGAGAATGGGGATAGTTACTTTAATCTACAAGAAACAAGGAGATAAAGCCTTATTAAAAAACTATCGGCCCATAAGTCTGTTGAATTGTGATTATAAGGCACTAACAAGGATTTTCACAAATCGTTTGAAAGCGGTATTGCCTAAGATAATATCCTCCTCCCAAACTTATTGTGTGCCAGGAAGGGATATAGCGGATACAATATGTTCGGTAAGGGATGTAGTTAGTTACTTGAAAATGGAGCAAAAAGAAGGCTATATTTTAAAAGTAGATCAGGAAAAAGCCTTTGATAGGGTGGAACATGATTACTTATTAGAGGTGCTGCAGAGATTTGGTTTTGGGAATAGTTTTACCTCATGGGTTAAGATTTTTTATACCAATATTTTTAGTAGGGTAAAATGTAATGGCAATCTGACTGAGTTCTTCCCAGTGGAGAGGTCAGTGAGACAGGGATATCCTCTCTCTGCTTTGCTGTATTCAGTAATTGCAGAACCCCTGAGCCTGGCAATACAAGGGAATAAAGACATAATTGGAGTCCCAATTCCTGGTTGTAATGAAAAATCAATTATATATCAGCATGCAGATGACACCACACTCACAGTGTCGAGTTCAGACAGCATCCCAAAAATAATGGAAGTGTTCACATCTTACTGTTCTGCTTCAGGGGCAAAAATCAATATTGATAAATCAGAAATTCTCCCTGTAAGGAAAAGCAATACACTTTTAGATATACCTTTCAGAATTGCAGAGGAAAGCCTTCAGATCTTGGGGGTATATATTGGATTAGAAGAGAGGTCAGTGGCTGAAAAGAACTGGCAGGAAAAGATAATCAAAATGAGGGCCATCTTGAATTTGTGGAGTGGCAGGGAGTTGACTCTGAAGGGTAAAGTCTTGGTCATTAATAGTCTGTTTCTTTCCAGGATATGGTATTTACTGAGTGTTAAGGAGATCCCCCAGTGGGCTGAGAAAGAGATTAAAAACATGATGGTTAGGTTTCTGCGGGCTGGGAAACCTGCTAAGATCAGCTATAATACAGTCATTGGGAAAATCAGTAAAGGAGGGCTAATGCTGGCAGATATTGAGCTAAAACGAAAGAGCTTTCGAATTAAAGTGGTTAAAAAGTTTTTAGACCCTACGAATAACAGTGTATGGAAGCACTTTCTGAAACATTTCTTATCAAATTGTGGGGGTTTGGGAATGGGGGAAGAAATTCTATTAATGTGTCTTAAACCTTCAATGGTAAAGGATGTTCCCTGGATTTATAAAGAAGTTCTAGTGGCTTGGTCTGAGTTCTTGCAACATGTCACTTTTAGCCCAGAGACCAGAGAACAAATATTGGAGCAGCCTCTTTTTTTGAACCCACTGTTAAAAGTACAAGGTGTGAATCTTTATAAAAAGAGTTTTATAGAAGCAGGTGTTAGTAAAATTAAAGACATTATGTACGTTTTTAAAGAAGGCTTTTTACCCAGTTTGGCAATAGTTGACTTGGTAAAAGAAAAGAACGAAGATATTCCCATTAGTATAATAATAAAGGAGTACAGTAAAATACAAAGTGCCATCCCTGAGAGATGGGTGAGGGTTATTAATCAAGAACATAACAGCAAACTGTCACGTGGAGTTTCTTTGCCTGTGTTTCTTCTAAAAAGGAAAAATAAATACTTTAACATTATTGAATGTACGACCAAATTGTTCTATTTAGTGTTAATGAGTGTGGTTTTTAAAAAGCCAACGTCGGAGCAATTCTGGCAAAAAAATATTTCCAAACTTTAAAATCTGTACAATTTGGAATAATGTAAGACAGACTTATAAATCTCCCGAATGAAAATGATTTTAAACTGAGGCACAACTGCATCTTTACAAAGTGGCTCCTTTTTAAAATGCACAAAAGTGACAATGCCTTGTGTTCAGTGTGTCAAAGTAGAGAGGAAGGATTATTGCATCTATTTGTAAAATGCACTGAACTGCAGGGGCTGAGGGAATACTTGAGGGGTTTAATAGAGGGGTTCTTTAAATTTGCAGAGCAGAATGTACTCAATACATTGTCATGGGAGGAAATGTTTTTGTTTGGATTGACTGATAAAATAGATAATGTTAACACTCTAGCGGTGAACTTATTTTTGAGTTATGCAAGGTATACAGTTTTAAAGAGAAGAAACATGGCGGAGTTTCATAATATGAAAGTAGATATTGTAAAATTGTATATTTTTTACGTGAAGAAAAATATTTCATATATATTTCATTACTGTGTAGAACATAAACAAATGGAGCATTTTGATGAAAAAATTCTCTATAACAATATTTTTTCTTAGGAAAACACATCAGCCTTGTTTTCAAGTTGTAAATATTGTACAATGTTAGAATAATAAATAAATAAATAAATAAATAATAATAATAAAAATAAAAAAAAAATAAGCCTGATCTCAGAAGCTAAGCAATGTTGGGCTTGGTTAGTACTTGGATGGGAGACCACCTGGGAATATCAAGTGCTGCAGGCATTACATTTTACAATTGAAATGTGTGGAGGACAAAAGGAAATTTTGGAGTTATCACCCCCAGCTCACTAAACATAAAAGTCATGAAAGCAGAAATGCAATCGCCTGCGGCCACACCACCTTGAATAAGCCTGATCTCGCCTGATCTCGTCTGATCTCAGAAGCTAAGCAATGTTGGGCTTGGTTAGTACTTGGATGGGAGACCACCTGGGAATATCAAGTGCTGCAGGCATTACATTTTACAATTGAAATGTGTGGAGGACAAAAGGAAATTTTGGAGGAATCACCCCCAGCTCACTAAACATAAAAGTCATGGAAGCAAAAATGCAATCGCCTGCGGCCACACCACCTTGAATAAGCCTGATCTCGTCCTGATATTCCCAGGTGGTCTCCCATCCAAATACTAACCAAGCCCAACATTGCTTAGCTTCTGAGATCAGACGAGATCAGGCTTATTCAAGGTGGTGTGGCCGCAGGCGGTTGCAGTTCTGCTTTCATGACTTTTATGTTTGGTGAGCTGGGGGTGATTCCTCCAAAATTTCCTTTTCTCCTCCACACATTTCAATTGTAAAATGTAATTTAAAAATGTTATGCCTGCAGCACTTGATATTTCCAGGTGTATGGTGTCCATTTTAGGACATCCTCAGACCTTACCCCTCCTCAAGTCAATCCTCACCCCTCCTCAAGTCAATCGTCAGACATCAGACCTCACCCCTCCTCGAGTCAATCGTCAGACCTCCTCGAGTCAATCGTCACCCCTCCTCGAGTCAATCGTCACCCCTCCTCGAGTCAATCGTCAGACCGCCTCGAGTCAATCATCACCCCTCCTCGACTCAATCGTCAGACCTCCTCGAGTCAATCGTCACCCCTCCTCGAGTCAATCGTCAACCCTCCTCGAGTCAATCGTCACCCCTCCTCGAGTCAATCGTCACCCCTCCTCAAGTCAATCGTCAGACCACTTCAAGCCATACTATCCCCTCCCCCTTTTTACGGTTACTGGAATAGCTGGACAGAAGTTTAGCAGTGCAGTTTTACTTGCTCTAGAGACCGGTGAGTACTAGAACAATTAAAAAAAAATAAAAATAAAAAATACACAAATTAAATAGGCCCATATTAATATACGTACACAAACGTACCTTAATAGGACAGCGTGAGTTAGTGCAGTTCAATGTGTTGTACGTTAATTTGAAAATACGTTAAAGAAACTACGTATATTTATTTCACATTTTTTAATTACTTTTATAATATAGGTTGCTGGTGTTTTGCAGTGTTGAAAATCAGACGATGGAAAACCAGAACCGTATTTTTTAAGTGAAAACATACACCAATAACTCTTTCTTCATAATCTTATTATTATAATTACATTTTATCGTAAAAAGAGTAGTTTGAACTTTGAAAACGTTTTATTTCTAACATTGTATATATTAGGGTGGGTTTATGAATTTAATCAACTAAAATCTAAGATGCGTTGCTAATAATGACCAATCTTGCTATAAATTAAGCAAGCCTTTGAATACAAAAATAGATTTAACTGTACAAAAATATATATATATTTTAAATAAAATGTACTATTTTTTTTCTCGCAGCCATCTAGGATTTTCTCAGTTGGCATATATGAATACATGTTTGTGTTTTATTTAATTTTTCTAATAATCTTAATTATGTATGCTTATGAGATAGTGAAGTCAAAATAAGGAGATAGTAAATCAAAATAATGTGATACTAATTCAAAATAATGAGATAGTATGTCGAACTTATAATGTAATTTTAAAATGTATTTCTTTTTTTATTTGTCCATTGGCTTCCACGTTACGTTTTTAGCGAATTAGTAATTACATATCTTTTTTTTCCCAGTGGAATATGGCAGACTACAATGATCAGTATGATCAGCTGAAGAACGAATTAAAAGAAGGTAGTATAAACTGTATTTAGCATTTCTAGATATTTAATGTTGCACTCATTTTAAGTTATTAGTATTGTCTGCAGTTCTGTTGCAAAAGCTAACTCTATTTTTTAATTAAATTCATAGCACGAGCATTTTGTGGTAGCTAACTTAAGACGACTGTCGACTTGGTTTTTCAGCTCTGCACACTCCTTGCTAACAACAACGTTTTCCATTACACTCCTACATCAATAATTACATTATTGTAAACTGCACATTTGATTTAATTTGTGATTGTTGTACATATAGGAATACTGACAGACAATGGGTTTGATACACGCGTGAGAGCCCTGTTGAAAAGGACATCGCAGTCAGACGTCGTCAGTAAATGCCAAGGTAATTATGAGTCATTTCAGACCTCTTATAAATTGTGTTAAAGCTTGAAAAGTAATATCTTAAAGGGGGCTGTGTTCCTATCAGTGCAAGTTCTTACTAAAAGGAAGGTCGGGATGATTGGCTGTACTGTATGTAATTAATCCTCCGGACTGTAGATGGCAGTGCAAACAATCCAACGACAATTGTTTTACCACATTTAATAATGTTAAATATATTAAGTTGACAAATAAACCCTATGTAGCTACCAGATCACTGCTTTCTATGTGTTTTTATTGGGAAGATGGGTGTTTAATACATTTTTATTTGGGAAGATTTCAAATAAACTATAATAAAAATAAAACTAAAAATGCAATTCGTTTTATTTTTATTATTGTTTATTTGCCATCTTCCCAAATAAAAATGTATTAAACACCCATCTCCCCAATAAAACACATAGAAAGCAGTGATCTGGTAGCTACATAGTGTTTATTTGCCATCGTCCCTAATTAAAATGTGTCTGACCTATCTTCCTAATAGAAACCTAAAAAACCAAAAAAAATAGAAAGCATTACCTAGGCAGTGTCTCTTTAGCATCTTTCTCCAGACTCTTTTTTTTAATACTCATCTTTTGTACGGATGCCAAAAATAAATATTTTCCGAACAGCTTTTTGCATGAATTTAAAACATTTTCATTGTTCGTAGTGACGACTATATGTATTGCGACCAATTCTCCCAGTCATCCAGTCATCCTTTTATTATGACCTGATGTTGTATGGGAAACGCATGAGGTGGCTCAGAGACTGGACACCTTTTTATTCTTTATAACTCACAATTATGATACAGTTTCCTTCAAAGTTAATCTGAAGATACATTCATAATAATGAATGTACAAGGGCACAATATGGAGTCACAATTTTGGGGAAACTGAATAGGTGATATTTATATACAGCTTGGAGTTCTACATAATTTAAAAAAAAAAAAAAAAAAAAAAAAACCTATCCATCAAAGTGCAGACTTGGGATGTAATGCATGTAATTGCGAATTCAGAGGTTGAGAAGATCATGAACAGGTGAATTTGATTGAGTTGAATAAATAGCAATTGATAGAGGTGTGATTTACATGTCTAAACTTGATAAATACACATGGCAAATTATTTTAAAAACATTAAATACAAACGCAAATACTTGTAGTTCAAAATATTTAAATTACAAAACCAAATGCAGATACTTCAAATTTTGTTTTTAAATGTCTGGTCAGGTGTTAAACTATTACATTTACAATGTATTCCCCCTCTAAATCACAATTCACTGGTTGCCTACGAGGGCTTGAGAGGAGGCGAAATTGGGAGTGAGATATTAAGAATGAGACCAGATGAGAGGATTTCTCCGGTTGCTTAGGAGGCTTGAGAGGGGTGAGACATTTGAGAGTTTAAGAGTGAGACGAGTTTGAGGGATGGCGAGATTGAGGGCTGGAGTTTGGGAATGGTGCTTAGTAACATTGAGGTTAGATACTGATAGCAGGACGAGATAGGGGGGACGAAGAGTTTTCCCTTCTCGTCGGGTCAGGCAGCATCCTCTGGCTGCTGGGCGACGTAGAGAGGGAGACATGAGAAGAGCAAAGGATTAGATATAAACACTTTCCGCCAGGTCAGGCAGCATCCTCCGACTGCTGGGTGACCTAAAAGTGAGAGAGAGAGCAAAGTTTAGACATATAACATACAACAAACTGACTCTCGCTCCCGACGGGTCAGGCAGCATCCTCTGGCTGCTGGGCGTTTAGTGGAGCAAGAGACAGGAAGGGGACGAACAGGACAAAAGGACAGATCCTTCGCAACTCAGTGCAGCATCCTCAGGCAGCTAAGCTGGCAGCTGGGCGGCGTGGAGAGCTTAGGAAAAAGTGTCTCGGGTCCGTTTAGGAGAGACGAAAACAGAGAAACCCCCCCCCCCTCGGTCGGGGCCCGCTCGGCAGGTGGAGGCACGGCCTACTGCATAAGGGGACTGAAATGGTCCTGGACCTGAAATAGAAGAGAGGAGATGGGACAGCAAGGTTGAGGCCTGGAAGGCTTAGCGCATAAGCAGCAGAAGAATAGGATGTGGCCGGGGGTCCCCTCAGGCCGGCGAGGAACAGCCGGGCGGCAGTGGTTGAGACGAGAGGCCGACCCGGACAGCCGGGGGAGTGAGACTCACAAGAACCACACCGTGGGATAGAAAAGAGATCGCAGAGCCGCACACATAAACAAAAGCTAGAAGAAAAGAGAAAAGACAAGAGATGTTAGTAGACAACCTATGCCTATAAGCCGTCCGCACTGTGGAGAGGAAAAACCCCCCTGCAGGGAGGAAACCTCTGGTGGGCCTGGCGGAGAGGGCGCCCCCCACTCCGGGCAAGCTAACAAGTGCTTGGTGAGCTGTGGCGATGTCTGCAGAGGATGATCTAATATAAAGTTCACAGCTGAAGAGATCCAGCGCCCCATAGACTTAATCAAAGTGTTGATACCTGCGCTGGCCGCGGAGGCAGCTGCTCCGATCCAGAATGAATGGGGGAAAAATAGTAGAAGAAAGTCCGATCCGTGACGAGAGTGTGCATAAACGGGATGAGAACCAGTGACTCGTAAGTATAGATCTGGAGCTGTCGAAGAGGGGATCTGACAGAAGATACTGAATCCTCGGCTTAATTGGACCGTTTTTGAAGATCTGATGAAGAGGATAAAGTGGTTTCCGGGGATTTGAGAGAGATCTGAGCACTTGAGGCCTAGAGCTGGGAAGCTGGAAATTGATGGAGTTGAGAATTCTGCACAGCGGAGAAATCCAAAGGCGACGGTCAGGCACAGGGTTTCCATGACGATGTCGTTGAATAGGTTGAAGCATCCTTGCGGGAGAGCAGTGATGAGACAAAGGAGAAGGTCAGTAGAGATTGATTAACTTGATGGAGAGGAGGGGAGCAGGCTTTTCTCCATACCTCTGAGCGTTCTCTCTAGAGATCCGCTATCTCTAGAACGGACGAGAGGAGAAAGATTGGAGGCGAAATTGATACTGAATGCCCGCTAGGTAGCATCTAAATAGAGGAGGGGGCTAAACGTAGAGACAGCCTGAGGTGAGTGATGAAGGCGAGGAGGAGCTGTAGGTTGAAAGAGGTATGAGATCCGTTGTTTTTTTTTTTTTTTAATTATTTATTTTTTACTCGCAAAAGTGAGTAAATGAAGACCAGGCAGTCGAGTAGGAGGAACGGGTAGATGGGGCGAGAGCGTTCTCCATGAATCCACGTGGTGATTGAAGGAGGCCGGAGAGAGAGTTATTCAGTTGAATATTGTTTTGCTGAAAGGTAGTACGAGACGAGGGTTGGGGTCTGCTCCTTGGACCAGGTTGCAGAACTTCTGGATCTTGATGTAACTGTCTGTTTTGAAGTCCTGATGAAGTCCTGATTTTTTTTTTTTTTTATTTATTTATTTTTATTTTAACTGCAAGGTGTAGTGTTCTGTAGTAAAATTACTACAGCTGGCCAAAGTCCAGTATCTGGGTGCGTGGAATGGTTCACAAGACCTCATGGTTGAAATGGCTTAACGCTCAGAGTCTATCCATTGTATTCCCCTTGATGTCTTGGTACTCTTGCTTTTTTTTTTTTTTTTTAAACCGGTAAATCACAGGTGTTGTCATGGTAAGTTCACAGGGTGCACTCTGTTCCTTCAGGAATCCTGCAGAGGAAGTGCTTCACAAGAGCAGTTAGACATAGTACTTCCAAGGTAAGGTCATTGCATAGACAGAGCAGCTTTTTCTGAGGGTAGATATTAAAGAGTGAAGGATGTCTATTGATATAGGGAGCCAGGAGGAAGCAGCAGGGAGGGGGCTCTTGAGGATCTCTCTGAGTGTCAAGCAAACTGATGGGATGGATAGGAGTGTTGAAGAAGGGACGGAGATGAGGTGGCAGAAATACTAAATTCCGGAGATGTAGGCTTTAACGGTAGAGGGGGCTAAGTGAAGAGAATCCCTTGCATGGGCGATGGAGGCTAGAATCCGTTGCTCATTAAATCAGAATGGGATGTATTTTGAGTGCAGAAAGTTGTAAATGTTTTCCATCCAGAGGTAAATGAAGATTTGGTCGCTGGGACTAAGAGTGTGGCCATGTAGTGATGAGCAGATTGCAGAAGGTTGGAGAGTGTTGTATTTAGTTGAACGGCAGATGTTGGTGTTGCAGAGTTTGATGAGGGCTGAGGTGGCAGCTGGACCTGAACAAATATATGAAATCGACTGCTGAGATGTTTTTAAAACGAAGGCAGAGAGCTGAGATGCCAACCATCCTGTGTTAGTTAATACGGGATTGATCAGCGGTTTGCTACCATCTTGTCTGTTTGGAATGGAAAAGGTGAACTCATAAATCAGAGATTTGGGTTTCACAACTCCAATCATTCTCCAAATAGTGGAACTCCTTAATTCATAAATCAAACAGATTTCCAGTCTCGTACCATATATTAAAGCTTGTAGTATCTGAGAGGATGAGCGGACATATGACTAAATTGCTGAGGAAGTCAAGCTCTCCGTGTATATATATATCTTAGATCCAGGTATTGGAGGAAAGCTGGAGTGTTGGAAGCTCTGGAGGAGAGCAGTTGCAGATTTGAACAGTAAACTAAAGCCACTTTTGTATGCTGCAATAGAAGCAGATCTGAAGAGGGAGCCGAGATTTGCTGTAATGAGGAGATATTAACAGTAGAGGCAAGATCTGCTGAACGGGCAGAGATCTGAGGGAGTAAACGATGGAATGCTGTCAGTAGTCTGCAGTGGCCTGCTGTAGAGAGCAGAGAGCTGCTGAATGCGGTGAAAATTGGTATTTGAGAGTTAAGGCGTTTTTAGATGATGTCGGCGATGGGGCTGCCTTTGGGCAGAAATGAAGAATGCATAGATCTGAGGCCGCTACAGAACCTGAGAGGATAGGAATGCGTTGCTCGGAGGCTGCTACAAAACCTATTGATTTGATCAGGAGCAGTCTAAGAGTGTATTGTCCATTGCGGGATACGAGGACGCTTGACTGAAATGTTGATAATCGTAGCACATAGTTTCCGAATGTGACTGGTAGCTCAAATTGAATGAAATGGACTTTGAAAGTTATATTAAGTGCCTTGATGAAGTTGGGGGCAAATAAGGAAGTGCAAATCCAGGAACAAGAAGGTTGCAGGAATGGCCTGATGCAGGGAAGCTGTAAATTAATGTGACAGTGGATTCTTAACATCTCAGAAAGCTGATAAGCATGGCTTCATGACAAGGTTCTCAAGGGGAGGAGTTTGGATTTGAAAAAAATTCAAGTTAATATATGTAGAAAAAGAGGTTGAGGCAGGAGGGTACTGAGAATCCCTCAAAGACAACGAACTGCAGGAATTGGAGTTTGGAGAGTGCCAGATTCGCAGCGATAGCAAATCATCTTAAATTATGTAGAGCTTGTGGTGTTATGCTGCCATCTAGAGGTTTTGATTGGAATTGAAACTATTGGCTTCAGTGAAGCAGGGTAGCATATATTTGGTTATTGCGATTACAATCCTAGTCTATGTATTAAGCATTTGCTTTAGAACAGTTAGTGATGATATAAGTAAGTTAATGTAGGTCTAGAAGAGGAGCCTGCAGTATTTAGATGTCACAATTCGGCGAGTTGAAGCTCTCATGTTGCAAAAGCGCTGCAGCAGGAGCCAGAAAATTGCAGTCGTGTGGCACAGGCTCTCATTGCCTGTTAAAGCTGCCAGGTCGCCGTAGCAACTTACCACTCCCAGTAGTCACTCGCTGAGGCGTTGCCGTGGTAACCATGGTCTGTGAGGCGCCGGTGTAAAACAGTTGCAGTGCAGCGGTGACATTGAAACAGTCTTTCTGATGAAAACGCAGACCAAGTTGAGAATGACGGTGCGTTTTGAACGGCGCAGACTGAGCAGGTAGGAAAATAGCTGATACTATCTTGCGAGCGCAGACACAGAAACGGCTTGCAGTGAAAGAAACGAACAACAAAAAACAAACACAGACAAGGAAGCGGAAATAGTGCTGGGTTAAAGTAGAAAAAGAGAGCGAGATAGACAGGAGGGGCAGCCAATAACACGTACGTGGAGCAGTGCTGGCCATGCCCTAATAATTGACGTGGCGATCACTGCATTGTGCGATTGGCTGGAAATACTAAATGAGGCTGAACTGGGATCAGCTTCCACCCAGAAGAGATCGCGGACGCTACCGGGCAGGATGCCACGGAGGGAAGGTAAGACAGGCTAAAGAAAAGGAAATAGGAAAGAAGAAAAAAGGAGCGCAAAGCGGGAGAGCGCCCTCTACGGCATCCCCCGAATTACGCCTAAAGGCTAACATAAAACAGGATCAGGGGAACCTTGGTTCAGTTGACTTTTCAGATAAAGGAGGGGTTCGGAGGAAAAACAAGGAATGAGATCATAGGTTTGGAGTTGGACAAATATGAAGTCTTGAATTTATTGGTACATGACTCCAATTAATTCTGAAAAGTTGGTCCGGATCTTTTGAAAACTATCATTTGTAAAAGGGATAAGAGCTGTCTCAACAGATTAATGATTGGATTTAATTGAGGCGTCCCATGTATCCCAAAGAGACGAAAAACCTATAAAACTCCTAAGTAATTACAATGGAGTACCACACTCATACCTGACAGGGTAATGTGGTCCATTATGTGCAGACCTACACAGTTGAGCTGATTGAACTCAGTTTCATTTGCCTGGTGAAGACAGTTATATTCTTTTACGATTTATATTTAAGGGTAAGCATTAATCAATTATTATTTTATCTCACATGTATCGCATGCATTGCTATAAAGGATTCACAATATGTTCTAGAATTAAGAGAGTATTCTGTTGAATGTGCTGAAAGATACCATTGGGTGCTTTGGGTGATGTGTTCTTGGCCTGCCCGCAGCCCTTGCAAATACATATAAATGTATTAAAGTGTTAACGTAAATATCTGTTAAGACACTGGACTGCCCAGAACATCTGTCAGCTGGGGATATGAAGTAGCCTGTAGCTACTAAATCCAATATTTAACCGTTAATAAACCAAATGAGTACTGATCATACTCTGATTCGTAAAAAAAACTTTAAATACATAAGTCTGTGAATTTCTTGAGTACTAAATTAGTCAATTGGATATATTGCGGGTCCAGTGCATGAACAATACCCCACTAGGAGTAACAATATCTCTGTCCTCCTAACGTCTCCCCTGAGATAAGAGTCTGTGTTGAGCAAACAAAAAGAATATGTAAGAAATGTGAACCCTCAGTATTCGTGACAATGTTATCTTATCAAGGTTAGGTTTCACTTTCACCTTCGCTCTTCTAAACATTTTTTCCCCCCTGTCTCAACCCAGTCCTCCTTCTCTCTTTTGTTGTTTCCAATTCCCTCAGCCACAGTTAGCATAGTTTACCCTAAAAGGCAAGTTATGCTCAGCCCTTCTGTTGAACAGTCCCCAGAAGCTTGTAACTGCTCTACCCCCTACTTACTTGTTGATGCAGATTCCAACCGGACCCCCGGCTCCCTTGCAATATCTGTCGATAGTGCTTGGTAATCAGCAGCCTCCATTTCTAAGAAAAAAGATGAAAATTAAAGTAGAAAAAGCTACAAATAAAATCCCCAAACAGAGATTCCTCCACTAGCACAGTGTAGGTTTCACCTCAGATCACATGACCAATCCCACAATCCACCAGGCTTATTCAAGGTGGTGTGGCCACAGGCGGTTGCTGTTCTGTGTTTATGACACTTATGTTAGGTAAGCTGGGGGTGATTCCGCCGAGATTTCCTTTTTTTGTCCCCTGTTCACACATTTCAATGGTAAAATGTAATTACAAAAATGTAAGGCCTGCAACACTTGATATTCCCAGGCAGTCTCCCATCCAAGTACTAACCAAGCCCAACGTTGAGTAGCTTCTGAGATCAGAAGAGATCAGGCTTATTCAAGGTGGTGTGGCCGCAGGCGATTGCTGTTCTGTGTTTATGACTTTTATGTTTAGTGAGCTGGGGGTGATTCCTCCAAAATTTCCTTTTGTCCTCCACACATTTCAATTGTAAAATGTAATTACAAAAATATAATGCCTGCAACACTTAATATTCCCAGGTGGTCTCCCATCCAAGTACTAACCAAGCCCAACATTGCTTAGCTTCAGAGATCAGACGAGATCAGGCTTATTCAAGGTGGTGTGGCCGCAGGCGATTGCATTTCTGCTTTCATGACTTTTATGTTTAGTGAGCTGGGGGTGATTCCTCCAAAATTTCCTTTTGTCCTCCACACATTTCAATTGTAAAATGTAATTCCTGCAGCACTTGATATTCCCAGGTGGTCTCCCATCCAAGTACTAACCAAGCCCAACATTGCTTAGCTTTTGAGATCAGACGAGATCAAGCTTATTCAAGGTGGTGTGGCCGCAGGCGATTGCATTTCTGCTTTCATGACTTTTATGTTTAGTGAGCTGGGGGTGATTCCTCCAAAATTTCCTTTTGTCCTCCACACATTTCAATTGTAAAATGTAATTACAAAAATGTAATGCTTACAGCACTTGATATTCCCAGGTGGTCTCCCAGCCAAGTACTAACCAAGCCTAACATTGCTTAGCTTCTGAGATCAGACTTATTCAAGGTGGTGTGGCCGCAGGCGATTGCATTTCTGCTTTCATGACTTTTATGTTTAGTGAGCTGGGGGTGATTCCTCCAAAATTTAATTTTGTCCTCCACACATTTCAATTGTAAAATGTAATTACAAAAATGTAATTAGGCGATTGCAGTTCTGCTTTCATGACTTTTATGTTTAGTGAGCTGGGGGTGATTCCTCCAAAATTTCCTTTTGTCCTCCACACATTTCAATTGTAAAATGTAATTACAAAAATGTAATGCCGGTAGCACTTGATATTCCCAGGTGGTCTCCCATCCAAGTACTAACCAAGCCCAACATTGCTTAGCTTCTGAGATCAGACGAGATGAGGCGAGATCAGGCTTATTCAAGGTGATGTGGCCGCAGGCGATTGCATTTCTGCTTTCATGACTTTTATGTTTAGTGAGCTGGGGGTGATTCCTCCAAAATTTCCTTTTGTCCTCCACATTTCAATTGTAAAATGTAATGCCTGCAGCACTTGATATTCCCAGGTGGTCTCCCATCCAAGTACTAACCAAGCCCAACATTGCTTAGCTTCTGAGAGCAGACGAGATCAGGCTTATTCAAGGTGGTGTGGCCGCAGGCGATTGCATTTCTGCTTTCATGACTTTTATGTTTAGTGAGCTGGGGGTGATTCCTCCAAAATTTCCTTTTGTCCTCCACACATTTCAATTGTAAAATGTAATGCCTGCAGCACTTGATATTCCCAGGTGGTCTCCCATCCAAGTACTAACCAAGCCCAACATTGCTTAGCTTCTGAGATCAGACGAGATCAGGCTTATTCAAGGTGGTGTGGCCGCAGGCGATTGCATTTCTGCTTTCATGACTTTTATGTTTAGTGAGCTGGGGGTGATTCCTCCAAAATTTCCTTTTGTCCTCCACACATTTCAATTGTAAAATGTAATGCCTGCAGCACTTGATATTCCCAGGTGGTCTCCCATCCAAGTACTAACCAAGCCCAACATTGCTTAGCTTCTGAGATCAGACGAGATCAGGCTTAATCAAGGTGGTGTGGCCGCAGGCGATTGCAGTTCTGCTTTCATGACTTTTATGTTTAGTGAGCTGGGGGTGATTCCTCCAAAATTTCCTTTTGTCCTCCACACATTTCAATTGTAAAATGTAATTACAAAAATGTAATGCCTGCAGCACTTGATATTCCCAGGTGGTCTCCCATCCAAGTACTAACCAAGCCCAACATTGCTTTGCTTCTGAGATCAGACGAGATCAGGCGAGATCAGGCTTATTCAAGGTGGCGTGGCCGCAGGCGATTGCATTTCTGCTTTCATGACTTTTATGTTTAGTGAGCTGGGGGGGATTCCTCCAAAATTTCCTTTTGTCCTCCACACATTTCAATTGTAAAATGTAATGCCTGCAGCACTTGATATTCCCAGGTGGTCTCCCATCCAAGTACTAACCAAGCCCAACATTGCTTAGCTTCTGAGATCAGACGAGATCAGGCTTATTCAAGGTGGTGTGGCCGCAGGCGATTGCATTTCTGCTTTCATGACTTTTATGTTTTGTGAGCTGGGGGTTATTCCTCCAAAATTTCCTTTTGTCCTCCACACATTTGAATTGTAAAATGTAATGCCTGCAGCACTTGATATTCCCAGGTGGTCTCCCATCCAAGTACTAACCAAGCCCAACATTGCTTAGCTTCTGAGATCAGACGAGATCAGGCTTATTCAAGGTGGTGTGGCCGCAGACAACTGCATTTCTGCTTTCATGACTTTTATGTTTATTGAGCTGGGGGTGATTCCTCCAAAATTCCTCCAAAATTCCTTTTGTCCTCCACACATTTCAATTGTAAAATGTAATTACAAAAATGTAATGCCTGCAGCACTTGATATTCCCTGGTGGTCTCCCATCCAAGTACTAACCAAGCCCAACATTGTTTAGCTTCTGAGATAAGACGAGATCAGGCTTATTCAAGGTGGTGTGGCCGCAGGCGATTGCATTTCTGCTTTCATGACATTTATGTTAAGTGAGCTGTGTTTGATTCCTCCAAAATTTCCTTTTGTCCTCCACACATTTCAATTGTAAAATGTAATGCCTGCAGCACTTGATATTCCCAGGTGGTCTCCCATCCAAGTACTAACCAAGCCCAACATTGCTTAGCTTCTGAGATCAGACGAGATCAGGCTTATTCAAAGTGGTGTGACCGCAGGCGATTGCATTTCTGCTTTCATGACTTTTATGTTTAGTGAGCTGGGGGTGATTCCTCCAAAATTTCCTTTTGGCCTCCACACATTTCAATTGTAAAATGTAATTACAAAAATGTAATGCCTGCAGCACTTGATATTCCCAGGTGGTCTCCCATCCAAGTACTAACCAAGCCCAATATTGCTTAGCTTCTGAGATCAGACGAGATCAGGCTTATTCAATGTGGTGTGGCCGCAGGCGATTGCATTTCTGCTTTCATGACTTTTATGTTTAGTGAGCTGGGGGTGATTCCTCCAAAATTTCCTTTTGTCCTCCACACATTTCAATTGTAAAATGTAATGCCTGCAGCACTTGATATTCCCAGGTGGTCTCCCATCCAAGTACTAACCAAGCCCAACATTGCTTAGCTTCTGAGATCAGACGAGATCAGGCTTATTCAAGGTGGTGTGGCCGCAGGCGATTGCATTTCTGCTTTCATGACTTTTATGTTTAGTGAGCTGGGGGTGATTCCTCCAAAATTTCCTTTTGTCCTCCACACATTTCAATTGTAAAATGTAATTACAAAAATGTAATGCCTGCAGCACTTGATATTCCCAGGTGGTCTCCCATCCAAGTACTAACCAAGCCCAACATTGCTTAGCTTCTGAGATCAGACTTATTCAAGGTGGTGTGGCCGCAGGCGATTGCATTTCTGCTTTCATGACCTTTATGTTTCGTGAGCTGGGGGTGATTCCTCCAAAATTTCCTTTTGTCCACACATTTCAATTGTAAAATGTAATGCCTGCAGCACTTGATATTCCCAGGTGGTTTCCCATCCAAGTACTAACCAAGCCCAACAGTGCTTAGCATCGGAGATCAGGCTTATTCAAGGTGGTGTGGCCGCAGGCGATTGCATTTCTGCTTTCATGACTTTTATGTTTAGTGAGCTGGGGGTGATTCCTCCAAAATTTCCTTTTGTCCTCCACACATTTCAATTGTAAAATGTAATGCCTGCAGCACTTGATATTCCCAGGTGGTCTCCCATCCAAGTACTAACCAAGCCCAACATTGCTTAGCTTCTGAAATCAGATGAGATCAGGCTTATTCAAAGTGGTGTGGCTGCAGGCGATTGCAGTTCTGCTTTCATGACTTTTATGTTTGGTGAGCTGGGGGTGATTCCTCCAAAATTTCCTTTTGTCCTCCACACATTTCAATTGTAAAATGTAATTACAAAAATGTAATGCCTGCAGCACTTGATATTCCCAGGTGGTCTCCCATCCAAGTACTAACCAAGCCCAACATTGCTTAGCTTCTGAAATCAGATGAGATCAGGTTTAATCAAGGTGGTGTGGCTGCAGGCAATTGCAGTTCTGCTTTCATGACTTTTATGTTCGGTGAGCAGGGGTTAATTCCTCCAAAATTTACTTTTGTCCTCCACACAATTCAATTGTAAAATGAAAAGCCTGGAGCACTTGATATTCCCAGGTGGTCTCCCATCCAAGTACTAACCAAGCCCAACATTGCTTAGCTTCTGAGATCAGACGAGATCAGGCTTATTCAAGGTGGTATGGCCGCAGGCGGTTGCAGTTCTGCTTTCATGACTTTTATGTTTGGTGAGCTGGGGGGTGATTCCTCTGAAATTTCCTTTTGTCCTCCACACATTTCAATTGTAAAATGTAATGCCTGCAGCACTTGATATTTCCAGGTGTACGGTGTCCATTTTAGGACATCCTCAGACCTTACCCCTCCTCAAGTCAATCCTCACCCCTCCTCATGTCAATCCTCACCCCTCCTCGAGTCAATCGTCAGACATCAGACCTCACCCCTCCTCGAGTCAATCGTCAGACCTCCTTGAGTCAATCGTCAGACCACTTCAAGCCATACTATCCCCTCCCCCTTTTTACGGTTACTGGAATAGCTGGACAGAAGTTTAGCAGTGCAGTTTTACTTGCTCGAGAGACCGGTGAGTACTAGAACAATTTAAAAAAAATAAAAATAAAAAATACACAAATTAAATAGGCCTATATTAATATACGTACACAAACGTACCTTAATAGGACAGCGTGAGTTAGTGCAGTTCAATGTGTTGTACGTTAATTTGAAAATACGTTAAAGAAACTACGTATATTTTCTTCACATTTTTTAATTACTTTTATAATATAGGTTGCTGGTGTTTTGCAGTGTTGAAAATCAGACGATGGAAAACCAGAACCGTATCTTTTAAGTGAAAACATACACCAATAACTCTTTCTTCATAATCTTATTATTATAATTACATTTTATCGTAAAAGGAGTAGTTTGAACTTTGAAAACGTTTTATTTCTAACATTGTATATATTAGGGTGGGTTTATGAATTTAATCAACTAAAATCTAAGATGCGTTGCTAATAATGACCAATCATGCTATAAATTAAGCAAGCCTTTGAATACAAAAATAGATTTAACTGTACAAAAATATATATATATTTTAAATAAAATGTACTATTTTTTTCTCGCAGCCATCTAGGATTTTCTAAGTTGGCATATTTGAATACATGTTTGTGTTTTATTTAATTTTTCTAATAATCTTAATTATGTATGCTTATGAGATAGTGAAGTCAAAATAAGGAGATAGTAAATCAAAATAATGTGATACTAATTCAAAATAATGAGATAGTATGTCGAACTTATAATGTAATTTTAAAATGTATTTCTTTTTTTATTTGTGCCGGAAATGGGCTTCCATTGGCTTCCACGTTACGTTTTCAGCGAATTAGTAATTACATATCTTTTTTTTCCCAGTGGAATATGGCGGACTACAATGATCAGTATGATCAGCTGAAGAACGAATTAAAAGAAGGTAGTATAAACTGTATTTAGCATTTCTAGATATTTAATGTTGCACTCATTTTAAGTTATTAGTATTGTCTGCAGTTCTGTTGCAAAAGCTAACTCTATTTTTTAATTAAATTCATAGCACGAGCATTTTGTGGTAGCTAACTTAAGACGACTGTCGACTTGGTTTTTCAGCTCTGCACACTCCTTGCTAACAACAACGTTTTCCATTACAATCCTACATCAATAATTACATTATTGTAAACTGCACATTTGATTTAATTTGTGATTGTTGTACATATAGGAATCCTGACAGACAATGGGTTTGATACACGCGTGAGAGCCCTGTTGAAAAGGACATCGCAGTCAGACGTCGTCAGTAAATGCCAAGGTAATTATGAGTCATTTCAGTCCTCTTATAAATTGTGTTAAAGCTTGAAAAGTAATATCTTAAAGGGGGCTGTGTTCCTATCAGTGCAAGTTCTTACTAAAAGGAAGGTCGGGATGATTGGCTGTACTGTATGTAATTAATCCTCCGGACTGTAGATGGCAGTGCAAACAATCCAATTGTTTTACCACATTAAAATGCAATTCGTTTTATTTTTATTATAGTTTATTTGCCATCTTCTCAAATGAAAATGTATTAAACACCCATCTTCCCAATAAAACACATAGAAAGCAGTGATCTGGTAGCTACATAGTGTTTATTTGCCATCGTCCCTAATTAAAATGTGTCTAACTGTGACAGTCTGGCTCGCAGTGGTGTGGTGGATGACGTCACGGACCAGGAAGTAACTGACTCCAAAACAGTGGATGGGCGGGTGAAACCGAGTGCAAAAGCACTCGGCGTATTTAATAATAAACAAACAACAGATTTAAACAAAATACAAACAAAAGGGCACGAGGGCCAAACGAATAAATAAACAAACAAGTAAGTGCCGTGCTGGATAATCCAGCACGTATTAGCAATTGTTTTTAAATGTTATTCGTTATTCCTTCTCTCCTCTCTCCGCTCCCCGTACTCTCTACTCCAACACCCCAACACCAAATGCAGAGAGCTGCAGGTTTATATACTCTGGCCGAGGGATTTAACTAGTTGGTAATTATCTTATTATCCCCCGGCCAGAGTCTGCACGCGTTTGGTAAGGATGCATGACTGTCAGCTATTTAAATAATCAGTAGCTGATCAGCCATGCATCCTCACGGGGTTTTTAAATAATAATATAAGACGCGGCGCTTTTACCCGCGCCGCAAACAAAAATACAAATAATAATAAATAGGGGCGGGACACTCCGCCACACATGCCCCCCCTTGTGCGCAGCACACATGGCCCCAACGGCCAACTCCCCCCTCAGTCTTAAAGTCCCGGAAGAGGGGGAAGCAAGTTACTTCTGGGGGGTGGCCATGGTGGAATCTCTGGCACCCCCCCATTCTTCGTGGCCGGCAGCTCCCTCTTCCGGGGCTCCCGCCACACTCTATCCTGCCGCGAAAGTGCGGCTGGCGGAGCTGGTCTCCTGACCTCTCCCCCCTTCTTCATGGCCGGCAGTTCCTCTCCGTGGGGCTCCGACCACATGATCTCCAGCCGCGAAAGTGCGGCTGGGGGAGCTGGTCTCCTGACCTCCCCCCCTTTCTTCATTTCTGGCAGCTCCCTTTCATGGAGCTCCAGCCATCGTGTAGCGACCCCAGGCGAAGCAGGATCCCTGGCGACCCCAGGTGAAGCCGGACCCTCGACGACCCCCGGCGAAGCAGGATCCCTGGCGACCCCAGGCAAAGCAGGATCCCCGGCGACCCTAGGCGAAGCCGGACCCTCGACGACCCCAGGCGAAGCAGGATCCCTGGCGACCCCAGGCGACGGCAGCAGCAGCGGACCCTCGGAAGGCGACGGCAGCAGCAGTGGACCCTCGGAAGGCGACGGCAGCAGCAGCGGACCCTCGGAAGGCGACGGCAGCGGACCCTCGGAAGGCGACGGCAGCAGCAGCGGACCCTCGGAAGGCGACGGCAGCAGCAGCGGACCCTCGGAAGGCGACGGCAGCAGCAGCGGACCCTCGGAAGGCGACGGCAGCAGCAGCGGACCCTCGGAAGGCGACGGCAGCCGCAGTGGACCCTCGGGAGGCGAACTCGGGAGGGGAGCCCCTGGCCATGGAGGCGGCAGCGGGAGCTCCACTTCTCCCTCGTACCCTGTGTCCTGTAGAGAACAAAAGGCAGCCCCAGGCGATGCAGAACAGCCATCCCCAGGCAATGGCAATGGTGGGAGGGGAAAGCAGTCCTCCCACAGCGGCTGAGACGGAACCAGCAGGTATTTACCCTCTGCTGGTGGAGCTGGGAGTGGCAAGCAGTCCTCCCACGGCGGCTGAGGCGGAACCAGCAGGTATTTACCCTCTGCTGGTGGAGCTGGGAGTGGCAAGCAGTCCTCCCACGGCGGCTGAGGCGGAACCAGCAGGTATTCACCCTCTGCTGGTGGAGGTGGGAGGGGCAAGCAGTCCTCCCACGACGGTTGAGGCAGAACCAGCAGGCATTCACCCTCTGCTGGTGGAGGTGGGAGGGGCAAGCAGTCCTCCCACGACGGTGGAGGCGGAACCAGCAGGCATTCACCCTCTGCTGGTGGAGGTGGGAGGGGCAAGCAGTCCTCCCACGACGGTGGATGTGGAACCAGCAGGCATTCACCCTCTGCTGGTGGAGGTGGCGGAGGCAGAGGCAGCTCTTGCTGCTCTGCTCCTGGTGATGGTGGAGACAGAAGCAGCTCCTGCTGCTCTGCCCCTGGTGGTGGTGGAGACAGAGGCAGCTCCTGCTGCTCTGCTCCTGGTGGTGGTGGAGGCAGAGGCGATGGGGCGGATGCTGGCCACTCAGAGGGAGGCTGTGGCGGTGCTGGCTCCCTCTGCTGTGGCGGCTGGGCTGGTGTGTGCCGTGCTCCCTTCAGCAGCATAAATAGAGGCTGCTGGGGAACACCAGCATCCTGCCCTTCTCCCCCCCAGAAAAATTCAGGGGGTTGAGCCTGTAACTCCTCCCCTTCTGGCTCTTGGGACTGCAGCTTGGGTCCTAAGGCTGTGGAAGCGCAGACTTCCACCTCTTGGGCTATGGACGCACCGACTCCCCCCTCTTTGGGCTGTGGACGCACCGACTCCTCCCTCTTGGGCTGTGGACGCACCGACTCCTCCCTCTTGGGCTGTGGACGCACCGACTCCCCCCTCTTGGGCGTAGGACGTTCGGGCTCCCCCCCCTCGGGCGTAGGACGTTCGGGCTCCCCCCACTCGGGCGTAGGACGTTCGGGCTCCCCCCACTCGGGCGTAGGACGTTCGGGCTCCTCCCACTCGGGCGTAGGACGTTCGGGCTCCTCCCACTCGGGCGTAGGACGTTCGGGCTCCTCCCACTCGGGCGTAGGACGTTCGGGCTCCTCCTCCTCAGGCTGTGGAGGCGAAACCAGCAGGCATTCTCCCTCTGCTGGTGGAGACGGTAGCGATGGCTCCTCTCCCTCTGATGCTGGAGACGGTAGCGATGGCTCCTCTCCCTCTGATGCTGGAGACGGTAGCGATGGCTCCTCTCCCTCTGATGCTGGAGACAAAACCAGCAGGCATTCTCCCTCTGCTGGTGGAGACGGTAGCGATGGCTCCTCTCCCTCTGATGCTGGAGACGGTAGCGATGGCTCCTCTCCCTCTGATGCTGGAGACGGTAGCGATGGCTCCTCTCCCTCTGATGCTGGAGACGGTAGCGATGGCTCCTCTCCCTCTGATGCTGGAGACGGTAGCGATGGCTCCTCTCCCTCTGCTGGTGGAGACGGTAGCGATGGCTCCTCTCCCTTTGGTGCTGGAGATGGCAGCAGCAGGGTCTCTCCCATATCCGCAGCCAGGTAGTTGAGCACCATGGCTGCGATGTCTGGGAGGGATGCTGGGTGGTGTTGCTGTTCCCAGGCCTCCCAGCGCTCCCCATCTCTTGCCCACAGGAGGTTGATCACTGCAGGGAGGGCTTCCTCATAATCCCTCCCCGGCTCCACCAGCCAGTCCCAGACTCCCTCAGAGGAGAGTGCATTCGTCCTCTTTGGAGGATGCAGGTCCTCCCTCACTGGACGCTCTGGCTCCTCTTTCTCCTGCCATGGAGGGGGTTGGTCGGGTGCTATGTGACCCACCTCCCCAACAGCGAAGCACCACTCCTCACCTTTCAAGCAGGTGGGGCAGACGTCCAGCATGGTTGAGCTACAGTGGGACCTGCGACCGGCCCCACGCTGCTGTAGCTGCTGCTTCCTCCGTCCGCTTCTTCCCATATTTTTTTTTTTTTTTTTTTTTTTCCCCCAAAAAACACACAAAAACACTTTGAAAAAAAAACGAACAAAAAAACGAGCTTTTCTTTCCTGGTCCGGCTATTGGAGACGTTTGTTTTGTCCCACACAGGACACCATATGTGACAGTCTGGCTCGCAGTGGTGTGGTGGATGACGTCACGGACCAGGAAGTAACTGACTCCAAAACAGTGGATGGGCGGGTGAAACCGAGTGCAAAAGCACTCGGCGTATTTAATAATAAACAAACAACAGATTTAAACAAAATACAAACAAAAGGGCACGAGGGCCAAACGAATAAATAAACAAACAAGTAAGTGCCGTGCTGGATAATCCAGCACGTATTAGCAATTGTTTTTAAATGTTATTCGTTATTCCTTCTCTCCTCTCTCCGCTCCCCGCTCCCCGCTCCCCGTACTCTCTACTCCAACACCCCAACACCAAATGCAGAGAGCTGCAGGTTTATATACTCTGGCCGAGGGATTTAACTAGTTGGTAATTATCTTATTATCCCCCGGCCAGAGTCTGCACGCGTTTGGTAAGGATGCATGACTGTCAGCTATTTAAATAATCAGTAGCTGATCAGCCATGCATCCTCACGGGGTTTTTAAATAATAATATAAGACGCAGCGCTTTTACCCGCGCCGCAAACAAAAATACAAATAATAATAAATAGGGGCGGGACACTCCGCCACACAAACCTATCTTCCTAATAGAAACCTAAAAAACAAAAAAAAATAGAAAGCATTACCTAGGCAGTGTCTCTTTAGCATCTTTCTCCAGACTCTTTTTTTAATACTCATCTTTTGTACGGATGCCAAAAATAAATATTTTCCGAACAGCTTTTTGCATGAATTTAAAACATTTTCATTGTTCGTAGTGACGACTATATGTATTGCGACCAATTCTCCCAGTCATCCAGTCATCCTTTTATTATGACCTGATGTTGTATGGGAAACGCATGAGGTGGCTCAGAGACTGGACACCTTTTTATTCTTTATAACTCACAATTATGATACGGTTTCCTTCAAAGTTAATCTGAAGATACATTAATAATAATGAATGTACGAGGGCACAATATGGAGTCACAATTTTGGGGAAACTGAATAGGTGATATTTATATACAGCTTGGAGTTCTACATAATTAAAAAAAAAAAAAAAAAAAAAAAAAAACCTATCCATCAAAGTGCAGACTTGGGATGTAATGCATGTAATTGCGAATTCAGAGGTTGAGAAGATCACGAACAGGTGAATTTGATTGAGTTGAATAAATAGCAATTGATAGAGGTGTGATTAACATGTCTAAACTTGATAAATACACATGGCAAATTATTTTAAAAACATTAAATACAAACGCAAATACTTGTAGTTCAAAATATTTAAATTACAAAACCAAATGCAGATACTTCAAATTTTGTTTTTAAATGTCTGGTCAGGTGTTAAACTATTACATTTACAATGTATTCCCCCTCTAAATCACAAATATTTTACAGATGCAGCAAGTGTCTTTGCAGAAATGAAAAAGGCACTACACAGCAAAAGTCTACCAATAAAACAGAAACAATATCCTTTAAAAAAGGAAGAAAGAAAAGTACTAAAGGTTAGGGTTAGACCTATGGAGTGGAAAGAACGAACAAAAAACCAGGGGGGAAAGTACATCAAGGTCATCATGGAAGAAGAGCCTCCCAGACTTCTGATGCAAGAGACTGATGGGTACAACGGCATCATTCTAATGGTAAAGAAGCCTTGTGGAATAATCCACAAATGAAAGAAGGAACATTCACTCTTTGCCATGCGGATGGTACTCGGTGGCCTATAGAGGATTTTGAAAAGGAACATGCAAGCCTTAGTGAGATTAAGGATGTCTGGAAAAAAACCTTCTACATTGGACACAGACCCATAGGTACCTAAACTTTATAATTAACAGAAAATAAGTAATTGCGCTTGTTAATTCTTCTAAATTCATTATACTAAAATGTGCATGTGGTCTCAGTAGTTTGTCCAATTTGCATATTACATATGTGCCTATCTTCGATATACAAACCAAATCCACACCTATACATTCATATGTCGTCAATTGTTATTTCTGAAGAGGCTGACAGTGACCAGAGCAGGGAGAGCTATGAGACTAAAGAAATGGTAGGGAAGACAGTAAAGATATTTTGGTACTGTTGTTTATGGGACATGGGTGTCCAGTCTTGGTCCCAGAGTAGATTTTATAAGTTTGTTTAAACCAATAATTTATGAATCGGGAAAAAGTTTTCAGTTTGTCAAGCCAATGATAAGATGAATTAGGTAGTAGCGTTCAGTTGGAATGCAAATCTAAAAACACTGTGGCTCTCCAGGACTGGAGTTGTGCATCCCTGATACAAGACCTGACAGGACTACAGAATAGTCCATCGTCAGCACTACAAAGCTGTCATCGTAACATTTATGCATTTATTCGAAAATTATCTTCAAGCATTGACATTACTATCTACCTTTGTGAATACATTATGATGTGGTGAGCATAATCACATTAGGATACATTTAATATTTTGGTCCAATATAATTTTTATTCTTTATTCTAGGAAGAAGTTAGCGGTTTGGAACACTCAATTGCAGGTAAAAAAAACAAATAAACAAACCCCCCGCCCCCCCCCCACTAAATAATGTACTTTTATGTATTAGTTGAATGTGGTGTGACAGATTTATTTACTGGTATATTGCAGAACAAAAAAGGAACCGCAAAACAAACTATGTGGAAGAGGCAAGTATTGCATTTCTTCAAAACACACATTTTAATCATTGTATCAAGACAACAATTATTCCATTCCTGAATAGTGCCAGAAGTGGATATTGATCTTTTAGTAATTTACCAGAAACATGAAATTTACATCTTTATTCTCATAATCATGGATATTTTCTTTTACGAACATTTCATTTATAGGTTGTGGATTGTGAAGACGTCCAATTTGGTAAGACACTTTGTACTACATTGAATATAGTGTGTGTGTGTCTAATATATATATGCATTTCTTTTGTCCAGACTTAATTGTTTTAATTTATTATTTCAGAAGATCTGACGTTTTCTGAAAGTCTCTGTGAGGTATGTTCAATGGTAGCAATATATTTGAAATTAAACATGATCTACTAATAAATACATCTTTTTAAAAAAAAATCTTATTAAAACTGAGCTTCATGTAATTTATCTTGCATATCTGCATTTCTGAATCTTCCTGTAATATCACATTACGATTTCAGTTTCATCCAGAAAGTTAATCTACTGCAATAGAGTTGTTTAAAAAAAATCAAATGTATGCTACTTCTTTGAAAGCAATAAGACTTGACAATAGAGTAGTCTGTGTGTTTGACTTTCTTGTTTCTAGATACCTTTCTCGTATTGTAACATTTAATTTGTCTTTATTAAACCACCAGATTGCTCCTGATCGACCAAAGGGAGCTGAAGCTGCTTCTGCAGTACCCAACCAGATGCTACAGCCTCAACCTTCCAGCAGTGCAACAGAACTGGATATTAATTCTCGTATGTACAGTAAATCTTCCAGAGATTTTAATTGTATGTATTGTAACATACATCAATTACTTAAACATTAAGTATAATCCATTACCTAAAGCAGGGGGCCCAATCCTGGTCCTGGAAAGCCGATGCCCTCCTGGTTTTTGTTCAAACTGTACACTAAATTGATTAATGGGACCAATTAAGCTTCTAATAAGGGCTTGATTGGTCCAATTAAGTAATTTAGAGCACAGTTGCAACAAAAGCCAGGAGGGACATCGGCCCTCCAGGACCAGGATTGGGCACCCCTGACCTAAAGTATTCCTTTTACCTTTTATTGTTTTAGAAGCATAATTGGTGATCAGTTTAAGTAAGATATCTTGTAACTGAAGCAAATTAACTTTGATCTGATAAACCGTTCTTGATTTTTGTCTTTCAGTTTACATACCTTCCCTATGTAGGTGAAGAGCAAATTAAAGTCTATGAAGACTATGTGATTGGTAGTGGTAACTTTGGAACTGTGTACAGGGGATCCTACCAGGGGACAGTTGCTGCCATTAAAAAAATCCCCATTCAAGGATCTCTGAATGACATAACACATGAGATTCTCGTCTGCACGTGAGTATGGCCTCCTATTTCTTTTCTCATAAGGCTTTGTTTAATTATTTTGACCCTGCCTACAGGAGACTGTAGGATGTAGTATTAAGTTATTAGTATTAGTAAACAAAATAGCTCAAACCATTTAATGGATTTGATTTGAATTTGGTGGGATGGTTAGTGTGTTAGGGAACAACAGATTAATTTGTGGTGACGATATCTATTGTAGTAATGTCATAGAAACCACTTCCACATGTTAGATTGTAGGGCAAATGAACTCTTCTGATGGCCCAGTATCTTAAAATTAGACCGTAGATCCAGACCGTTCCATTCTGTATATATGGACTCACCATGAAAGAATCACTACACAGGATATGATCCTAGAAACTTCAAGGTCATGCCAGAAATCAATGTGGCAGGCAAGGAGGTGGGGTCTGCATCTTATGATTCCTATTTTATTTTTATTTACCCATCCTCACATAGCCAGGGTGATGGCTGTTTCTAAGACTGATAGAGCAATTCTCATTGCAAATGAATACATCCATGGAGCAAGTTTAGAGAAAGTGCTTCATGGAGATGATGCCAATTTCAAGGTATTTTATCATACAGTTCTCAGCAACCCTAATTTTTATCTGACACAGTTTATATTAAATTAATCTTGAACTCCCTCTACATGTTATAGGTACTATACTATAATGCAAGAAAAGTATTCATGATGTTTTATTTTTCCCCTTCAGTTGAATGAAGAAGAGCAATGCTACATTGGACTGGAAGTAGCTCTTGCTGTTGAGTACATTCATTCAAAGAATATAATACATCAGGATATCAAACCAGCAAATATTCTGGCAAGTGTTCATTGATTTAATAGCAAATATTAAAAATGTATAATAAAACGTCAGTAGGCACTGTCAGTATCACATCTGCTGAAAAAAATAATAATGAGAGATGGGTCCCATTTTGAAATTTTGCCCTGGTAAAATTGTTACATATATAATTTGCCGACTACCATTTCATGGTGAGCACCATCTCAAAAGGCTGGACTACTAAAGTGTATTGATTCTGATCAGCATAAAAAGGTGCAATATATTCAATAAATAAACGGTATACGCCTTTAAAATATTGATTATGATTCTCGCTAACTATTTATGTGCCTATTTATTTTTTGTATACATGTTTTACTTGTAAAGTTAGACTTAACACATCTTTGCACCTTTTAAATAATGTGCGTGTATTAACCCAGATTATCTAACAGTTCAGTAGTAATGTAACCTTAACTTCTGACATGCTGTACATATGTTTTGTAGGTAGAGCAACGTTCAAAGAAGGCACTTCTTACAGACTGGGGGCTTGCTAATGTTCGAGATTCGGTGTCTCTAAGACTTGGAAGCAGAACTGTTGCACAGGTAGCAGGTCCTCAGGGTGGAACAGCCCTGTACATGGCGCCTGAATGCATGATCAACTTCATGCAGCCAAGCGTGAAATCTGATGTGTGGTCTTTGGGTGCAACATTCCTAGAGCTCTTTACTGGCTGTTATCCGTGGAATGTAAACAACTGCAGAGAGCTTAGTAGGCTGCTTTTGACAGAGGCCGTGCCCCATGGCCTATCTAGCCTTAACTCTCCCCAGAAAACAATTGTTTGCCCCTGTCTGAACTACAGTTCTGATCTTCGACCTCCTGTTTCTGAGGTTGTTCAAATCTTTAAAGGTTTAGACATCATCAATTTAGAGCAACGTTATGGTTTTAAGTGGTAATTTGATAACGGTCCCTTTACATTCTGCATTACCTATGAAAACAATGGTAACTTACTTTTAGTGGGGTTTTTTTGTTCATGCTCCTCACTACATAGTTCTTGTCAGAATGTTAACAATGAAGGTTAAAGTTGCAGGTGTGTTAACAGCTGTAGCAACCCTGATACTTTCTCTTTAATCTACAGGATAATGAAAAAAAAAAGTTTTAAACATTAAGGATTCTTGAGTTGTTTAAGAAATTTTTGTTTTTTTGAATAAAACTTTTGCAAACAATTTGAACAGAATTTGAAATGCATATGGAATATGGAATATTTAATCAAGCTGTATTTTGTTCTGGAAGTATTTACTTACATCCAACAAAAATTGTAAAACGCGGAATACAAGTTATCTTATACAAAAATAAATGAATCTATTGAACAAGGGAAATGACTTGTGATGTTTTCTTTATTTACTAGAAATAGTGGGAGCTCACAATCTCGGAGGACATTCATTTATACAGCTGCCGGTCTACACAGTTGTCTTAAAACACCTTTCAAAGTCAATACAGAGCGAAGAAGCTGTAGTTTGTGCAGTAGAGAAAAGTGAACCATTTATGAAACAAATGGTCTGTTCACGAACTTAATTTAAAAAAAAAAAGTCAGGTATGAATGGCTTACATTGGCTGGACATAATGCTTAACATTAATTCCATCCCTCCAGGGCAAGTCTGTCATAGCATGCACATGCTTCAGAAAATGTTAATGGAGCTGCTCTATTTAAGTTTTCTACAGCCAACACTATTCTTGTGCTCAACAACATATAAGAAGCTGTGGCTTCTTCAACTGTTGAACGCCCACGGTAGTTTGCATGCTCAAGCACTGACTCACAAATCTGCCTAAATGCAGCATTCGCAACAGACAACGGCTCTTCTTCAGTGCATGTGAATCGATCAGCATACGTGAGAAGGTCATCATCAACAGAACACAGCATGTTTGTTGTGCCTAGAGAAAAAAAAAACAATGTGAATGGCATTTAATGGTAGTGTTCCCAATTTCCAAATAATAAAGTTAATGGTAATCTGCAGTAAACACATAAACAATCACTTTCTAAGTAATTTGAAGCATTCTTTTTTCCTGCTTATGTTTACGTAGCATTATATCATTTTTAAGACAGTTCTAACTTCAACCACAGATTGTTTCTTATTACAACCATAACAATTAATTCAATGTTAAATTATATTCTTTATTGTTTAAAACTACAACAATATTTACTACGGTATATACAATGCATCTAAAAAGTACCTATGGGTGGTGCAATGTACAAGACCTCTGGTTTCCCAAAGGGACCTGCAGCATTATTCTGTTTCCTGATTTTGTGTCGGTTCCATTCCTTTTGTTCTACAGTCAGTTCATTTTGGATCAGAGAAAGGTAGGAAAACAGCAAGCAATGGCTGTTAAAGGTAGTTATTAATAAAATATACACTTTAAAATGTTTTCACATACCATTACCTTTATATATATATCCCTAAATTGGTCATGGAAAGATCTAAAATTGCAAAAGCTGGTTGCTGTCACGATATATTTATTTTTTTGTCAACGTTCAGTGTGAGGCATTTAAACATTACATTTGTAATTTTCAAAATAAGGCAAGAATATTAAACAAAGAAAATACTTAGATATGAATTGGATTTTGCAGATCAAGTATCTCAGACAGCACCATGGCCTATTTAAAAAAATAAAGTGCCATAAAACTTGTTGATAATATTAATAGTAATAACAATAAATCTGATTTTGCATTTATGCAAAGACAGTTTCTTACTAAAAAAATGGGGATGGGGGCAGGACAGCTGGTAATGTATGACTAACGCATTAAAACAACTAGTAAAATAACAAAATATACTCTTACAAGTACCATGTATTAGGGCCCTTGAATAAAACATGGTATAATACATTATACAATTGAAATGTGTACCTCAAAATGGTTCTGCCATTTGAAGCACTCAGCCCTCTGTATGAAAAGGTTTAACACTATTAGGGCCGCCCCCATGTTATTGAACACGCCGACGGGTTCATGTTTGAAGCCTTTTTACTCAGGCATTGTAAAAGACAACCCTACATGCTGTGTATCTATAGAAAGACGAGGTTGGGGTCTTTCAAATGCCGCTCTCTAAGCTTTCCTGTGAGCGTGCCCTCAATACAGCTCTTTAAAATGCATCATTTGTTTACAATTTATACAGTTGGACAACCTGTACCTGTATTTGATCTAGTCAATAGTGAATATAAACTAAATTACAAATTATGACTTTGAAGCAACAACATGTTGCTAACAAAAACATTTCTATCTTAATTGTATTTTTTTCTATCTTCTTAATTGTATTTTCCCTTCTATTTGTAATTTTTTTCTTAAATTTTTATTCTCAAAAAAAAAAAACTTGCCTGATTATGAACAGACTTTCCAAATCGAAAGCTGTTTGCACCTGATAATGAATCTTCATGTCGGTATCTGAATGCCATCTGCATGAGTGCCACTGTGGTGTTCTCCTGCCCTCCTGTCTGCTCTCATGAGCCTGGGGCAACCTTCAAAACAAGTTAAAGCATTTTAAAAGTTATATAAGGAAGGTATTGCTAAGAACTACAATGTTGGACATTTCAATATTTTTTTTCCTTTAATCAAAATAATTTATATTTTTAACATGTTATTTTGGTGTTTGTTTCTTTTATCATACACTTTTTCATAATTAATGAAAGAACAGCCACACAAATAAGATTACATTTATCTGTGATCAGCAAATGAGCTTATTGTCTGTCTTTTATGAAGCTATTAGGCCTTAATGTAATACAAACCATTTAACGCTGAAACTGCATCCAGAAAATATCTTGCAATAAAGTTCTGTTTACGGTTTGAGGTTCCTGCTTTAATCCAGATCAGATACCGAGAAAACCTATTTGTATAAAGATTTAAAAAAACGTAAGTTACATAAAGATAGATTGATAGATTATAGATAGATGCATGGATGGATACATACAAAAGATTTTTATCAAAGATTTAAAAAATATAAGTGGTTACATTAATGTTTAAATAAAGGTAGAGATAGAAAATCATATAGAGACAACAAAATGAAAAGTTATTTTACAGCATGCGTTTTAAAGCTGATTTTGTTGTACTCATTGTCAAAGCACTTCTGTCTTTGATCTACATGTATATTTATTATTTTCACATACCCATCAATGCAAATGTGAATCCAAATTCCATAAAACCTTAGTTTATCATTTCCTGCAACATGAATACAAAAAAAAATGATTCAATGCTCTTTTAGCGTCTTTGATATATACCCTACTTACAATATGATACTCAGTACTTACCATCTATATGCCAGCTGTCATTGGGTCCGTGACTAAAGTAATTCCTCCTTTCTATTCTTTTTCTCCCTGCACGACGTCTCACAAGACCGCTACCATCCAGCTCTCTCATGAATTCATGGACATCATCTCTATAAAAATAAGGTTATTTATATACATTATACAGTGCCCTAACTAAATATTAGAGACTACGACATATTAGAGAATAGCCCTAACAGCTGTAATTGCAGCTGGAGGTAGTCCTACCCGCTATTACGGGTATTCTCTAATATTTCGTACCATCAAATATTTTGTTAGTGCAATGTATGTACATACATGGCGCGCATATATGTATGTGTATATATGTGTGTCTGTGTGTGTTTCATAATGTTTGCTTCATTCTTCATTAATTATAATTCTATCTAAAGCAAAGAAATCAAACTCTTTTGAGACATAATTGAATAAGTACCATTATGTGTAAAAAAAACAAACTAAGAAAAATACCTTATGAAACAAAGGTGTCAAAAGGAAAAATAACAAAAAGCTCCCAACGTAAGTATTTATCAGGGAGCTATCTATTAATGTACAGAAAATGATAAATACCTGTAGCAAGGCCGGAGACCCTTTCCGTCCCTTATTCTCCTGTACATTGCTCGAATACCTTTGGCTGGTGACCAATGTTTAAGTTCATTCTGGAATATAGAGTGAAATTACATTATATATCATCATCATCATCTTCAGCCTTTTTCAATCCACTGCTGGATGAAGGCCTCCCCAAGATTCACACTATATATATATATATATATATACACACACACACATACAATTAAAATAATTTGTTTGGTAAATCACAGTTTAAAGGTTGTTTTTATTACAAAAGGGATAGCTAGGAAATCTATTGAATACCCCTATAGCCTGACGTATTGCATGCAGTGGTCTGTGATCACTTCTTCGCCTCAATCCCAGTGCTTTAAGAATTCTTCTCAGATGCCTTTCACTTAAAACAGTAAACATAACTTAAGGTTGGCATTAATTACATAGGTGAAACAGAAGAAGATTGTAACTGACATATTAACCTTAGGGGGAGTGTTGAAATATTAAAGATTACATTTTATTATTTTTTTTGTTGAAGGTGAATGATTATTGATTAGTGGTAGGTGAAAGTTTGCACTGTAGTATTAACTGTATTTACTTAAAACAAACATACTGTATTTTCACTAACCTGTTATATCAAAATGAGATGGTAAACTGTATATAAATAAACGTGTGTTGATACAAATCATATGACCGATCACAAACTTAAGTGTTAATCTTTGTTTGTAGTATAAATGTCCTTTCAAAAACCTTGTTGATAACTCAAATATATAAAAGAGTTAATTTATATATTATGCACAAAAGTAAGATAAGAAATATAAATATACTTACGTCATTTTGTGACCACGGGCTTCAAGCATTCTCACGATCTCTTTTTGGGTGTACCCATCATTAAAGAGTTTCAGGATTAGTTGATCTGAAGTACGGTGATAGTGAAGGTTGCTGTAATTTAAATAAATAGAATACACTTTATTTTATGAGGTTAATGTAAATGTAATTTTGAATTATTCGAAAATAACATAATTGCAACCAAATCTAATGTTTTTATTGTATTTTATTATATTACTTTATATGTAGCTAGCTACTATCAATTCAGTAATTCGGACATTCAATTATCTTTAGCTTACTTATTAACACATTATTTTCACGAATATTTACATTAACTCATAAACAACTTTTGAAATTAAAATAAAGCAAATAAAACGGTAAGTGTGCATGTTACTTAGAAAAATATGAGTTATTGGTGTATGTTTTCATTTAAAGGATACGGTTCTGGTTTTCCATCGTCTGATTTTCAACACTGCAAAACACCAGCAACCTATATTATAAAAGTAATTAAAAAATGTGAAAAAAATATACGTAGTTTCTTTAAGGTATTTTCAAATTAACGTACAACACATTGAACTGCACTAACTCACGCTGTCCTATTAAGGTACGTTTGTGTACGTATATTAATATAGGCCTATTTAATTTGTGTATTTTTTATTTTTATTTTTTTTTAAATTGTTCTAGTACACACCGGTCTCTCGAGCAAGTAAAACTGCACTGCTAAACTTCTGTCCAGCTATTCCAGTAACCATAAAAAGGGGGAGAGGATAGTATGGCTTGAAGTGGTCTGACGATTGACTCGAGGAGGGGTGACGATTGACTCGAGGAGGTCTGACGATTGACTCGAGGAGGGGTGAGGTCTGATGTCTGACGATTGAATCGAGGAGGGGTGAGGATTGATTTGAGGAGGGGTGAGGTCTGATGTCTGATGATTGAATCGAGGAGGGGTGAGGATTGATTTGAGGAGGGGTGAGGATTGACTTCAGGAGGGGTAAGGTCTGAGGATGTCCTAAAATGGACACCGTACAGGTGGTCTCCCATCCAAGAACTAACCAAGTCCAACATTGCTTAGCTTCTGAGATCAGACGAGATCAGGCTTATTCAAGGTTGTGTGGCCACAGGCGATTGCAGTTCTGCATTCATGACTTTTATGTTCGGTGAGCTGGGGGTGATTCCTCCGAAATTTCCTTTTGTCCTCCACACATTTCAATTGTAAAATGTAATTACAAAAATGTAATGCCTGCAGCACTTGATATTCCCAGGTGGTCTCCCATCCAAGTACTAACCAAGCCCAACATTACTTAGCTTCTGAGATCAGACTTATTTAAGATGGTGTGGCCGCAGGCGATTGCAGTTCTGCTTTCATCACTTTTATGTTCGGTGAGCTGGGGGTGATTCCTCTGAAATTTCCTTTTGTCCTCCACACATTTCAATTGTAAAATGTAATTACAAAAATGTAATGCCTGCAGCACTTGATATTCCCAGGTGGTCTCCCATCCAAGTACTAACCAAGCCCAACATTGCTTAGCTTCTGAGAACAGACGAGATCTGGCTTATTCAAGGTGGTGTGGCCGCAGGCGATTGCATTTCTGCTTTCATGACTTTTATGTTTAGTGAGCTGGGGGTGATTCCTCCAAAATTTCCTTTTGTCCTCCACACATTTCAATTGTAAAATGTAATGCCTGCAGCACTTGATATTCCCAGGTGGTCTCCCATCCAAGTACTAACCAAGCCCAACATTGCTTAGCTTCTGAGATCAGACGAGATCAGGCTTATTCAAGGTGGTGTGGCCGCAGGCGATTGCATTTCTGCTTTCATGACTTTTATGTTTAGTGAGCTGGGGGTGATTCCTCCAAAATTTCCTTTTGTCCTCCACACATTTCAATTGTAAAATGTAATGCCTGCAGCACTTGATATTCCCAAGTGGTCTCCCATCCAAGTACTAACCAAGCCCAACATTGCTTAGCTTCTGAGATCAGACGAGATCAGGCTTATTCAAGGTGGTGTGGCCGCAGGCGATTGCATTTCTGCTTTCATGACTTTTATGTTTAGTGAGCTGGGGGTGATTCCTCCAAAATTTCCTTTTGTCCTCCACACATTTCAATTGTAAAATGTAATTACAAAAATGTAATGCCTGCAGCACTTGATATTCCCAGGTGGCCTCCCATCCAAGTACTAACCAAGCCCAACATTGCTTAGCTTCTGAGATCAGACGACATCAGGCTTATTCAAGGTGGTGCGGCCGCAAGCGATTGCATTTCTGCTTTCATGACTTTTATGTTTAGTGAGCTGGGGGTGATTCCTCCAAAATTTCCTTTTGTCCTCCACACATTTCAATTGTAAAATGTAATGCCTGAAGCACTTGATATTCCCAGGTGGTCTCCCATCAAAGTACTAACCAAGCCCAACATTGCTTAGCTTCTGAGATCAGACGAGATCAGGCTTATTCAAGGTGGTGTGGCCGCAGGCGATTGCATTTCTGCTTTCATGACTTTTATGTTTAGTGAGCTGGGGGTGATTCCTCCAAAATTTCCTTTTGTCCTCCACACATTTCAATTGTAAAATGTAATGCCTGCAGCACTTGATATTCCCAGGTGGTCTCCCATCCAAGTACTAACCAAGCCCAACATTGCTTAGCTTCTGAGATCAGACGAGATCAGGCTTATTCAAGGTGGTGTGGCCGCAGGCGATTGCATTTCTGCTTTCATGACTTTTATGTTTAGTGAGCTGGGGGTGATTCCTCCAAAATTTCCTTTTGTCCTCCACACATTTCAATTGTAAAATGTAATGCCTGCAGCACTTGATATTCCCAGGTGGTCTCCCATCCAAGTACTAACCAAGCCCAACATTGCTTAGCTTCTGAGATCAGACGAGATCAGGCTTATTCAAGGTGGTGTGGCCGCAGGCGATTGCGTTTCTGCTTTCATGACTTTTATGTTTAGTGAGCTGGGGGTGATTCCTCCAAAATTTCCTTTTGTCCTCCACACATTTCAATTGTAAAATGTAATGCCTGCAGCACTTGATATTCCCAGGTGGTCTCCCATCCAAGTACTAACCAAGCCCAACATTGCTTAGCTTCTGAGATCAGACGAGATCAGGCTTATTCAAGGTGGTGTGGCCGCAGGCGATTGCATTTCTGCTTTCATGACTTTTATGTTTAGTGAGCTGGGGGTGATTCCTCCAAAATTTCCTTTTGTCCTCCACACATTTCAATTGTAAAATGTAATGCCTGCAGCACTTGATATTCCCAGGTGGTCTCCCATCCAAGTACTAACCAAGCCCAACATTGCTTAGCTTCTGAGATCAGGCTTATTCAAGGTGGTGTGGCCGCAGGCGATTGCAGTTCTGCTTTCATGACTTTTATGTTTAGTGAGCTGGGGGTGATTCCTCCAAAATCTCCTTTTGTCCTCCACACATTTCAATTGTAAAATGTAATTACAAAAATGTAATGCCTGGAGCACTTGATATTCCCAGGTGGTCTCCCATCCAAGTACTAACCAAGCCCAACATTGCTTAGCTTCTGAGATCAGACGAGATCAGACGAGATCAGGCTTATTCAAGGTGGTGTGGCCGCAGGCTATTGCCTTTCTGCTTTCATGACTTTTATGTTTAGTGAGCTGGGGGTGATTCCTCCAAAATTTCCTTTTGTCCTCCACACATTTCAATTGTAAAATGTAATGCCTGCAGCACTTGATATTCCCAGGTGGTCTCCCATCCAAGTACTAACCAAGCCCAACATTGCTTAGCTTCTGAGATCAGACGAGATCAGGCTTATTCAAGGTGGTGTGGCCGCAGGCGATTACATTTCTGCTTTCATGACTTTTATGTTTAGTGAGCTGGGGGTGATTCCTCCAAAATTTCCTTTTGTCCTCCACACATTTCAATTGTAAAATGTAATTACAAAAATGTAATGCCTGCAGCACTTGATATTCCCAGGTGGTCTCCCATCCAAGTACTAACCAAGCCCAACATTGCTTAGCTTCTGAGATCAGTCTTATTCAAGGCGGTGTGGCCGCAGGCGATTGCAGTTCTGCTTTCATGACTTTTATGTTCGGTGAGCTGGGGGTGATTTCTCTGAAATTTCCTTTTGTCCTCCACACATTTCAATTGTAAAATGTAATTACAAAAATGTAATGCCTGCAGCACTTGATATTCCCAGGTGGTCTCCCATCCAAGTACTAACCAATAAAAAGCATTGTACATTGCTTAGCTTCTGAGATCAGACGAGATCAGCCTTATTTTTTTTTATTTATTTATTTATTTATTTTTCTAACATTGTACAATATTTACAACTTGAAAACAAGGCTGTTATGTGTTTTCCTAAGAAAAATATTGTTATAGAGAATTTTTTCATCAAAATGCTCCATTTGTTTATGTTCTACACAGTAATGAAATATATATGAAATATTTCTCTTCACATAAAAAATATACAATTTTACAATATCTACTTTCATATTATGAAACTCCGCCATGTTTCTTCTCTTTAAAATTGTATACTTTGCATAACTCAAAAATAAGTTCACCGCTAGAGTGTTAACATTATCTATTTTATCAGTCAATCCAAACAAAAACATTTCCTCCCATGACAATGTATTGAGTACATTCTGCTCTGCAAATTTAAAGAACCCCTCTATTAAACCCCTCAAGTATTCCCTCAGCCCCTGCAGTTCAGTGCATTTTACAAGTAGATGCAATAATCCTTCCTCTCTACTTTGACACACTGAACACAAGGCATTGTCACTTTTGTGCATTTTAAAAAGGAGCCACTTTGTAAAGATGCAGTTGTGCCTCAGTTTAAAATCATTTTCTTCACATTCGGGAGATTTATAAGTCTGTCTTACATTATTCCAAATTGTACAGATTTTAAAGTTTGGAAATATTTTTTGCCAGAATTGCTCCGACGTTGGCTTTTTAAAAACCACACTCATTAACACTAAATAGAACAATTTGGTCGTACATTCAATAATGTTAAAGTATTTATTTTCCCTTTTTAGAAGAAACACAGGCAAAGAAACTCCACGTGACAGTTTGCTGTTATGTTCTTGATTAATAACCCTCACCCAACTCTCAGGGACGGCACTTTGTATTTTACTGTACTCCTTTATTATTATACTAATGGGAATATCTTCGTTCTTTTCTTTTACCAAGTCAACTATTGCCAAACTGGGTAAAAAGCCTTCTTTAAAAACGTACATAATGTCTTTAATTTTACTAACACCTGCTTCTATAAAACTCTTTTTATAAAGTGTCACACCTTGCACTTTTAACAGTGGGTTCAAAAAAAGAGGCTGCTCCAATATTTGTTCTCTGGTCTCTGGCTTAAAAGAGACATGCTGCAAGAACTCGGACCAAGCCACTAGAACTTCTTTATAAATCCAGGGAACATCCTTTACCATTGAAGGTTTAAGACACATTAATAGAATTTCTTCCCCCATTCCCAAACCCCCACAATTTGATAAGAAATGTTTCAGAAAGTGCTTCCATACACTGTTATTCGTAGGGTCTAAAAACTTTTTAACCACTTTAATTCGAAAGCTCTTTCGTTTTAGCTCAATATCTGCCAGCATTAGCCCTCCTTTACTGATTTTCCCAATGACTGTATTATAGCTGATCTTAGCAGGTTTCCCAGCCCACAGAAACCTAACCATCATGTTTTTAATCTCTTTCTCAGCCCACTGGGGGATCTCCTTAACACTCAGTAAATACCATATCCTGGAAAGAAACAGACTATTAATGACCAAGACTTTACCCTTCAGAGTCAACTCCCTGCCACTCCACAAATTCAAGATGGCCCTCATTTTGATTATCTTTTCCTGCCAGTTCTTTTCAGCCACTGACCTCTCTTCCAATCCAATATATACCCCCAAGATCTGAAGGCTTTCCTCTGCAATTTTGAAAGGTATATCTAAAAGTGTATTGCTTTTCCTTATAGGGAGAATTTCTGATTTATCAATATTGATTTTTGCCCCTGAAGCAGAACAGTAAGATGTGAACACTTCCATTATTTTTGGGATGCTGTCTAAACTCGACACTGTGAGTGTGGTGTCATCTGCATGCTGATATATAATTGATTTTTCATTACAACCAGGAATTGGGACTCCAATTATGTCTTTATTCCCTTGTATTGCCAGGCTCAGGGGTTCTGCAATTACTGAATACAGCAAAGCAGAGAGAGGACATCCCTGTCTCACTGACCTCTCCACTGGGAAGAACTCAGTCAGATTGCCATTACATTTTACCCTACTAAAAATATTGGTATAAAAAATCTTAACCCATGAGGTAAAACTATTCCCAAAACCAAATCTCTGCAGCACCTCTAATAAGTAATCATGTTCCACCCTATCAAAGGCTTTTTCCTGATCTACTTTTAAAATATAGCCTTCTTTTTGCTCCATTTTCAAGTAACTAACTACATCCCTTACCGAACATATTGTATCCGCTATATCCCTTCCTGGCACACAATAAGTTTGGGAGGAGGATATTATGCTAGGCAATACCGCTTTCAAACGATTTACGAAAATCCTTGTTAGTGCCTTATAATCACAATTCAACAGACTTATGGGCCGATAGTTTTTTAATAAGGCTTTATCTCCTTGTTTCTTGTAGATTAAAGTAACTATCCCCATTCTCATTGTTGGACTTAAAAGACCTTTCTCTTTAACCTCTTTAAATACTTGTAATAAAATAGGGCAGATAAGATTTTTAAATTTAAGATAAAATTCCAGGGTTAACCCATCTGAACCAGGACTTTTATTAGTTGTCATATCCTGCAAGGCATCTTCTAGTTCCTCCAACCTAATCTCCTTCTCACAACTCTCCCTGTCTTCCTCACTCACTTTAGTTGCTATAAAAGAAAGTATTTTCTCCCTCTCCTCCAAAATTGTACCTTGTTTTTTAAAAAGCCCTGTGTAAAAATTACAAACTTCTTTTAAGATTTCACCCTGTTCTTCAGTTACTTCCCCATTACTTTTAGTCAGTTCTTCTATATAGGAATCCTGTTGTCTTTGTTTTTCAAGCCCAAAAAAGAATGTAGTGCTTTTCTCTCCCTCCACCACATGTCTGGCTTTGGATCTTAGTATTGCCCCCTCACAGCGCTCGTTTTCAATTCCTTTAATTTTGTCTTGCAATTCCTCAATTCTGTTATAATTCATATCCATCAGTTCTGCTGCCTTCTCATATTCACGTTTAAGTTCTACCTGAACCTCCTGCTCATTCTTAATTTTAATTTTATTTCTATTTATCCCATATTGAATGCAGTATTTCTTTATATTGTATTTTAAATGATCCCACCATATTCGTTTTTCATTTTGAAACAATGGACACTTCATACTATCCCTAATTAATATTTCAATTCCCTTACTAAACAAATCTTCTTTCAAAAATTGATTATTAAGACACCACAACCCTGGTCCTTTATGCAACTTATTAACAGGACTTGAAAAGAGAAAGCAGCATGATCGCTGAAAGAGGTGAATTTATAACCAATCTTCCCCAGGTAGCTAAGAAAGTTAACATGACATATTCCAAAATCTATTCTGCTTTGGTTTAATTCCTTTTGTACAAACTGTCTCCTGGAGAAATCCCTCTTTAAAGAATTTCGGCATCTCCAGAAATCAATATAATTATAATTCTCCAAATGCCTTGCCAACAAATTTCTGGAATAATCACCTTTGAAAACCATTCCTGATGCTATGTCAATAGTGCTCATAGCTACATTGAAGTCTCCCACCATAATGACATTGTCTGCTCCTAGGTGTCTCTCTAGGCCAGTAAAAAAATCAAAACGCTCCTTTTGATCATTAGGAGCATAACAATTAACCAATTCAAAACAATTATTTTTAAAATTAATTTGCATTTTTATAAATCTCCCTTCGGTATCCTTCTCTAACAAAGAAACGCTTTCCTTAAAATTATTACTAACTAATACAGCCACCCCTCTCCTGTGGTTGGAATAATTACTAGTATAGATGTCCCCATTCCATAAATGCTTGAAATCATGAATAAAAACGTCATCCCAGAAAGTTTCCTGCAGGCAGACAATATCATTCTTATTTACATTAATTAAAACTTTTTCAAGTTTAGCAAAATTCCTTAACCCATTTACATTAAGTGATAATATTGAGACCATTCCTGCAAAAAGAAGAAACAATTCTTTCAAAAACCTGACCATTATGCTTCCTCTTCCTGCAGAACATCAAACCCTTTTGTTTTAATCATTTTTGCAACCGTTGTTTTGCAAACCAATGTCCCAATGTCTTTCTTTTTCCTCACACATCTGGATGTGATCTTATCAAGGTTAGGTTTCACTTTCACCTTCGATCTTCTAAACATTTTTTTTCCCCCTGTCTCAACCCATTCCTCCTTCTCTATTTTGTTATTTCCAATTCCCTCAGCCACAGTTAGCATAGTTTTCCCTAAAGGGCAAGTTATGCTCAACCCTTCTGTTGAACAGTCTCCAGCAGCTTGTACCTGCTCTACCCCCTCCTTACTTGTTGATGCAGCTTCCAACCGGACCCCCATCTCCCTTGCAATATCTGTCGATAGTGTTTGGTCATCAGCAGCCTCCATTTCTATAACTGCAGCTTGTGGCTCCTTCCCAGCATTCATTCTCGGTGCTGCAGTTTCACTCACCACTTTCCCATTTGTTGATGCAGCTTCCACCCAGTCCCCCGACTCCCTTGCAATATCTGTCGATAGTGTTTGGTCATCAGCAGCCTCCATTTCTATAACTGCAGCTTGAGGCTCCTCTCCAGCATTCAGTCTCGGTACTGCAGTTTCACTTCCTGCTTTTTTATGAGTGCCCTCCAACTCCTTATGCTCCAGTGGTCCAGTAATATCATCGTCTTCCTCAGTTCCTCTATCACTGTCAGTACCCTTGTCCTTGCTCCCAGCCTTACTGTCCGAGTCAATGCAAATGCACCACTGCGGCTTCCTCCTACACTCCTCACAACGCGGCGCTGCACAGTTCCTGCTTGAGTGCCCCTGAACCCCGCAATCAAAACAAATGAAAGTGGGGCAGTCCTTGAGTAGATGTTCCGAGGACAGACATGACAGGCAAACTTTATGTTGATTGTTATGTATCACCCTAAAATGTCTCAGCCCCTCAGCTGTTACAAACTTTGCGCTGTAAGGCAATGACTTTACTTCATTAGTGAATTGAACCATAACAAACCTTGTCCCATCAGCAACATGAGTACCTGGGTAAAACCTTCTTTTCACATCTGAGCAGATTACAACTCCCCATGCCATTAGCTTACTCCTAATGTCCAGGACAGATATATATGCAGGCAAATTTAAAAAAGAAACCACCACTTTACCTGAAGAAAGTGGCTCACATTCAAAATTATTTCCCTTTATGCATATTCCTCCAAGCAGTATTTCAGCCACTTCTCTGCTCTCCACCGTAATTTCATATTTGTCCTGTTGTTTAGGAACACATGCAAATACTTTCCCAAATCCACACTGCTTATCAGTGGCATTTATCACATCTTCAGCTGAAATCTTTGAATTGTCCTTAACCAGAACAACAACCGTATACTCTTTTTTATAAATCCTTTTTTCTCCATGAGGCCTTTTTTCAGCTCCACTTGTGTCCCCGGCATGCCTAGACATGCCTAGGGACATTGTCCGTTGTACATCCACAACTCCAGGCACACAATCCTTTTCAATCACAACAGTCCTAGAAATGTCCAAAGAAAATCCAAGAAAAAAGATGAATATTAAAGTAGAAAAAACTCAAAATAAAATCCCCAAACAGAGATTCCTCCTATGATCACCTGACCAATCCCACAATGCACCAGGCTTATTCAAGGTGGTGTGGCCGCAGGCGATTGCATTTCTGCTTTCATGACTTTTATGTTTAGTGAGCTGGGGGTGATTCCTCCAAAATTTCCTTTTGTCCTCCACACATTTCAATTGTAAAATGTAATGCCTGCAGCACTTGATATTCCCAGGTGGTCTCCCATCCAAGTACTAACCAAGCCCAACATTGCTTAGCTTCTGAGATCAGGCTTATTCAAGGTGGTGTGGCCGCAGGCGATTGCATTTCTGCTTTCATGACTTTTATGTTTAGTGAGCTGGGGGTGATTCCTCCAAAATCTTTTGTCCACACATTTCAATTGTAAAATGTAATTACAAAAATGTAATGCCTGGAGCACTTGATATTCCCAGGTGGTCTCCCATCCAAGTACTAACCAAGCCCAACATTGCTTAGCTTCTGAGATCAGACGAGATCAGGCTTATTCAAGGTGGTGTGGCCGCAGGCGATTGCCTTTCTGCTTTCATGACTTTTATGTTTAGTGAGCTGGGGGTGATTCCTCCAAAATTTCCTTTTGTCCTCCACACATTTCAATTGTAAAATGTAATGCCTGCAGCACTTGATATTCCCAGGTGGTCTCCCATCCAAGTACCAACCAAGCCCAACATTGCTTAGCTTCTGAGATCAGACGAGATCAGGCTTATTCAAGGTGGTGTGGCCGCAGGCGATTGCATTTCTGCTTTCATGACTTTTATGTTTAGTGAGCTGGGGGTGATTCCTCCAAAATTTCCTTTTGTCCTCCACACATTTCAATTGTAAAATGTAATGCCTGCAGCACTTGATATTCCCAGGTGGTCTCCCATCCAAGTACTAACCAAGCCCAACATTGCTTAGCTTCTGAGATCAGACGAGATCAGGCTTATTCAAGGTGGTGTGGCCGCAGGCGATTGCATTTCTGCTTTCATGACTTTTATGTTTAGTGAGCTGGGGGTGATTCCTCCAAAATTTCCTTTTGTCCTCCACACATTTCAATTGTAAAACGTAATGCCTGCAGCACTTGATATTCCCAGGTGGTCTCCCATCCAAGTACTAACCAAGCCCAACATTGCTTAGCTTCTGAGATCAGACGAGATGAGGCTTATTCAAGGTGGTGTGGCCGCAGGCGATTGCATTTCTGCTTTCATGACTTTTATGTTTAGTGAGCTGGGGGTGATTCCTCCAAAATTTCCTTTTGTCCTCCACACATTTCAATTGTAAAATGTAATGCCTGCAGCACTTGATATTCCCAGGTGGTCTCCCATCCAAGTACTAACCAAGCCCAACATTGCTTAGCTTCTGAGATCAGACGAGATCAGGCTTATTCAAGGTGGTGTGGCCGCAGGCGATTGCATTTCTGCTTTCATGACTATTATGTTTAGTGAGCTGGGGGTGATTCCTCCAAAATTTCCTTTTGTCCTCCACACATTTCAATTGTAAAATGTAATTACAAAAATTTAATGCCTGCAGCACTTGATATTCAAAGGTGGTCTCCCATCCAAGTACTAACCAAGCCCAACATTGCTTAGCTTCTGAGATCAGACGAGATCAGGCTTATGCAAGGTAGTGTGGCCGCAGGCGATTACATTTCTGCTTTCATGACTTTTATGTTTAGGGAGCTGGGGGTGATTCCTCAAAAATTTCCTTTTGTCCTCCACACATTTCAATTGTAAAATGTAATGCCTGCAGCACTTGATATTCCCAGGTGGTCTCCCATCCAAGTACTAATCAAGCCCAACATTGCTTAGCTTCTGAGATCAGACGAGATCAGGCTTATTCAAGGTGGTGTGGCCGCAGGCGATTGCATTTCTGCTTTCATGACTTTTATGTTTAGTGAGCTGGGGGTGATTCCTCCAAAATTTCCTTTTGGCCTCCACACATTTCAATTGTAAAATGTAATGCCTGCAGCACTTGATATTCCCAGGTGGTCTCCCATCCAAGTACTAATCAAGCCCAACATTGCTTAGCTTCTGAGATCAGATGAGATCAGGCTTATTCAAGGTGGTGTGGCCGCAGGCGATTGCATTTCTGCTTTCATGACTTTTATGTTTAGTGAGCTGGGGGTGATTCCTCCAAAATTTCCTTTTGTCCTCCACACATTTCAATTGTAAAATGTAATGCCTGCAGCACTTGATATTCCCAGGTGGTCTCCCATCCAAGTACTAACCAAGCCCAACATTGCTTAGCTTCTGAGATCAGACGAGATCAGGCTTATTCAAGGTGGTGTGGCCGCAGGCGATTGCATTTCTGCTTTCATGACTTTTATGTTTAGTGAGCTGGGGGTGATTCCTCCAAAATTTCCTTTTGTCCTCCACACATTTCAATTGTAAAATGTAATGCCTCCAGCACTTGATATTCCCAGGTGGTCTCCCATCCAAGTACTAACCAAGCCCAACATTGCTTAGCTTCTGAGATCAGGCGAGATCAGGGTTATTCAAGGTGGTGTGGCCGCAGGCGTTTGCATTTCTGCTTTCATGACTTTTATGTTTAGTGAGCTGGGGGTGATTCCTCCAAAATTTCCTTTTGTCCTCCACACATTTCAATTGTAAAATGTAATTACAAAAATGTAATGCCTGCAGCACTTGATATTCCCAGGTGGTCTCCCATCCAAGTACTAACCAAGCCCAACATTGCTTAGCTTCTGAGATCAGGCTTATTCAAGGTGGTGTGGCCGCAGGCGATTGCATTTCTGCTTTCATGACTTTTATGTTTAGTGAGCTGGGGGTGATTCCTCCAAAATTTCTTTTTGGCCTCCACACATTTCAATTGTAAAATGTAATTACAAAAATGTAATGCCTGCAGCACTTGATATTCCCAGGTGGTCTCCCATCCAAGTACTAACCAAGCCCAACATTGCTTAGCTTCTGAGATCAGGCGAGATCAGGCTTATTCAAGGAGGTGTGGCCGCAGGCGATTGCATTTCTGCTTTCATGACTTTTATGTTTAGGGAGCTGGGGGTGATTCCTCCAAAATTTCCTTTTGTCCTCCACACATTTCAATTGTAAAATGTAATGCCTGCAGCACTTGATATTCCCAGGTGGTCTCCTATCCAAGTACTAACCAAGCCCAACATTGCTTGGCTTCTGAGATCAGACGAGATCAGGCTTATTCAAGGTGGTGTGGCCGCAGGCGTTTGCATTTCTGCTTTCATGACTTTTATGTTTAGTGAGCTGGGGGTGATTCCTCCAAAATTTCCTTTTGTCCTCCACACATTTCAATTGTAAAATGTAATTACAAAAATGTAATGCCTGCAGCACTTGATATTCCCAGGTGGTCTCCCATCCAAGTACTAACCAAGCCCAACATTGCTTAGCTTCTGAGATCAGGCTTATTCAAGGTGGTGTGGCCGCAGGCGATTGCATTTCTGCTTTCATGACTTTTATGTTTAGTGAGCTGGGGGTGATTCCTCCAAAATTTCTTTTTGGCCTCCACACATTTCAATTGTAAAATGTAATTACAAAAATGTAATGCCTGCAGCACTTGATATTCCCAGGTGGTCTCCCATCCAAGTACTAACCAAGCCCAACATTGCTTAGCTTCTGAGATCAGGCGAGATCAGGCTTATTCAAGGAGGTGTGGCCGCAGGCGATTGCATTTCTGCTTTCATGACTTTTATGTTTAGGGAGCTGGGGGTGATTCCTCCAAAATTTCCTTTTGTCCTCCACACATTTCAATTGTAAAATGTAATGCCTGCAGCACTTGATATTCCCAGGTGGTCTCCTATCCAAGTACTAACCAAGCCCAACATTGCTTGGCTTCTGAGATCAGACGAGATCAGGCTTATTCAAGGTGGTGTGGCCGCAGGCGATTGCATTTCTGCTTTCATGACTTTTATGTTTAGTGAGCTGGGGGTGATTCCTCCAAAATTTCCTTTTGGCCTCCACACATTTCAATTGTAAAATGTAATTACAAAAATGTAATGCCTGCAGCACTTGATATTCCCAGGTGGTCTCCCATCCAAGTACTAACCAAGCCCAACATTGCTTAGCTTCTGAGATCAGACGAGATCAGGCTTATTCAAGGTGGTGTGGCCGCAGGCGATTGCATTTCTGCTTTCATGACTTTCATGTTTAGTGAGCTGGGGGTGATTCCTCCAAAATTTCCTTTTGTCCTCCACACATTTCAATTGTAAAATGTAATTACAAAAATGTAATGCCTGCAGCACTTGATATTCCCAGGTGGTCTCCCATCCAAGTACTAACCAAGCCCAACATTGCTTAACTTCTGAGATCAGGCTTATTCAAGGTGGTGTGGCCGCAGGCGATTGCATTTCTGCTTTCATGACTTTTATGTTTAGTGAGCTGGGGGTGATTCCTCCAAAATTTCCTTTTGTCCTCCACACATTTCAATTGTAAAATGTAATGCCTGCAGCACTTGATATTCCCAGGTGGTCTCCCATCCAAGTACTAACCAAGCCCAACATTGCTTAGCTTCTGAGATCAGGCTTATTCAAGGTGGTGCGGCCGCAGGCGATTGCTTTTCTGCTTTCATGACTTTTATGTTTAGTGAGCTGGGGGTGATTCCTCCAAAATTTCCTTTTGTCCTCCACACATTTCAATTGTAAAATGTAATTACAAAAATGTAATGCCTGCAGCACTTGATATTCCCAGGTGGTCTCCCATCCAAGTACTAACCAAGCCCAACATTGCTTAGCTTCTGAGATCAGGCTTATTCAAGGTGGTGTGGCCGCAGGCGATTGCTTTTCTGCTGTCATGACTTTTATGTTTAGTGAGCTGGGGGTGATTCCTCCAAAATTTCCTTTTGTCCTCCACACATTTCAATTGTAAAATGTAATGCCTGCAGCACTTGATATTCCCAGGTGGTCTCCCATCCAAGTACTAACCAAGCCCAACATTGCTTAGCTTCTGAGATCAGACGAGATCAGGCTTATTCAAGGTGGTGTGGCCGCAGGCGATTGCATTTCTGCTTTCATGACTTTTATGTTTAGTGAGCTGGGGGTGATTCCTCCAAAATTTCCTTTTGGTCTCCACACATTTCAATTGTAAAATGTAATGCCTGCAGCACTTGATATTCCCAGGTGGTCTCCCATCCAAGTACTAACCAAGCCCAACATTGCTTAGCTTCTGAGATCAGACGAGATCAGGCTTATTCAAGGTGGTGTGGCCGCAGGCGATTGCATTTCTGCTTTCATGACTTTTATGTTTAGTGAGCTGGGGGTGATTCCTCCAAAATTTCCTTTTGGCCTCCACACATTTCAATTGTAAAATGTAATTACAAAAATGTAATGCCTGCAGCACTTGATATTCCCAGGTGGTCTCCCATTCAAGTACTAACCAAGCCCAACATTGCTTAGCTTCTGAGATCAGGCGAGATCAGGCTTATTCAAGGTGGTGTGGCCGCAGGCGATTGCATTCCTGCTTTCATGACTTTTATGTTTAGGGAGCTGGGGGTGATTCCTCCAAAATTTCCTTTTGTCCTACACACATTTCAATTGTAAAATGTAATGCCTGCAGCACTTGATATTCCCAGGTGGTCTCCCATCCAAGTACTAACAAAGCCCAACATTGCTTAGCTTCTGAGATCAGACGAGATCAGGCTTATTCAAGGTGGTGTGGCCGCAGGCGATTGCATTTCTGCTTTCATGACTTTTATGTTTAGTGAGCTGGGGGTGATTCCTCCAAAATTTCCTTTTGGCCTCCACACATTTCAATTGTAAAATGTAATTACAAAAATGTAATGCCTGCAGCACTTGATATTCCCAGGTGGTCTCCCATCCAAGTACTAACCAAGCCCAACATTGCTTAGCTTCTGAGATCAGACTTATTCAAGGTGGTGTGGCCGCAGGCGATTGCAGTTCTGCTTTCATGACTTTTATGTTTAGTGAGCTGGGGGTGATTCCTCCAAAATTTCCTTTTGTCCTCCACACATTTCAATTGTAAAATGTAAATCCTGCAGCACTTGATATTCCCAGGTGGTCTCCCATCCAAGTACTAACCAAGCCCAACATTGCTTAGCTTCTGAGATCAGACGAGATCAGGCTTATTCAAGGTGGTGTGGCCGCAGGCGATTGCATTTCTGCTTTCATGACTTTTATGTTTAGTGAGCTGGGGGTGATTCCTCCAAAATTTCCTTTTGTCCTCCACACATTTCAATTGTAAAATGTAATGCCTGCAGCACTTGATATTCCCAGGTGGTCTCCCATCCAAGTACTAACCAAGCCCAACATTGCTTAGCTTCTGAGATCAGACGAGATCAGGCTTATTCAAGGTGGTGTGGCCGCAGGCGATTGCATTACTGCTTTCATGACTTTTATGTTTAGTGAGCTGGGGGTGATTCATCCAAAATTTCCTTTTGTCCTCCACACATTTCAATTGTAAAATGTAATGCCTGCAGCACTTGATATTGCCAGGTGGTCTCCCATCCAAGTACTAACCAAGCCCAACATTGCTTAGCTTCTGAGATCAGGCTTATTCAAGGTGGTGTGGCCGCAGGCGATTGCATTTCTGCTTTCATGACTTTTATGTTTAGTGAGCTGGGGGTGATTCCTCCAAAATTTCCTTTTGTCCTCCACACATTTCAATTGTAAAATGTAATTACAAAAATGTAATGCCTGCAGCACTTGATATTCCCAGGTGGTCTCCCATCCAAGTACTAACCAAGCCCAACATTGCTTAGCTTCTGAGATCAGACGAGATCAGGCTTATTCAAGGTGGTGTGGCCGCAGGCGATTGCATTTCTGCTTTCATGACTTTTATGTTTAGTGAGCTGGGGGTGAATCCTCCAAAATTTCCTTTTGGCCTCCACACATTTCAATTGTAAAATGTAATGCCTGCAGCACTTGATATTCCCAGGTGGTCTCCCATCCAAGTACTAACCAAGCCCAAAATTGCTTAGCTTCTGAGATCAGACGAGATCAGGCTTATTCAAGGTGGTGTGGGCGCAGGCAATTGCATTTCTGCTTTCATGACTTTTATGTTTAGTGAGCTGGGGGTGATTCCTCCAAAATTTCCTTTTGGCCTCCACACATTTCAATTGTAAAATGTATTGCCTGCAGCACTTGATATTCCCAGGTGGTCTCCCATCCAAGTACTAACCAAGCCCAACATTGCCTAGCTTCTGAGATCAGACAAGGTCAGGCTTATTCAGGGTGGTGTGGCCGCAGGCGATTGCATTTCTGCTTTCATGACTTTTATGTTTAGTGAGCTGGGGGTGATTCCTCCAAAATTTCCTTTTGTCCTCCACACATTTCAATTGTAAAATGTAATTACAAAAATGTAATGCCTGCAGCACTTGATATTCCCAGGTGGTCTCCCATCCAAGTACTAACCAAGCCCAACATTGCTTAGCTTCTGAGATCAGGCTTATTCAAGGTGGTGTGGCCACAGGCGATTGCATTTCTGCTTTCTTGACTTTTATGTTTAGTGAGCTGGGGGTGATTCCTCCAAAATTTCCTTTTGTCCTCCACACATTTCAATTGTAAAATGTAATTACAAAAATGTAATGCCTGCAGCACTTGATATTCCCAGGTGGTCTCCCATCCAAGTACTAACCAAGCCCAACATTGCTTAGCTTCTGAGATCAGACGAGATCAGGCTTATTCAAGGTGGTGTGGCCGCAGGCGATTGCATTTCTGCTTTCATGACTTTTATGTTTAGGGAGGTGGGGGTGATTCCTCCAAAATTTCCTTTTGTCCTCCACACATTTCAATTGTAAAATGTAATTACAAAAATTTAATGCCTGCAGTACTTGATATTCCCAGGTGGTCTCCCATCCAAGTACTAACCAAGCCCAACATTGCTTAGCTTCTGAGATCAGACGAGATCAGGCTTATTCAAGGTGGTGTGGCCGCAGGCGATTGCATTTCTGCTTTCATGACTTTTATGTTTAGTGAGCTGGGGGTGAATCCTCCAAAATTTCCTTTTGGCCTCCACACATTTCAATTGTAAAATGTAATGCCTGCAGCACTTGATATTCCCAGGTGGTCTCCCATCCAAGTACTAACAAAGCCCAAAATTGCTTAGCTTCTGAGATCAGACGAGATCAGGCTTATTCAAGGTGGTGTGGGCGCAGGCAATTGCATTTCTGCTTTCATGACTTTTATGTTTAGTGAGCTGGGGGTGATTCCTCCAAAATTTCCTTTTGTCCTCCACACATTTCAATTGTAAAATGTATTGCCTGCAGCACTTGATATTCCCAGGTGGTCTCCCATCCAAGTACTAACCAAGCCCAACATTGCTTAGCTTCTGAGATCAGACGAGATCAGGCTTATTCAGGGTGGTGTGGCCGCAGGCGATTGCATTTCTGCTTTCATGACTTTTATGTTTAGTGAGCTGGGGGTGATTCCTCCAAAATTTCCTTTTGTCCTCCACACATTTCAATTGTAAAATGTAATTACAAAAATGTAATGCCTGCAGCACTTGATATTCCCAGGTGGTCTCCCATCCAAGTACTAACCAAGCCCAACATTGCTTAGCTTCTGAGATCAGGCTTATTCAAGGTGGTGTGGCCACAGGCGATTGCATTTCTGCTTTCTTGACTTTTATGTTTAGTGAGCTGGGGGTGATTCCTCCAAAATTTCCTTTTGTCCTCCACACATTTCAATTGTAAAATGTAATTACAAAAATGTAATGCCTGCAGCACTTGATATTCCCAGGTGGTCTCCCATCCAAGTACTAACCAAGCCCAACATTGCTTAGCTTCTGAGATCAGGCTTATTCAAGGTGGTGTGGCCGCAGGCGATTGCATTTCTGCTTTCATGACTTTTATGTTTAGTGAGCTGGGGGTGATTCCTCCAAAATTTCCTTTTGTCCTCCACACATTTCAATTGTAATATGTAATGCCTGCAGCACTTGATATTCCCAGGTGGTCTCCCATCCAAGTACTAACCAAGCCCAACATTGCTTAGCTTCTGAGATCAGACGAGATCAGGCTTATTCAAGGTGGTGTGGCCGCAGGCGATTGCATTTCTGCTTTCATGACTTTTATGTTTAGGGAGCTGGGGGTGATTCCTCCAAAATTTCCTTTTGTCCTCCACACATTTCAATTGTAAAATGTAATGCCTACAGCACTTGATATTCCCAGGTGGTCTCCCATCCAAGTACTAACCAAGCCCAACATTGCTTAGCTTCTGAGATCAGACGAGATCAGGCTTATTCAAGGTGGTGTGGCCGCAGGTGATTGCATTTCTGCTTTCATGACTTTTATGTTTAGTGAGCTGGGGGTGATTCCTCCAAAATTTCCTTTTGGCCTCCACACATTTCAATTGTAAAATGTAATTACAAAAATGTAATGCCTGCAGCACTTGATATTCCCAGGTGGTCTCCCATCCAAGTACTAACCTAGCCCAACATTGCTTAGCCTCTGAGATCAGACGAGATCAGGCTTATTCAAGGTGGTGTGGCCGCAGGCGATTGCATTTCTGCTTTCATGACTTTTATGTTTAGTGAGCTGGGGGTGATTCCTCCAAAATTTCCTTTTGTCCTCCACACATTTCAATTGTAAAATGTAATGCCTGCAGCACTTGATATTCCCAGGTGGTCTCCCATCCAAGTACTAACCAAGCCCAACATTGCTTAGCTTCTGAGATCAGGCTTATTCAAGGTGGTGTGGCCGCAGGCGATTGCATTTCTGCTTTCATGACTTTTATGTTTAGTGAGCTGGGGGTGATTCCTCCAAAATTTCCTTTTGTCCTCCACACATTTCAATTGTAAAATGTAATTACAAAAATGTAATGCCTGCAGCACTTGATATTCCCAGGTGGTCTCCCATCCAAGTACTAACCAAGCCCAACATTGCTTAGCTTCTGAGATCAGGCTTATTCAAGGTGGTGTGGCCACAGGTGATTGCATTTCTGCTTTCATGACTTTTATGTTTAGGGAGCTGGGGGTGATTCCTCCAAAATTTCCTTTTGTCCTCCACACATTTCAATTGTAAAATGTAATGCCTGCAGCACTTGATATTCCCAGGTGGTCTCCCATCCAAGTACTAACCAAGCCCAACATTGCTTAGCTTCTGAGATCAGACGAGATCAGGCTTATTCAAGGTGGTGTGGCCGCAGGCGATTGCATTTCTGCTTTCATGACTTTTATGTTTAGTGAGCTGGGGGTGATTCCTCCAAAATTTCCTTTTGTCCTCCACACATTTCAATTGTAAAATGTAATTACAAAAATGTAATGCCTGCAGCACTTGATATTCCCAGGTGGTCTCCCATCCAAGTACTAACCAAGCCCAACATTGCTTAGCTTCTGAGATCAGACGAGATCAGGCTTATTCAAGGTGGTGTGGCCGCAGGCGATTGCATTTCTGCTTTCATGACTTTTATGTTTAGTGAGCTGGGGGTGATTCCTCCAAAATTTCCTTTTGTCCTCCACACATTTCAATTGTAAAATGTAATGCCTGCAGCACTTGATATTCCCAGGTGGTCTCCCATCCAAGTACTAACCAAGCCCAACATTGCTTAGCTTCTGAGATCAGGCTTATTCAAGGTGGTGTGGCCGCAGGCGATTGCATTTCTGCTTTCATGACTTTTATGTTTAGTGAGCTGGGGGTGATTCCTCCAAAATTTCCTTTTGTCCTCCACACATTTCAATTGTAAAATGTAATTACAAAAATGTAATGCCTGCAGCACTTGATATTCCCAGGTGGTCTCCCATCCAAGTACTAACCAAGCCCAACATTGCTTAGCTTCTGAGATAAGACGAGATCAGGCTTATTCAAGGTGGTGTGGCCGCAGGCGATTGCATTTCTGCTTTCATGACTTTTATGTTTAGTGAGCTGGGGGTGATTCCTCCAAAATTTCCTTTTGTCCTCCACACATTTCAATTGTAAAATGTAATGCCTGCAGCACTTGATATTCCCAGGTGGTCTCCCATCCAAGTACTAACCATGCACAACATTGCTTAGCTTCTGAGATCAGACGAGATCAGGCTTATTCAAGGTGGTGTGGCCGCAGGCGTTTGCATTTCTGCTTTCATGACTTTTATGTTTAGTGAGCTGGGGGTGATTCCTCCAAAATTTCCTTTTGTCCTCCACACATTTCAATTGTAAAATGTAATGCCTGCAGCACTTGATATTCCCAGGTGGTCTCCCATCCAAGTACTAACCAAGCCCAACATTGCTTAGCTTCTGAGATCAGACGAGATCAGGCTTATTCAAGGTGGTGTGGCCGCAGGCGATTGCATTTCTGCTTTCATGACTTTTATGTTTAGTGAGCTGGGGGTGATTCCTCCAAAATTTCCTTTTGTCCTCCACACATTTCAATTGTAAAATGTAATGCCTGCAGCACTTGATATTCCCAGGTGGTCTCCCATCCAAGTACTAACCAAGCCCAACATTGCTTAGCTTCTGAGATCAGGCTTATTCAAGGTGGTGTGGCCGCAGACGATTGCATTTCTGCTTTCATGACTTTTATGTTTAGTGAGCTGGGGGTGATTCCTCCAAAATTTCCTTTTGTCCTCAACACATTTCAATTGTAAAATGTAATGCCTGCAGCACTTGATATTCCCAGGTGGTCTCCCATCCAAGTACTAACCAATCCCAACATTGCTTAGCTTCTGAGATCAGGCTTATTCAAGGTGGTGTGGCCGCAGGCGATTGCATTTCTGCTTTCATGACTTTTATGTTTAGTGAGCTGGGGGTGATTCCTCCAAAATTTCCTTTTGTCCTCCACACATTTCAATTGTAAAATGTAATGCCTGCAGCACTTGATATTCCCAGGTGGTCTCCCATCCAAGTACTAACCAAGCACAACATTGCTTAGCTTCTGAGATCAGACGAGATCAGGCTTATTCAAGGTGGTGTGGCCGCAGGCGTTTGCATTTCTGCTTTCATGACTTTTATGTTTAGTGAGCTGGGGGTGATTCCTCCAAAATTTCCTTTTGTCCACACATTTCAATTGTAAAATGTAATGCCTGCAGCACTTGATATTCCCAGGTGGTCTCCCATCCAAGTACTAACCAAGCCCAACATTGCTTAGCTTCTGAGATCAGACTTATTCAAGGTGGTGTGGCCGCAGGCGATTGCATTTCTGCTTTCATGACTTTTATGTTTAGTGAGCTGGGGGTGATTCCTCCAAAATTTCCTTTTGTCCTCCACACATTTCAATTGTAAAATGTAATGCCTGCAGCACTTGATATTCCCAGGTGGTCTCCCATCCAAGTACTAACCAAGCCCAACATTGCTTAGCTTCTGAGATCAGGCTTATTCAAGGTGGTGTGGCCGCAGACGATTGCATTTCTGCTTTCATGACTTTTATGTTTAGTGAGCTGGGGGTGATTCCTCCAAAATTTCCTTTTGTCCTCCACACATTTCAATTGTAAAATGTAATGCCTGCAGCACTTGATATTCCCAGGTGGTCTCCCATCCAAGTACTAACCAATCCCAACATTGCTTAGCTTCTGAGATCAGGCTTATTCAAGGTGGTGTGGCCGCAGGCGATTGCATTTCTGCTTTCATGACTTTTATGTTTAGTGAGCTGGGGGTGATTCCTCCAAAATTTCCTTTTGTCCTCCACACATTTCAATTGTAAAATGTAATGCCTGCAGCACTTGATATTCCCAGGTGGTCTCTCATCCAAGTACTAACCAAGCCCAACATTGCTTAGCTTCTGAGATCAGGCTTATTCAAGGTGGTGTGGCCGCAGGCGATTGCATTTCTGCTTTCATGACTTTTATGTTTAGTGAGCTGGGGGTGATTCCTCCAAAATTTCCTTTTGTCCTCCACACATTTCAATTGTAAAATGTAATGCCTGCAGCACTTGATATTCCCAGGTGGTCTCCCATCCAAGTACTAACCAAGCACAACATTGCTTAGCTTCTGAGATCAGACGAGATCAGGCTTATTCAAGGTGGTGTGGCCGCAGGCGTTTGCATTTCTGCTTTCATGACTTTTATGTTTAGTGAGCTGGGGGTGATTCCTCCAAAATTTCCTTTTGTCCTCCACACATTTCAATTGTAAAATGTAATGCCTGCAGCACTTGATATTCCCAGGTGGTCTCCCATCCAAGTACTAACCAAGCCCAACATTGCTTAGCTTCTGAGATCAGACGAGATCAGGCTTATTCAAGGTGGTGTGGCCGCAGGCGATTGCATTTCTGCTTTCATGACTTTTATGTTTAGTGAGCTGGGGGTGATTCCTCCAAAATTTCCTTTTGTCCTCCACACATTTCAATTGTAAAATGTAATGCCTGCAGCACTTGATATTCCCAGGTGGTCTCCCATCCAAGTACTAACCAAGCCCAACATTGCTTAGCTTCTGAGATCAGGCTTATTCAAGGTGGTGTGGCCGCAGACGATTGCATTTCTGCTTTCATGACTTTTATGTTTAGTGAGCTGGGGGTGATTCCTCCAAAATTTCCTTTTGTCCTCCACACATTTCAATTGTAAAATGTAATGCCTGCAGCACTTGATATTCCCAGGTGGTCTCCCATCCAAGTACTAACCAAGCCCAACATTGCTTAGCTTCTGAGATCAGGCTTATTCAAGGTGGTGTGGCCGCAGGCGATTGCATTTCTGCTTTCATGACTTTTATGTTTAGTGAGCTGGGGGTGATTCCTCCAAAATTTCCTTTTGTCCTCCACACATTTCAATTGTAAAATGTAATGCCTGCAGCACTTGATATTCCCAGGTGGTCTCCCATCCAAGTACTAACCAAGCCCAACGTTGCTTAGCTTCTGAGATCAGACGAGATCAGGCTTATTCAAGGTGGTGTGGCCACAGGCGATTGCATTTCTGCTTTCATGACTTTTATGTTTAGTGAGCTGGGGGTGATTCCTCCAAAATTTCCTTTTGTCCTCCACACATTTCAATTGTAAAATGTAATGCCTGCAGCACTTGATATTCCCAGGTGGTCTCCCATCCAAGTACTAACCAAGCCCAACATTGCTTAGCTTCTGAGATCAGACGAGATCAGGCTTATTCAAGGTGGTGTGGCCGCAGGCGATTGCATTTCTGCTTTCATGACTTTTATGTTTAGTGAGCTGGGGGTGATTCCTCCAAAATTTCCTTTTGGCCACACATTTCAATTGTAAAATGTAATTACAAAAATGTAATGCCTGCAGCACTTGATATTCCCAGGTGGTCTCCCATCCAAGTACTAACCAAGCCCAACATTGCTTAGCTTCTGAGATCAGACTTATTCAAGGTGGTGTGGCCGCAGGCGATTGCAGTTCTGCTTTCATGACTTTTATGTTTAGTGAGCTGGGGGTGATTCCTCCAAAATTTCCTTTTGTCCTCCACACATTTCAATTGTAAAATGTAAATCCTGCAGCACTTGATATTCCCAGGTGGTCTCCCATCCAAGTACTAACCAAGCCCAACATTGCTTAGCTTCTGAGATCAGACGAGATCAGGCTTATTCAAGGTGGTGTGGCCGCAGGCGATTGCATTTCTGCTTTCATGACTTTTATGTTTAGTGAGCTGGGGGTGATTCCTCCAAAATTTCCTTTTGTCCTCCACACATTTCAATTGTAAAATGTAATGCCTGCAGCACTTGATATTCCCAGGTGGTCTCCCATCCAAGTACTAACCAAGCCCAACATTGCTTAGCTTCTGAGATCAGGCTTATTCAAGGTGGTGTGGCCGCAGGCGATTGCATTTCTGCTTTCATGACTTTTATGTTTAGTGAGCTGGGGGTGATTCCTCCAAAATTTCCTTTTGGCCTCCACACATTTCAATTGTAAAATGTAATGCCTGCAGCACTTGATATTCCCAGGTGGTCTCCCATCCAAGTACTAACCAAGCCCAACATTGCTTAGCTTCTGAGATCAGGCGAGATCAGGCTTATTCAAGGTGGTGTGGCTGCAGGCGATTGCATTTCTGCTTTCATGACTTTTATGTTTAGTGAGCTGGGGGTGATTCCTCCAAAATTTCCTTTTGTCCTCCACACATTTCAATTGTAAAATGTAATTACAAAAATGTAATGCCTGCAGCACTTGATATTCCCAGGTGGTCTCCCATCCAAGTACTAACCAAGCCCAACATTGCTTAGCTTCTGAGATCAGACGAGATCAGGCTTATTCAAGGTGGTGTGGCCACAGGCGATTGCATTTCTGCTTTCATGACTTTTATGTTTAGTGAGCTGGGGGTGATTCCTCCAAAATTTCCTTTTGTCCTCCACACATTTCAATTGTAAAATGTAATGCCTGCAGCACTTGATATTCCCAGGTGGTCTCCCATCCAAGTACTAAGCAAGCCCAACATTGCTTAGCTTCTGAGATCAGGCTTATTCAAGGTGGTGTGGCCGCAGGCGATTGCATTTTTGCTTTCATGACTTTTATGTTTAGGGAGCTGGGGGTGATTCCTCCAAAATTTCCCTTTGGCCTCCACACATTTCAATTGTAAAATGTAATGCCTGCAGCACTTGATATTCCCAGGTGGTCTCCCATCCAAGTACTAACCAAGCCCAACATTGCTTAGCTTCTGAGATCAGACGAGATCAGGCTTATTCAAGGTGGTGTGGCCGCAGGCGATTGCATTTCTGCTTTCATGACTTTTATGTTTAGTGAGCTGGGGGTGATTCCTCCAAAATTTCCTTTTGTCCTCCACACATTTCAATTGTAAAATGTAATGCCTGCAGCACTTGATATTCCCAGGTGGTCTCCCATCCAAGTACTAACCAAGCCCAACATTGCTTAGCTTCTGAGATCAGGCTTATTCAAGGTGGTGTGGCTGCAGGCGATTGCATTTCTGCTTTCATGACTTTTATGTTTAGGGAGCTGGGGGTGATTCCTCCAAAATTTCCTTTTGTCCTCCACACATTTCAATTGTAAAATGTAATGCCTGCAGCACTTGATATTCCCAGGTGGTCTCCCATCCAAGTACTAACCAAGCCCAACATTGCTTAGCTTCTGAGATCAGACGAGATCAGGCTTATTCAAGGTGGTGTGACCGCAGGCGATTGCATTGCTGCTTTCATGACTTTTATGTTTAGTGAGCTGGGGGTGATTCCTCCAAAATTTCCTTTTGGCCTCCACACATTTCAATTGTAAAATGTAATTACAAAAATGTAATGCCTGCAGCACTTGATATTCCCAGGTGGTCTCCCATCCAAGTACTAACCAAGCCCAGCATTGCTTAGCTTCTGAGATCAGACGAGATCAGGCTTATTCAAGGTGGTGTGGCCGCAGGCGATTGCATTTCTGCTTTCATGACTTTTATGTTTAGTGAGCTGGGGGTGATTCCTCCAAAATTTCCTTTTGGCCTCCACACATTTAAATTGTAAAATGTAATTACAAAAATGTAATGCCTGCAGCACTTGATATTCCCAGGTGGTCTCCCATCCAAGTACTAACCAAGCCCAACATTGCTTAGCTTCTGAGATCAGACGAGATCAGGCTTATTCAAGGTGGTGTGACCGCAGGCGATTGCATTGCTGCTTTCATGACTTTTATGTTTAGTGAGCTGGGGGTGATTCCTCCAAAATTTCCTTTTGGCCTCCACACATTTCAATTGTAAAATGTAATTACAAAAATGTAATGCCTGCAGCACTTGATATTCCCAGGTGGTCTCCCATCCAAGTACTAACCAAGCCCAGCATTGCTTAGCTTCTGAGATCAGACGAGATCAGGCTTATTCAAGGTGGTGTGGCCGCAGGCGATTGCATTTCTGCTTTCATGACTTTTATGTTTAGTGAGCTGGGGGTGATTCCTCCAAAATTTCCTTTTGGCCTCCACACATTTAAATTGTAAAATGTAATTACAAAAATGTAATGCCTGCAGCACTTGATATTCCCAGGTGGTCTCCCATCCAAGTACTAACCAAGCCCAACATTGCTTAGCTTCTGAGATCAGACGAGATCAGGCTTATTCAAGGTGGTGTGGCCGCAGTTGATTGCATTTCTGCTTTCATGACTTTTATGTTTAGTGAGCTGGGGTGATTCCTCCAAAATTTCCTTTTGTCCTCCACACATTTCAATTGTAAAATGTAATGCCTGCAGCACTTGATATTCCCAGGTGGTCTCCCATCCAAGTACTAACCAAGCCCAACATTGCTTAGCTTCTGAGATCAGACGAGATCAGGCTTATTCAAGGTGGTGTGGCCGCAGGCGATTGCATTTCTGCTTTCATGACTTTTATGTTTAGTGAGCTGGGGGTGATTCCTCCAAAATTTCCTTTTGTCCTCCACACATTTCAATTGTAAACTGTAACGCCTGCAGCACTTGATATTCCCAGGTGGTCTCCCATCCAAGTACTAACCAAGCCCAACATTGCTTAGCTTCTGAGATCAGACGAGATCAGGCTTATTCAAGGTGGTGTGGCCGCAGGCGATTGCATTTCTGCTTTCATGACTTTTATGTTTAGTGAGCTGGGGGTGATTCCTCCAAAATTTCCTTTTGTCCTCCACACATTTCAATTGTAAAATATAATGCCTGCAGCACTTGATATTCCCAGGTGGTCTCCCATCCAAGTACTAACCAAGCCCAACATTGCTTAGCTTCTGAGATCAGACGAGATCAGGCTTATTCAAGGTGGTGTGGCCGCAGGCGATTGCATTTCTGCTTTCATGACTTTTATGTTTAGTGAGCTGGGGGTGATTCCTCCAAAATTTCCTTTTGTCCTCCACACATTTCAATTGTAAAATGTAATGCCTGCAGCACTTGATATTCCCAGGTGGTCTCCCATCCAAGTACTAACCAAGCTCAACATTGCTTAGCTTCTGAGATCAGACGAGATCAGGCTTATTCAAGGTGGTGTGGCCGCAGGCGATTGCATTTCTGCTTTCATGACTTTTATGTTTAGTGAGCTGGGGGTGATTCCTCCAAAATTTCCTTTTGTCCTCCACACATTTCAATTGTAAAATGTAATGCCTGCAGCACTTGATATTCCCAGGTGGTCTCCCATCCAAGTACTAACCAAGCCCAACATTGCTTAGCTTCTGAGATCAGACGAGATCAGGCTTATTCAAGGTGGTGTGGCCGCAGGCGATTGCATTTCTGCTTTCATGACTTTTATGTTTAGTGAGCTGGGGGTGATTCCTCCAAAATGTCCTTTTGTCCTCCACACATTTCAATTGTAAAATGTAATGCCTGCAGCACTTGATATTCCCAGGTGGTCTCCCATCCAAGTACTAACCAAGCCCAACATTGCTTAGCTTCTGAGATCAGGCGAGATCAGGCTTATTCAAGGTGGTGTGGCCGCAGGCGATTGCATTTCTGCTTTCATGACTTTTATGTTTAGTGAGCTGGGGGTGATTCCTCCAAAATTTCCTTTTGTCCTCCACACATTTCAATTGTAAAATGTAATTACAAAAATGTAATGCCTGCAGCACTTGATATTCCCAGGTGGTCTCCCATCCAAGTACTAACCAAGCCCAACATTGCTTAGCTTCTGAGATCAGACGAGATCAGGCTTATTCAAGGGGGTGTGGCCGCAGGCGATTGCATTTCTGCTTTCATGACTTTTATGTTTAGTGAGCTGGGGGTGATTCCTCCAAAATTTCCTTTTGTCCACACATTTCAATTGTAAAATGTAATTACAAAAATGTAATGCCTGCAGCACTTGATATTCCCAGGTGGTCTCCCATCCAAGTACTAACCAAGCCCAACATTGCTTAGCTTCTGAGATCAGGCTTATTCAAGGTGGTGTGGCCGCAGGCGATTGCATTTCTGCTTTCATGACTTTTATGTTTAGTGAGCTGGGGGTGATTCCTCCAAAATTTCCTTTTGTCCTCCACACATTTCAATTGTAAAATGTAATTACAAAAATGTAATGCCTGCAGCACTTGATATTCCCAGGTGGTCTCCCATCCAAGTACTAACCAAGCCCAACATTGCTTAGATTCTGAGATCAGGCTTATTCAAAGTGGTGTGGCCGCAGGCGATTGCATTTCTGCTTTCATGACTTTTATGTTTAGTGAGCTGGGGGTGATTCCTCCAAAATTTCCTTTTGTCCTCCACACATTTCAATTGTAAAATGTAATTACAAAAATGTAATGCCTGCAGCACTTGATATTCCCAGGTGGTCTTCCATTCAAGTACTAACCAAGCCCAACATTGCTTAGCTTCTGAGATCAGGCTTATTCAAGGTGGTGTGGCCGCAGGAGATTGCATTTCTGCTTTCATGACTTTTATGTTTAGTGAGCTGGGGGTGATTCCTCCAAAATTTCCTTTTGTCCTCCACACATTTCAATTGTAAAATGTAATTACAAAAATGTAATGCCTGCAGCACTTGATATTCCCAGGTGGTCTCCCATCCAAGTACTAACCAAGCCCAACATTGCTTAGCTTCTGAGATCAGGCTTATTCAATGTGGTGTGGCCGCAGGCGATTGCATTTCTGCTTTCATGACTTTTATGTTTAGTGAGCTGGGGGTGATTCCTCCAAAATTTCCTTTTGTCCTCCACACATTTCAATTGTAAAATGTAATTACAAAAATGTAATGCCTGCAGCACTTGATATTCCCAGGTGGTCTCCCTTCCAAGTACTAACCAAGCCCAACATTGCTTAGCTTCTGAGATCAGACGAGATCAGGCTTATTCAAGGTGGTGTGGCCACAGGCGATTGCATTTCTGCTTTCATGACTTTTATGTTTAGTGAGCTGGGGGTGATTCCTCCAAAATTTCCTTTTGTCCTCCACACATTTCAATTGTAAAATGTAATTACAAAAATGTAATGCCTGCAGCACTTGATATTCCCAGGTGGTCTCCCATCCAAGTACTAACCAAGCCCAACACTGCTTAGCTTTTGAGATCAGACGAGATCAGGCTTATTCAAGGTGGTGTGGCCGCAGGCGCTTGCATTTCTGCTTTCATGACTTTTATGTTTAGTGAGCTGGGGGTGATTCCTCCAAAATTTCCTTTTGTCCTCCACACATTTCAATTGTAAAATCTAATTACAAAAATGTAATGCCTGCAGCACTTGATATTCCCAGGTGGTCTCCCATCCAAGAACTAACCAAGCCCAACACTGCTTAGCTTCTGAGATCAGACGAGATCAGGCTTATTCAAGGTGGGGTGGCCGCAGGCGATTGCATTTCTGCTTTCATGACTTTTATGTTTAGTGAGCTGGGGGTGATTCCTCCAAAATTTCCTTTTGTCCTCCACACATTTCAATTGTAAAATGTAATTACAAAAATGTAATGCCTGCAGCACTTGATATTCCCAGGTGGTCTCCCATCCAAGTACTAACCAAGCCCAACATTGCTTAGCTTCTGAGATCAGACGAGATCAGGCTTATTCAAGGTGGTGTGGCCGCAGGCGCTTGCATTTCTGCTTTCATGACTTTTATGTTTAGTGAGCTGGGGGTGATTCCTCCAAAATTTCCTTTTGTCCTCCACACATTTCAATTGTAAAATGTAATTACAAAAATGTAATGCCTGCAGCACTTGATATTCCCAGGTGGTCTCCCATCCAAGAACTAACCAAGCCCAACACTGCTTAGCTTCTGAGATCAGGCTTATTCAAGGTGGTGTGGCCGCAGGCGATTGCATTTCTGCTTTCATGACTTTTATGTTTAGTGAGCTGGGGGTGATTCCTCCAAAATTTCCTTTTGTCCTCCACTCATTTCAATTGTAAAATGTAATTACAAAAATGTAATGCCTGCAGCACTTGATAGTCCCAGGTGGTCTCCCATCCAAGTACTAACCAAGCCCAACATTGCTTAGCTTCTGAGATCAGATGAGATCAGGCTTATTCAAGGTGGTGTGGCCGCAGGCGATTGCATTTCTGCTTTCATGACTTTTATGTTTAGTGAGCTGGGGGTGATTCCTCCAAAATTTCCTTTTGTCCTCCACACATTTCAATTGTAAAATGTAATGCCTGCAGCACTTGATATTCCCAGGTGGTCTCCCATCCAAGTACTAACCAAGCCCAACATTGCTTAGCTTCTGAGATCAGACGAGATCAGGCTTATTCAAGGTGGTGTGGCCGCAGGCGAATGCATTTCTGCTTTCATGACTTTTATGTTTAGTGAGCTGGGGGTGATTCCTCCAAAATTTCCTTTTGTCCTCCACACATTTCAATTGTAAAATGTAATGCCTGCAGCACTTGATATTCCCAGGTGGTCTCCCATCCAAGTACTAACCAAGCCCAACATTGCTTAGCTTCTGAGATCAGACGAGATCAGGCTTATTCAAGGTGGTGTGGCCGCAGGCGATTGCATTTCTGCTTTCATGACTTTTATGTTTAGTGAGCTGGGGGTGATTCCTCCAAAATTTCCTTTTGTCCTCCACACATTTCAATTGTAAAATGTAATGCCTGCAGCACTTGATATTCCCAGGTGGTCTCCCATCCAAGTACTAACCAAGCCCAACATTGCTTAGCTTCTGAGATCAGACGAGATCAGGCTTATTCAAGGTGGTGTGGCCACAGGCGATTGCATTTCTGCTTTCATGACTTTTATGTTTAGTGAGCTGGGGGTGATTCCACCAAAATTTCCTTTTGTCCTCCACACATTTCAATTGTAAAATGTAATGCCTGCAGCACTTGATATTCCCAGGTGGTCTCCCATCCAAGTACTAACCAAGCCCAACATTGCTTAGCTTCTGAGATCAGACGAGATCAGGCTTATTCAAGGTGGTGTGGCCGCAGGCGATTGCATTTCTGCTTTCATGACTTTTATGTTTAGTGAGCTGGGGGTGATTCCTCCAAAATTTCCTTTTGTCCTCCACACATTTCAATTGTAAAATGTAATGCCTGCAGCACTGGATATTCCCAGGTGGTCTCCCATCCAAGTACTAACCAAGCCCAACATTGCTTAGCTTCTGAGATCAGGCTTATTCAAGGTGGTGTGGCCGCAGGCGATTGCATTTCTGCTTTCATGACTTTTATGTTTAGGGAGCTGGGGGTGATTCCTCCAAAATTTCCTTTTGTCCTCCACACATTTCAATTGTAAAATGTAATTACAAAAATGTAATGCCTGCAGCACTTGATATTCCCAGGTGGTCTCCCATCCAAGTACTAATCAAGCCCAACATTGCTTAGCTTCTGAGATCAGACGAGATCAGGCTTATTCAAGGTGGTGTGGCCGCAGGCGATTGCATTTCTGCTTTCATGACTTTTATGTTTAGTGAGCTGGGGGTGATTCCTCCAAAATTTCCTTTTGTCCTCCACACATTTCAATTGTAAAATGTAATTACAAAAATGTAATGCCTGCAGCACTTGATATTCCCAGGTGGTCTCCCATCCAAGTACTAACCAAGCCCAACATTGCTTAGCTTCTGAGATCAGACGAGATCAGGCTTATTCAAGGTGGTGTGGCCGCAGGCGATTGCATTTCTGCTTTCATGACTTTTATGTTTAGGGAGCTGGGGGTGATTCCTCCAAAATTTCCTTTTGTCGTCCACACATTTCAATTGTAAAATTTAATTACAAAAATGTAATGCCTGCAGCACTTGATATTCCCAGGTGGTCTCCCATCCAAGTACTAACCAAGCCCAACATTGCTTAGCTTCTGAGATCAGACGAGATCAGGCTTATTCAAGGTGGTGTGGCCGCAGGCGATTGCATTTCTGCTTACATGACTTTTATGTTTAGTGAGCTGGGGGTGATTCCTCCAAAATTTCCTTTTGTCCTCCACACATTTCAATTGTAAAATGTAATTACAAAAATGTAATGCCTGCAGCACTTGATATTCCCAGGTGGTCTCCCATCCAAGTACTAACCAAGCCCAACACTGCTTAGCTTCTGAGATCAGACGAGATCAGGCTTATTCAAGGTTTTGTGGCCGCAGGCGATTGCATTTCTGCTTTCATGACTTTTATGTTTAGGGAGCTGGGGGTGATTCCTCCAAAATTTCCTTTTGTCGTCCACACATTTCAATTGTAAAATGTAATTACAAAAATGTAATGCCTGCAGCACTTGATATTCCCAGGTGGTCTCCCATCCAAGTACTAACCAAGCCCAACATTGCTTAGCTTCTGAGATCAGACGAGATCAGGCTAATTCAAGGTGGTGTGGCCGCAGGCGATTGCAGTTCTGCTTTCATGACTTTTATGTTTAGGGTGCTGGGGGTGATTCCTCCAAAATTTCCTTTTGTCCTCCACACATTTCAATTGTAAAATGTAATGCCTGCAGCACTTGATATTCCCAGGTGGTCTCCCATCCAAGTACTAACCAAGCCCAACATTGCTTAGCTTCTGAGATCAGACGAGATCAGGCTTATTCAAGGTGGTGTGGCCGCAGGCGATTGCATTTCTGCTTTCATGACTTTTATGTTTAGTGAGCTGGGGGTGATTCCTCCAAAATTTCCTTTTGTCCTCCACACATTTCAATTGTAAAATGTAATGCCAGCAGCACTTGATATTCCCAGGTGGTCTCCCATCCAAGTACTAACCAAGCCCAACATTGCTTAGCTTCTGAGATCAGGCTTATTCAAGGTGGTGTGGCCGCAGGCGATTGCATTTCTGCTTTCATGACTTTTATGTTTAGTGAGCTGGGGGTGATTCCTCCAAAATTTCCTTTTGTCCTCCACACATTTCAATTGTAAAATGTAATGCCTGCAGCACTTGATATTCCCAGGTGGTCTCCCATCCAAGTACTAACCAAGCCCAACATTGCTTAGCTTCTGAGATCAGACGAGATCAGGCTTATTCAAGGTGGTGTGGCCGCAGGCGATTGCATTTCTGCTTTCATGACTTTTATGTTTAGTGAGCTGGGGGTGATTCCTCCAAAATTTCCTTTTGTCCTCCACACATTTCAATTGTAAAATGTAATGCCTGCAGCACTTGATATTCCCAGGTGTTCTCCCATCCAAGTACTAACCAAGCCCAACATTGCTTAGCTTCTGAGATCAGACGAGATCAGGCTTATTCAAGGTGGTGTGGCCGCAAGCGATTGCATTTCTGCTTTCATGACTTTTATGTTTAGTGAGCTGGGGGTGATTCCTCCAAAATTTCCTTTTGTCCTCCACACATTTCAATTGTAAAATGTAATTACAAAAATGTAATGCCTGCAGCACTTGATATTCCCAGGTGGTCTCCCATCCAAGTACTAACCAAGCCCAACACTGCTTAGCTTCTGAGATCAGACGAGATCAGGCTTATTCAAGGTGGTGTGGCCGCAGGCGCTTGCATTTCTGCTTTCATGACTTTTATGTTTAGTGAGCTGGGGGTGATTCCTCCAAAATTTCCTTTTGTCCTCCACACATTTCAATTGTAAAATGTAATTACAAAAATGTAATGCCTGCAGCACTTGATATTCCCAGGTGGTCTCCCATCCAAGTACTAACCAAGCCCAACATTGCTTAGCTTCTGAGATCAGACGAGATCAGGCTTATTCAAGGTGGTGTGGCCGCAGGCGATTGCATTTCTGCTTTCATGACTTTTATGTTTAGTGAGCTGGGGGTGATTCCTCCAAAATTTCCTTTTGTCCTCCACACATTTCAATTGTAAAATGTAATGCCTGCAGCACTTGATATTCCCAGGTGGTCTCCCATCCAAGTACTAACCAAGCCCAACATTGCTTAGCTTCTGAGATCAGACGAGATCAGGCTTATTCAAGGTGGTGTGGCCGCAGGCGATTGCATTTCTGATTTCATGACTTTTATGTTTAGTGAGCTGGGGGTGATTCCTCCAAAATTTCCTTTTGTCCTCCACACATTACAATTGTAAAATGTAATGCCTGCAGCACTTGATATTCCCAGGTGGTCTCCCATCCAAGTACTAACCAAGCCCAACATTGCTTAGCTTCTGAGATCAGACGAGATCAGGCTTATTCAAGGTGGTGTGGCCGCAGGCGATTGCATTTCTGCTTTCATGACTTTTATGTTTAGTGAGCTGGGGGTGATTCCTCCAAAATTTCCTTTTGTCCTCCACACATTTCAATTGTAAAATGTAATTACAAAAATGTAATGCCTGCAGCACTTGATATTCCCAGGTGGTCTCCCATCCAAGTACTAACCAAGCCCAACATTGCTTAGCTTCTGAGATCAGACGAGATCAGGCTTATTCAAGGTGGTGTGGCCGCAGGTGAATGCACTTCTGCTTTCATGACTTTTATGTTTTGTGAGCTGGGGGTGATTCCTCCAAAATTTCCTTTTGTCCTCCACACATTTCAATTGTAAAACGTAATGCCTGCAGCACTTGATATTCCCAGGTGGTCTCCCATCCAAGTACTAACCAAGCCCAACATTGCTTAGCTTCTGAGATCAGACGAGATCAGGCTTATTCAAGGTGGTGTGGCCGCAGGCGATTGCATTTCTGCTTTCATGACTTTTATGTTTAGTGAGCTGGGGGTGATTCCTCCAAAATTTCCTTTTGTCCTCCACACATTTCAATTGTAAAATGTAATTACAAAAATGTAATGCCTGCAGCACTTGATATTCCCAGGTGGTCTCCCATCCAAGTACTAACCAAGCCCAACACTGCTTAGCTTCAGAGATCAGGCTTATTCAAGGTGGTGTGGTCGCAGGCGATTGCATTTCTGCTTTCATGACTTTTATGTTTAGGGAGCTGGGGGTGATTCCTACAAAATTTCCTTTTGTCCTCCACACATTTCAATTGTAAAATGTAATTACAAAAATGTAATGCCTGCAGCACTTGATATTCCCAGGTGGTCTCCCATCCAAGTACTAACCAAGCCCAACATTGCTTAGCTTCTGAGATCAGACGAAATCAGGCTTATTCAAGGTGGTGTGGCCGCAGGCGATTGCATTTCTGCTTTCATGACTTTTATGTTTAGGGAGCTGGGGGTGATTCCTCCAAAATTTCCTTTTGTCCTCCACACATTTCAATTGTAAAATGTAATGCCTGCAGCACTTGATATTCCCAGGTGGTCTCCCATCCAAGTACTAACCAAGCCCAACATTGCTTAGCTTCTGAGATCAGACGAGATCAGGCTTATTCAAGGTGGTGTGGCCGCAGGCGATTGAATTTCTGCTTTCATGACTTTTATGTTTAGTGAGCTGGGGGTGATTCCTCCAAAATTTCCTTTTGTCCTCCACACATTTCAATTGTAAAATGTGATGCCTGCAGCACATGATGTTCCCAGGTGGTCTCCCATCCAAGTACTAACCAAGCCCAACATTGCTTAGCTTCTGAGATCAGACGAGATCAGGCTTATTCAAGGTGGTGTGGCCTCAGGCGATTGCATTTCTGCTTTCATGACTTTTATGTTTAGTGAGCTTGGGGTGATTCCTCCAAAATTTCCTTTTGTCCTCCACACATTTCAATTGTAAAATGTAATGCCTGCAGCACTTGATATTCCCAGGTGGTCTCCCATCCAAGTACTAACCAAGCCCAACATTGCTTAGCTTCTGAGATCAGGCGAGATCAGGCTTATTCAAGGTGGTGTGGCCGCAGGCAATTGCATTTCTGCTTTCATGACTTTTATGTTTAGTGAGCTGGGGGTGATTCCTCCAAAATTTCCTTTTGTCCTCCACACATTTCAATTGTAAAATGTAATTACAAAAATGTAATGCCTGCAGCACTTGATATTCCCAGGTGGTTTCCCATCCAAGTACTAACCAATCCCAACACTGCTTAGCTTCTGAGATCAGACGAGATCAGGCTTATTCAAGGTGGTGTGGCCGCAGGCGATTGCATTTCTGCTTTCATGACTTTTATGTTTAGTGAGCTGGGGGTGATCCCTCCAAAATTTCCTTTTGTCCTCCACACATTTCAATTGTAAAATGTAATGCCTGCAGCACTTGATATTCCCAGGTGGTCTCCCATCCAAGTACTAACCAAGCCCAACATTGCTTAGCTTCTGAGATCAGACGAGATCAGGCTTATTCAAGGTGGTGTGGCCGCAGGCAATTGCTTTTCTGCTTTCATGACTTTTATGTTTAGGGAGCTGGGGGTGATTCCTCCAAAATTTCCTTTTGTCCTCCACACATTTCAATTGTAAAATGTAATTACAAAAATGTAATGCCTGCAGCACTTGATATTCCCAGGTGGTTTCCCATCCAAGTACTAACCAATCCCAACACTGCTTAGCTTCTGAGATCAGACGAGATCAGGCTTATTCAAGGTGGTGTGGCCGCAGGCGATTGCATTTCTGCTTTCATGACTTTTATGTTTAGTGAGCTGGGGGTGATTCCTCCAAAATTTCCTTTTGTCCTCCACACATTTCAATTGTAAAATGTAATGCCTGCAGCACTTGATATTCCCAGGTGGTCTCCCATCCAAGTACTAACCAAGCCCAACATTGCTTAGCTTCTGAGATCAGACGAGATCAGGCTTATTCAAGGTGGTGTGGCCGCAGGCGATTGCGTTTCTGCTTTCATGACTTTTATGTTTAGTGAGCTGGGGGTGATTCCTCCAAAATTTCCTTTTGTCCTCCACACATTTCAATTGTAAAATGTAATGCCTGCAGCACTTGATATTCCCAGGTGGTCTCCTATCCAAGTACTAACCAAGCCCAACATTGCTTAGCTTCTGAGATCAGACGAGATCAGGCTTATTCAAGGTGGTGTGGCCGCAGGCGATTGCATTTCTGCTTTCATGACTTTTATGTTTAGTGAGCTGGGGGTGATTCCTCCAAAATTTCCTTTTGTCCTCCACACATTTCAATTGTAAAATGTAATTACAAAAATGTAATGCCTGCAGCACTTGATATTCCCAGGTGGTCTCCCATCCAAGTACTAACCAAGCCCAACATTGCTTAGCTTCTGAGATCAGACGAGATCAGGCTTATTCAAGGTGGTGTGGCCGCAGGCAATTGCATTTCTGCTTTCATGACTTTTATGTTTAGTGAGCTGGGGGTGATTCCTCCAAAATTTCCTTTTGTCCTCCACACATTTCAATTGTAAAATGTAATTACAAAAATGTAATGCCTGCAGCACTTGATATTCCCAGGTGGTCTCCCATCCAAGTACTAATCAAGCCCAACATTGCTTAGCTTCTGAGATCAGGCTTATTCAAGGTGGTGTGGCCGCAGGCGATTGCATTTCTGCTTTCATGACTTTTATGTTTAGGGAGCTGGGGGTGATTCCTCCAAAATTTCCTTTTGTCCTCCACACATTTCAATTGTAAAATGTAATTACAAAAATGTAATGCCTGCAGCACTTGATATTCCCAGGTGGTCTCCCATCCAAGTACTAACCAAGCACAACATTGCTTAGCTTCTGAGATCAGACGAGATCAGGCTTATTCAAGGTGGTGTGGCCGCAGGCGATTGCATTTCTGCTTTCATGACTTTTATGTTTAGTGAGCTGGGGGTGATTCCTCCAAAATTTCCTTTTGTCCTCCACACATTTCAATTGTAAAATGTGATGCCTGCAGCACATGATGTTCCCAGGTGGTCTCCCATCCAAGTACTAACCAAGCCCAACATTGCTTAGCTTCTGAGATCAGACGAGATCAGGCTTATTCAAGGTGGTGTGGCCTCAGGCGATTGCATTTCTGCTTTCATGACTTTTATGTTTAGTGAGCTTGGGGTGATTCCTCCAAAATTTCCTTTTGTCCTCCACACATTTCAATTGTAAAATGTAATGCCTGCAGCACTTGATATTCCCAGGTGGTCTCCCATCCAAGTACTAACCAAGCCCAACATTGCTTAGCTTCTGAGATCAGGCGAGATCAGGCTTATTCAAGGTGGTGTGGCCGCAGGCAATTGCATTTCTGCTTTCATGACTTTTATGTTTAGTGAGCTGGGGGTGATTCCTCCAAAATTTCCTTTTGTCCTCCACACATTTCAATTGTAAAATGTAATTACAAAAATGTAATGCCTGCAGCACTTGATATTCCCAGGTGGTTTCCCATCCAAGTACTAACCAATCCCAACACTGCTTAGCTTCTGAGATCAGACGAGATCAGGCTTATTCAAGGTGGTGTGGCCGCAGGCGATTGCATTTCTGCTTTCATGACTTTTATGTTTAGTGAGCTGGGGGTGATCCCTCCAAAATTTCCTTTTGTCCTCCACACATTTCAATTGTAAAATGTAATGCCTGCAGCACTTGATATTCCCAGGTGGTCTCCCATCCAAGTACTAACCAAGCCCAACATTGCTTAGCTTCTGAGATCAGACGAGATCAGGCTTATTCAAGGTGGTGTGGCCGCAGGCGATTGCTTTTCTGCTTTCATGACTTTTATGTTTAGGGAGCTGGGGGTGATTCCTCCAAAATTTCCTTTTGTCCTCCACACATTTCAATTGTAAAATGTAATTACAAAAATGTAATGCCTGCAGCACTTGATATTCCCAGGTGGTTTCCCATCCAAGTACTAACCAATCCCAACACTGCTTAGCTTCTGAGATCAGACGAGATCAGGCTTATTCAAGGTGGTGTGGCCGCAGGCGATTGCATTTCTGCTTTCATGACTTTTATGTTTAGTGAGCTGGGGGTGATTCCTCCAAAATTTCCTTTTGTCCTCCACACATTTCAATTGTAAAATGTAATGCCTGCAGCACTTGATATTCCCAGGTGGTCTCCCATCCAAGTACTAACCAAGCCCAACATTGCTTAGCTTCTGAGATCAGACGAGATCAGGCTTATTCAAGGTGGTGTGGCCGCAGGCGATTGCGTTTCTGCTTTCATGACTTTTATGTTTAGTGAGCTGGGGGTGATTCCTCCAAAATTTCCTTTTGTCCTCCACACATTTCAATTGTAAAATGTAATGCCTGCAGCACTTGATATTCCCAGGTGGTCTCCTATCCAAGTACTAACCAAGCCCAACATTGCTTAGCTTCTGAGATCAGACGAGATCAGGCTTATTCAAGGTGGTGTGGCCGCAGGCGATTGCATTTCTGCTTTCATGACTTTTATGTTTAGTGAGCTGGGGGTGATTCCTCCAAAATTTCCTTTTGTCCTCCACACATTTCAATTGTAAAATGTAATTACAAAAATGTAATGCCTGCAGCACTTGATATTCCCAGGTGGTCTCCCATCCAAGTACTAACCAAGCCCAACATTGCTTAGCTTCTGAGATCAGACGAGATCAGGCTTATTCAAGGTGGTGTGGCCGCAGGCAATTGCATTTCTGCTTTCATGACTTTTATGTTTAGTGAGCTGGGGGTGATTCCTCCAAAATTTCCTTTTGTCCTCCACACATTTCAATTGTAAAATGTAATTACAAAAATGTAATGCCTGCAGCACTTGATATTCCCAGGTGGTTTCCCATCCAAGTACTAATCAAGCCCAACATTGCTTAGCTTCTGAGATCAGGCTTATTCAAGGTGGTGTGGCCGCAGGCGATTGCATTTCTGCTTTCATGACTTTTATGTTTAGGGAGCTGGGGGTGATTCCTCCAAAATTTCCTTTTGTCCTCCACACATTTCAATTGTAAAATGTAATTACAAAAATGTAATGCCTGCAGCACTTGATATTCCCAGGTGGTCTCCCATCCAAGTACTAACCAAGCCCAACATTGCTTAGCTTCTGAGATCAGACGAGATCAGGCTTATTCAAGGTGGTGTGGCCGCAGGCAATTGCATTTCTGCTTTCATGACTTTTATGTTTAGTGAGCTGGGGGTGATTCCTCCAAAATTTCCTTTTGTCCTCCACACATTTCAATTGTAAAATGTAATTACAAAAATGTAATGCCTGCAGCACTTGATATTCCCAGGTGGTCTCCCATCCAAGTACTAACCAAGCCCAACATTGCTTAGCTTCTGAGATCAGGCTTATTCAAGGTGGTGTGGCCGCAGGCGATTGCATTTCTGCTTTCATGACTTTTATGTTTAGTGAGCTGGGAGTGATTCCTCCAAAATTTCCTTTTGTCCTCCACACATTTCAATTGTAAAATGTAATTACAAAAATGTAATGCCTGCAGCACTTGATATTCCCAGGTGGTCTCCCATACAAGTACTAACCAAGCCCAACATTGCTTAGCTTCTGAGATCAGACGAGATCAGGCTTATTCAAGGTGGTGTGGCCGCAGGCGATTGCATTTCTGCTTTCATGACTTTTATGTTTAGTGAGCTGGGGGTGATTCCTCCAAAATTTCCTTTTGTCCTCCACACATTTCAATTGTAAAATGTAATGCCTGCAGCACTTGATATTCCCAGGTGGTCTCCCATCCAAGTACTAACCAAGCCCAACATTGCTTAGCTTCTGAGATCAGACGAGATCAGGCTTATTCAAGGTGGTGTGGCCGCAGGCGATTGCATTTCTGCTTTCATGACTTTTATGTTTAGTGAGCTGGGGGTGATTCCTCCAAAATTTCCTTTTGTCCTCCACACATTTCAATTGTAAATTGTAATGCCTGCAGCACTTGATATTCCCAGGTGGTCTCCCATCCAATTACTAACCAAGCCCAACATTGCTTAGCTTCTGAGATCAGGCGAGATCAGGCGAGATCAGGCTTATTCAAGGTGGTGTGGCCGCAGGCGATTGCATTTCTGCTTTCATGACTTTTATGTTTAGTGAGCTGGGGGTGATTCCTCCAAAATTTCCTTTTGTCCTCCACACATTTCAATTGTAAAATGTAATTACAAAAATGTAATGCCTGCAGCACTTGATATTCCCAGGTGGTCTCCCATCCAAGTACTAACCAAGCACAACATTGCTTAGCTTCTGAGATCAGACGAGATCAGGCTTATTCAAGGTGGTGTGGCCGCAGGCGATTGCATTTCTGCTTTCATGACTTTTATGTTTAGTGAGCTGGGGGTGATTCCTCCAAAATTTCCTTTTGTCCTCCACACATTTCAATTGTAAAATGTGATGCCTGCAGCACATGATGTTCCCAGGTGGTCTCCCATCCAAGTACTAACCAAGCCCAACATTGCTTAGCTTCTGAGATCAGACGAGATCAGGCTTATTCAAGGTGGTGTGGCCTCAGGCGATTGCATTTCTGCTTTCATGACTTTTATGTTTAGTGAGCTTGGGGTGATTCCTCCAAAATTTCCTTTTGTCCTCCACACATTTCAATTGTAAAATGTAATGCCTGCAGCACTTGATATTCCCAGGTGGTCTCCCATCCAAGTACTAACCAAGCCCAACATTGCTTAGCTTCTGAGATCAGGCGAGATCAGGCTTATTCAAGGTGGTGTGGCCGCAGGCAATTGCATTTCTGCTTTCATGACTTTTATGTTTAGTGAGCTGGGGGTGATTCCTCCAAAATTTCCTTTTGTCCTCCACACATTTCAATTGTAAAATGTAATTACAAAAATGTAATGCCTGCAGCACTTGATATTCCCAGGTGGTTTCCCATCCAAGTACTAACCAATCCCAACACTGCTTAGCTTCTGAGATCAGACGAGATCAGGCTTATTCAAGGTGGTGTGGCCGCAGGCGATTGCATTTCTGCTTTCATGACTTTTATGTTTAGTGAGCTGGGGGTGATCCCTCCAAAATTTCCTTTTGTCCTCCACACATTTCAATTGTAAAATGTAATGCCTGCAGCACTTGATATTCCCAGGTGGTCTCCCATCCAAGTACTAACCAAGCCCAACATTGCTTAGCTTCTGAGATCAGACGAGATCAGGCTTATTCAAGGTGGTGTGGCCGCAGGCGATTGCTTTTCTGCTTTCATGACTTTTATGTTTAGGGAGCTGGGGGTGATTCCTCCAAAATTTCCTTTTGTCCTCCACACATTTCAATTGTAAAATGTAATTACAAAAATGTAATGCCTGCAGCACTTGATATTCCCAGGTGGTTTCCCATCCAAGTACTAACCAATCCCAACACTGCTTAGCTTCTGAGATCAGACGAGATCAGGCTTATTCAAGGTGGTGTGGCCGCAGGCGATTGCATTTCTGCTTTCATGACTTTTATGTTTAGTGAGCTGGGGGTGATTCCTCCAAAATTTCCTTTTGTCCTCCACACATTTCAATTGTAAAATGTAATGCCTGCAGCACTTGATATTCCCAGGTGGTCTCCCATCCAAGTACTAACCAAGCCCAACATTGCTTAGCTTCTGAGATCAGACGAGATCAGGCTTATTCAAGGTGGTGTGGCCGCAGGCGATTGCGTTTCTGCTTTCATGACTTTTATGTTTAGTGAGCTGGGGGTGATTCCTCCAAAATTTCCTTTTGTCCTCCACACATTTCAATTGTAAAATGTAATGCCTGCAGCACTTGATATTCCCAGGTGGTCTCCTATCCAAGTACTAACCAAGCCCAACATTGCTTAGCTTCTGAGATCAGACGAGATCAGGCTTATTCAAGGTGGTGTGGCCGCAGGCGATTGCATTTCTGCTTTCATGACTTTTATGTTTAGTGAGCTGGGGGTGATTCCTCCAAAATTTCCTTTTGTCCTCCACACATTTCAATTGTAAAATGTAATTACAAAAATGTAATGCCTGCAGCACTTGATATTCCCAGGTGGTCTCCCATCCAAGTACTAACCAAGCCCAACATTGCTTAGCTTCTGAGATCAGACGAGATCAGGCTTATTCAAGGTGGTGTGGCCGCAGGCAATTGCATTTCTGCTTTCATGACTTTTATGTTTAGTGAGCTGGGGGTGATTCCTCCAAAATTTCCTTTTGTCCTCCACACATTTCAATTGTAAAATGTAATTACAAAAATGTAATGCCTGCAGCACTTGATATTCCCAGGTGGTTTCCCATCCAAGTACTAATCAAGCCCAACATTGCTTAGCTTCTGAGATCAGGCTTATTCAAGGTGGTGTGGCCGCAGGCGATTGCATTTCTGCTTTCATGACTTTTATGTTTAGGGAGCTGGGGGTGATTCCTCCAAAATTTCCTTTTGTCCTCCACACATTTCAATTGTAAAATGTAATTACAAAAATGTAATGCCTGCAGCACTTGATATTCCCAGGTGGTCTCCCATCCAAGTACTAACCAAGCCCAACATTGCTTAGCTTCTGAGATCAGACGAGATCAGGCTTATTCAAGGTGGTGTGGCCGCAGGCAATTGCATTTCTGCTTTCATGACTTTTATGTTTAGTGAGCTGGGGGTGATTCCTCCAAAATTTCCTTTTGTCCTCCACACATTTCAATTGTAAAATGTAATTACAAAAATGTAATGCCTGCAGCACTTGATATTCCCAGGTGGTCTCCCATCCAAGTACTAACCAAGCCCAACATTGCTTAGCTTCTGAGATCAGGCTTATTCAAGGTGGTGTGGCCGCAGGCGATTGCATTTCTGCTTTCATGACTTTTATGTTTAGTGAGCTGGGAGTGATTCCTCCAAAATTTCCTTTTGTCCTCCACACATTTCAATTGTAAAATGTAATTACAAAAATGTAATGCCTGCAGCACTTGATATTCCCAGGTGGTCTCCCATACAAGTACTAACCAAGCCCAACATTGCTTAGCTTCTGAGATCAGACGAGATCAGGCTTATTCAAGGTGGTGTGGCCGCAGGCGATTGCATTTCTGCTTTCATGACTTTTATGTTTAGTGAGCTGGGGGTGATTCCTCCAAAATTTCCTTTTGTCCTCCACACATTTCAATTGTAAAATGTAATGCCTGCAGCACTTGATATTCCCAGGTGGTCTCCCATCCAAGTACTAACCAAGCCCAACATTGCTTAGCTTCTGAGATCAGACGAGATCAGGCTTATTCAAGGTGGTGTGGCCGCAGGCGATTGCATTTCTGCTTTCATGACTTTTATGTTTAGTGAGCTGGGGGTGATTCCTCCAAAATTTCCTTTTGTCCTCCACACATTTCAATTGTAAATTGTAATGCCTGCAGCACTTGATATTCCCAGGTGGTCTCCCATCCAATTACTAACCAAGCCCAACATTGCTTAGCTTCTGAGATCAGGCGAGATCAGGCGAGATCAGGCTTATTCAAGGTGGTGTGGCCGCAGGCGATTGCATTTCTGCTTTCATGACTTTTATGTTTAGTGAGCTGGGGGTGATTCCTCCAAAATTTCCTTTTGTCCTCCACACATTTCAATTGTAAAATGTAATGCCTGCAGCACTTGATATTCCCAGGTGGTCTCCCATCCAAGTACTAACCAAGCCCAACATTTCTTAGCTTCTGAGATCAGAAGCGATCAGGCTTATTCAAGGTGGTGTGGCCGCAGGAGATTGCATTTCTGCTTTCATGACTTTTATGTTTAGTGAGCTGGGGGTGATTCCTCCAAAATTTCCTTTTGTCCTCCACACATTTCAATTGTAAAATGTAATGCCTGCAGCACTTGATATTCCCAGGTGGTCTCCCATCCAAGTACTAACCAAGCCCAACATTGCTTAGCTTCTGAGATCAGACGAGATCAGGCTTATTCAAGGTGGTGTGGCCGCAGGCGATTGCATTTCTGCTTTCATGACTTTTATGTTTAGTGAGCTGGGGGTGATTCCTCCAAAATTTCCTTTTGTCCTCCACACATTTCAATTGTAAATTGTAATGCCTGCAGCACTTGATATTCCCAGGTGGTCTCCCATCCAATTACTAACCAAGCCCAACATTGCTTAGCTTCTGAGATCAGGCGAGATCAGGCGAGATCAGGCTTATTCAAGGTGGTGTGGCCGCAGGCGATTGCATTTCTGCTTTCATGACTTTTATGTTTAGTGAGCTGGGGGTGATTCCTCCAAAATTTCCTTTTGTCCTCCACACATTTCAATTGTAAAATGTAATTACAAAAATGTAATGCCTGCAGCACTTGATATTCCCAGGTGGTCTCCCATCCAAGTACTAACCAAGCCCAACATTGCTTAGCTTCTGAGATCAGACGAGATCAGGCTTATTCAAGGTGGTGTGGCCGCAGGCGATTGCATTTCTGCTTTCATGACTTTTATGTTTAGTGAGCTGGGGGTGATTCCTCCAAAATTTCCTTTTGTCCTCCACACATTTCAATTGTAAAATGTAATTACAAAAATGTAATGCCTGCAGCACTTGATATTCCCAGGTGGTCTCCCATCCAAGTACTAACCAAGCCCAACATTGCTTAGCTTCTGAGATCAGGCGAGATCAGGCTTATTCAAGGAGGTGTGGCCGCAGGCGATTGCATTTCTGCTTTCATGACTTTTATGTTTAGGGAGCTGGGGGTGATTCCTCCAAAATTTCCTTTTGTCCTCCACACATTTCAATTGTAAAATGTAATTACAAAAATGTAATGCCTGCAGCACTTGATATTCCCAGGTGGTCTCCCATCCAATTACTAACCAAGCCCAACATTGCTTAGCTTCTGAGATCAGGCGAGATCAGGCGAGATCAGGCTTATTCAAGGTGGTGTGGCCGCAGGCGATTGCATTTCTGCTTTCATGACTTTTATGTTTAGTGAGCTGGGGGTGATTCCTCCAAAATTTCCTTTTGTCCTCCACACATTTCAATTGTAAAATGTAATTACAAAAATGTAATGCCTGCAGCACTTGATATTCCCAGGTGGTCTCCCATCCAAGTACTAACCAAGCCCAACATTGCTTAGCTTCTGAGATCAGGCTTATTCAAGGTGGTGTGGCCGCAGGCGATTGCATTTCTGCTTTCATGACTTTTATGTTTAGTGAGCTGGGGGTGATTCCTCCAAAATTTCCTTTTGTCCCCCACACATTTCAATTGTAAAATGTCATTACAAAAATGTAATGCCTGCAGCACTTGATATTCCCAGGTGGTCTCCCATCCAAGTACTAACCAAGCCCAACATTGCTTAGCTTCTGAGATCAGATGAGATCAGACGAGATCAGGCTTATTCAAGGTGGTGTGGCCGCAGGCGGTTGCATTCCTGCTTTCATGACTTTTATGTTTAGTGAGCTGGGGGTGATTCCTCCAAAATTTCCTTTTGTCCTCCACACATTTCAATTGTAAAATGTAATGCCTGCAGCACTTGATATTCCCAGGTGGTCTCCCATCCAAGTACTAACCAAGCCCAACATTTCTTAGCTTCTGAGATCAGAAGCGATCAGGCTTATTCAAGGTGGTGTGGCCGCAGGAGATTGCATTTCTGCTTTCATGACTTTTATGTTTAGTGAGCTGGGGGTGATTCCTCCAAAATTTCCTTTTGTCCTCCACACATTTCAATTGTAAAATGTAATGCCTGCAGCACTTGATATTCCCAGGTGGTCTCCCATCCAAGTATTAACCAAGCCCAACATTGCTTAGCTTCTGAGATCAGACGAGATCAGGCTTATTCAAGGTGGTGTGGCCGCAGGCGATTGCATTTCTGCTTTCATGACTTTTATGTTTAGTGAGCTGGGGGTGATTCCTCCAAAATTTCCTTTTGTCCACACATTTCAATTGTAAAATGTAATTACAAAAATGTAATGCCTGCAGCACTTGATATTCCCAGGTGGTCTCCCATCCAAGTACTAACCAAGCCCAACACTGCTTAGCTACTGAGATCAGGCTTATTCAAGGTGGTGTGGCCGCAGGCGATTGCATTTCTGCTTTCATGACTTTTATGTTTATTGAGGTGGGGGTGATTCCTCCAAAATTTCCTTTTGTCCTCCACACATTTCAATTGTAAAATGTAATTACAAAAATGTAATGCCTGCAGCACTTGATATTCCCAGGTGGTCTCCCATCCAAGTACTAACCAAGCCCAACATTGCTTAGCTTCTGAGATCAGGCTTATTCAAGGTGGTGTGGCCGCAGGCGATTGCATTTCTGCTTTCATGACTTTTATGTTTAGTGAGCTGGGGGTGATTCCTCCAAAATTTCCTTTTGTCCCCCACACATTTCAATTGTAAAATGTCATTACAAAAATGTAATGCCTGCAGCACTTGATATTCCCAGGTGGTCTCCCATCCAAGTACTAACCAAGCCCAACATTGCTTAGCTTCTGAGATCAGATGAGATCAGACGAGATCAGGCTTATTCAAGGTGGTGTGGCCGCAGGCGGTTGCATTCCTGCTTTCATGACTTTTATGTTTAGTGAGCTGGGGGTGATTCCTCCAAAATTTCCTTTTGTCCTCCACACATTTCAATTGTAAAATGTAATGCCTGCAGCACTTGATATTCCCAGGTGGTCTCCCATCCAAGTACTAACCAAGCCCAACATTTCTTAGCTTCTGAGATCAGAAGCGATCAGGCTTATTCAAGGTGGTGTGGCCGCAGGAGATTGCATTTCTGCTTTCATGACTTTTATGTTTAGTGAGCTGGGGGTGATTCCTCCAAAATTTCCTTTTGTCCTCCACACATTTCAATTGTAAAATGTAATGCCTGCAGCACTTGATATTCCCAGGTGGTCTCCCATCCAAGTACTAACCAAGCCCAACATTGCTTAGCTTCTGAGATCAGACGAGATCAGGCTTATTCAAGGTGGTGTGGCCGCAGGCGATTGCATTTCTGCTTTCATGACTTTTATGTTTAGTGAGCTGGGGGTGATTCCTCCAAAATTTCCTTTTGTCCTCCACACATTTCAATTGTAAATTGTAATGCCTGCAGCACTTGATATTCCCAGGTGGTCTCCCATCCAATTACTAACCAAGCCCAACATTGCTTAGCTTCTGAGATCAGGCGAGATCAGGCGAGATCAGGCTTATTCAAGGTGGTGTGGCCGCAGGCGATTGCATTTCTGCTTTCATGACTTTTATGTTTAGTGAGCTGGGGGTGATTCCTCCAAAATTTCCTTTTGTCCTCCACACATTTCAATTGTAAAATGTAATTACAAAAATGTAATGCCTGCAGCACTTGATATTCCCAGGTGGTCTCCCATCCAAGTACTAACCAAGCCCAACATTGCTTAGCTTCTGAGATCAGACGAGATCAGGCTTATTCAAGGTGGTGTGGCCGCAGGCGATTGCATTTCTGCTTTCATGACTTTTATGTTTAGTGAGCTGGGGGTGATTCCTCCAAAATTTCCTTTTGTCCTCCACACATTTCATTTGTAAAATGTAATTACAAAAATGTAATGCCTGCAGCACTTGATATTCCCAGGTGGTCTCCCATCCAAGTACTAACCAAGCCCAACATTGCTTAGCTTCTGAGATCAGGCTTATTCAAGGTGGTGTGGCCGCAGGCGATTGCATTTCTGCTTTCATGACTTTTATGTTTAGTGAGCTGGGGGTGATTCCTCCAAAATTTCCTTTTGTCCTCCACACATTTCAATTGTAAAATGTAATTACAAAAATGTAAGGCCTGCAGCACTTGATATTCCCAAGTGGTCTCCCATCCAAGTACTAACCAAGCCCAACATTGCTTAGCTTCTGAGATCAGGCTTATTCAAGGTGGTGTGGCCGCAGGCGATTGCATTTCTGCTTTCATGACTTTTATGTTTAGTGAGCTGGGGGTGATTCCTCCAAAATTTCCTTTTGTCCTCCACACATTTCAATTGTAAAATGTAATTACAAAAATGTAATGCCTGCAGCACTTGATATTCCCAAGTGGTCTCCCATCCAAGTACTAACCAAGCCCAACATTGCTTAGCTTCTGAGATCAGGCTTATTCAAGGTGGTGTGGCCGCAGGCGATTGCATTTCTGCTTTCATGACTTTTATGTTTAGTGAGCTGGAGGTGATTCCTCCAAAATTTCCTTTTGTCCTCCACACATTTCAATTGTAAAATGTAATTACAAAAATGTAATGCCTGCAGCACTTGATATTCCCAGGTGGTCTCCCATCCAAGTACTAACCAAGCCCAACATTGCTTAGCTTCTGAGATCAGACGAGATCAGGCTTATTCAAGGTGGCGTGGCCGCAGGCGATTGCATTTCTGCTTTCATGACTTTTATGTTTAGTGAGCTGGGTGTGATTCCTCCAAAATTTCCTTTTGTCCTCCACACATTTCAATTGTAAAATGTAATTACAAAAATGTAATGCCTGCAGCACTTGATATTCCCAGGTGGTCTCCCATCCAAGTACTAACCAAGCCCAACATTGCTTAGCTTCTGAGATCAGGCTTATTCAAGGTGGTGTGGCCGCAGGCGATTGCATTGCTGCTTTCATGACTTTTATGTTTAGTGAGCTGGGGGTGATTCCTCCAAAATTTCCTTTTGTCCTCCACACATTTCAATTGTAAAATGTAATGCCTGCAGCACTTGATATTCCCAGGTGGTCTCCCATCCAAGTACTAACCAAGCCCCACATTGCTTAGCTTCTGAGATCAGACGAGATCAGGCTTATTCAAGGTGGTGTGGCCGCAGGCGATTGCATTTCTGCTTTCATGACTTTTATGTTTAGTGAGCTGGGGGTGATTCCTCCAAAATTTCCTTTGTCCTCCACACATTTCAATTGTAAAATGTAATTACAAAAATGTAATGCCTGCAGCACTTGATATTCCCAGGTGGTCTCCCATCCAAGTACTAACCAAGCCCAACATTGCTTAGCTTCTGAGATCAGGCTTATTCAAGGTGGTGTGGCCGCAGGCGATTGCATTTCTGCTTTCATGACTTTTATGTTTAGTGAGCTGGGGGTGATTCCTCCAAAATTTCCTTTTGTCCACACATTTCAATTGTAAAATGTAATTACAAAAATGTAATGCCTGCAGCACTTGATATTCCCAGGTGGTCTCCCATCCAAGTACTAACCAAGCCCAACATTGCTTAGCTTCTGAGATCAGGCTTATTCAAGGTGGTGTGGCCGCAGGCGATTGCATTGCTGCTTTCATGACTTTTATGTTTAGTGAGCTGGGGGTGATTCCTCCAAAATTTCCTTTTGTCCTCCACACATTTCAATTGTAAAATGTAATTACAAAAATGTAATGCCTGCAGCACTTGATATTCCCAGGTGGTCTCCCATCCAAGTACTAACCAAGCCCAACATTGCTTAGCTTCTGAGATCAGACGAGATCAGGCTTATTTAAGGTGGTGTGGCCGCAGGAGATTGCATTTCTGCTTTCATGACTTTTATGTTTAGTGAGCTGGGGGTGATTCCTCCAAAATTTCCTTTTGTCCTCCACACATTTCAATTGTAAAATGTAATGCCTGCAGCACTTGATATTCCCAGGTGGTCTCCCATCCAAGTACTAACCAAGCCCAACATTGCTTAGTTTCTGAGATCAGACGAGATCAGGCTTATTCAAGGTGGTGTTGCCGCAGGAGATTGCATTCCTGCTTTCATGACTTTTATGTTTAGTGAGCTGGGGGTGATTCCTCCAAAATTTCCTTTTGTCCTCCACACATTTCAATTGTAAAATGTAATGCCTGCAGCACTTGATATTCCCAGGTGGTCTCCCATCCAAGTACTAACCAAGCCCAACATTGCTTAGCTTCTGAGATCAGACGAGATCAGGCTTATTCAAGGTGGTGTGGCCGCAGGCGATTGCATTTCTGCTTTCATGACTTTTATGTTTAGTGAGCTGGGGGTGATTCCTCCAAAATTTCCTTTTGTCCTCCACACATTTCAATTGTAAAATGTAATGCCTGCAGCACTTGATATTCCCAGGTGGTCTCCCATCCAAGTACTAACCAAGCCCAACATTGCTTAGCTTCTGAGATCAGACGAGATCAGGCTTATTCAAGGTGGTGTGGCCGCAGGCGATTGCATTTCTGCTTTCATGACTTTTATGTTTAGTGAGCTGGGGGTGATTCCTCCAAAATTTCCTTTTGTCCTCCACACATTTCAATTGTAAAATGTAATGCCTGCAGCACTTGATATTCCCAGGTGGTCTCCCATCCAAGTACTAACCAAGCCCCACATTGCTTAGCTTCTGAGATCAGACGAGATCAGGCTTATTCAAGGTGGTGTGGCCGCAGGCGATTGCATTTCTGCTTTCATGACTTTTATGTTTAGTGAGCTGGGGGTGATACCTCCAAAATTTCCTTTTGTCCTCCACACATTTCAATTGTAAAATGTAATTACAAAAATGTAATGCCTGCAGCACTTGATATTCCCAGGTGGTCTCCCATCCAAGTATTAACCAAGCCCAACATTGCTTAGCTTCTGAGATCAGGCTTATTCAAGGTAGTGTGGCCGCAGGCGATTGCATTTCTGCTTTCATGACTTTTATGTTTAGTGAGCTGGGTGTGATTCCTCCAAAATTTCCTTTTGTCCTCCACACATTTCAATTGTAAAATGTAATTACAAAAATGTAATGCCTGCAGCACTTGATATTCCCAGGTGGTCTCCCATCCAAGTACTAACCAAGCCCAACATTGCTTAGCTTCTGAGATCAGACGAGATCAGGCTTATTCAAGGTGGTGTGGCCGCAGGCGATTGCATTTTTGCTTTCATGACTTTTATGTTTAGTGAGCTGGGGGTGATTCCTCCAAAAATTTCCTTTTGTCCTCCACACATTTCAATTGTAAAATGTAATTACAAAAATGTAATGCCTGCAGCACTTGATATTCCCAGGTGGTCTCCCATCCAAGTACTAACCAAGCCCAACATTGCTTAGCTTCTGAGATCAGGCTTATTCAAGGTGGTGTGGCCGCAGGCGGTTGCATTCCTGCTTTCATGACTTTTATGTTTAGTGAGCTGGGGGTGATTCCTCCAAAATTTCCATTTGTCCTCCACAGATTTCAATTGTAAAATGTAATGCCTGCAGCACTTGATATTCCCAGGTGGTCTCCCATCCAAGTACTAACCAAGCCCAACATTTCTTAGCTTCTGAGATCAGACGAGATCAGGCTTATTCAAGGTGGTGTGGCCGCAGGAGATTGCATTTCTGCTTTCATGACTTTTATGTTTAGTGAGCTGGGGGTGATTCCTCCAAAATTTCCTTTTGTCCTCCACACATTTCAATTGTAAAATGTAATGCCTGCAGCACTTGATATTCCCAGGTGGTCTCCCATCCAAGTACTAACCAAGCCCAACATTGCTTAGCTTCTGAGATCAGGCTTATTCAAGGTGGTGTGGCCGCAGGCGATTGCATTTCTGCTTTCATGACTTTTATGTTTAGTGAGCTGGGGGTGATTCCTCCAAAATTACCTTTTGTCCTCCACACATTTCAATTGTAAAATGTAATGCCTGCAGCACTTGATATTCCCAGGTGGTCTCCCATCCAAGTACTAACCAAGCCCAACATTGCTTAGCTTCTGAGATCAGACGAGATCAGGCTTATTCAAGGTGGTGTGGCCGCAGGCGATTGCTTTTCTGCTTTCATGACTTTTATGTTTAGGGAGCTGGGGGTGATTCCTCCAAAATTTCCTTTTGTCCTCCACACATTTCAATTGTAAAATGTAATTACAAAAATGTAATGCCTGCAGCACTTGATATTCCCAGGTGGTCTCCCATCCAAGTACTAACCAAGCCCAACATTGCTTAGCTTCTGAGATCAGGCTTATTCAAGGTGGTGTGGCCGCAGGCGATTGCATTTCTGCTTTCATGACTTTTATGTTTAGGGAGCTGGGGGTGATTCCTCCAAAATTTCCTTTTGTCCTCCACACATTTCAATTGTAAAATGTAATGCCTGCAGCACTTGATATTCCCAGGTGGTCTCCCATCCAAGTACTAACCAAGCCCAACATTGCTTAGCTTCTGAGATCAGGCTTATTCAAGGTGGTGTGGCCGCAGGCGATTGCATTTCTGCTTTCATGACTTTTATGTTTAGGGAGCTGGGGGTGATTCCTCCAAAATTTCCTTTTGTCCTCCACACATTTCAATTGTAAAATGTAATTACAAAAATGTAATGCCTGCAGCACTTGATATTCCCAGGTGGTCTCCCATCCATGTACTAACCAAGCCCAACATTGCTTAGCTTCTGAGATCAGACGAGGTGAGGCTTATTCAAGGTGGTGTGGCCGCAGGCGATTGCATTTCTGCTTTCATGACTTTTATGTTTAGGGAGCTGGGGGTGATTCCTCCAAAATTTCCTTTTGTCCTCCACACATTTCAATTGTAAAATGTAATGCCTGCAGCACTTGATATTCCCAGGTGGTCTCCCATCCAAGTACTAACCAAGCCCAACATTGCTTAGCTTCTGAGATCAGACGAGATCAGGCTTTTTCAAGGT